>NC_090450.1:397314753-397617783 GCF_031143425.1 Pleurodeles waltl | reverse complement strand
CTCTTGCATTCGTTATCTAAAGTTTCCCCAGAGACAGAGACCCTAAATAGCCAGAAAAGAGGGTTTGGCTACCTAGGAGAGAGGATAGGCTACTAACACCTGAAGGAGCCTATCAGAAGGAGTCTCTGACGTCACCTGGTGGCACTGGCCACTCAGAGCAGTCCAGTGTGCCAGCAGCACCTCTGTTTCCAAGATGGCAGAGGTCTGGAGCACACTGGAGGAGCTCTGGACACCTCCCAGGGGAGGTGCAGGTCAGGGGAGTGGTCACTCCCCTTTCCTTTGTCCAGTTTCGCGCCAGAGCAGGGCTAAGGGGTCCCTGAACCGGTGTAGACTGGCTTATGCAGAATTGGGCACATCTGTGCCCAAGAAAGCATTTCCAGAGGCTGGGGGAGGCTACTCCTCCCCTGCCTTCACACCATTTTCCAAAGGAAGAGGGTGTAACACCCTCTCTCAGAGGAAGTCCTTTGTTCTGCCATCCTGGGACAAGCCTGGCTTGACCCCAGGGGGGCAGAAACCTGTCTGAGGGGTTGGCAGCAGCAGCAGCTGCAGTGAAACCCCAGGAAAGGCAGTTTGGCAGTACCAGGGTCTGTGATACAGACCCTGGGACCATGGAATTGTGCCAACAATGCCAGGATGGCAAAGAGGGGGCAATTCCATGATCTTAGACATGTTACATGGCCATATTCGGAGTTACCATTGTGAAGCTACATATAGGTAGTGACCTATATGTAGTACACGCGTGTAATGGTGTCCCCGCACTCACAAAGTTCAGGGAATTGGCCCTGAACAATGTGGGGGCACCTTGGCTAGTGCCAGGGTGCCCTCACACTAAGTAACTTTGCACCTAACCTTTACCAGGTAAAGGTTAGACATATAGGTGACTTATAAGTTACTTAAGTGCAGTGTAAAGTGGCTGTGAAATAACGTGGACGTTATTTCACTCAGGCTGCAGTGGCAGGCCTGTGTAAGAATTGTCAGAGCTCCCTATGGGTGGCAAAAGAAATGCTGCAGCCCATAGGGATCTCCTGGAACCCCAATACCCTGGGTACCTTAGTACCATATACTAGGGAATTATAAGGGTGTTCCAGTAAGCCAATGTAAATTGGTAAAATTGGTCACTAGCCTGTTAGTGACAATTTGAAAGAAATGAGAGAGCATAATCACTGAGGTTCTGGATAGCAGAGCCTCAGTGAGACAGTTAGGCACCACACAGGGAACACATACATATAGGCCACAACCTTATGAGCACTGGGGTCCTGACTAGCAGGGTCCCAGTGACACATAACAAACATACTGAAAACATAGGGTTTTCACTATGAGCACTGGGCCCTGGCTAGCAGGATCCCAGTGGGACAGTGAAAACACCCTGACATACACTCACAAACAGGCCAAAAGTGGGGGTAACAAGGCTAGAAAGAGGCTACTTTCTCACACAACCCCCCCCCCCCCCAAACGAAGGACAATAAGGCTAACCTTGGCCAGTTGAGACTTTATTGTCTAAGTGGTGATAAGTAGAGAGTAGCTCTGCAATAGACTGGTTACTCCCTTTATCATCCACTATATGGTTACTTCCCTGTGGGCATGTAAACCACCCTGTTTGAAGTTTTTTAGCTAAGCAACAATGTGAAGATGTATTTTCAGAGTTTCTATCAGTAAGTTTTAGTTTAGAGCAGTGGGAATTGTCCACTGAACCTATTTGTAGTGATGGAAATGCCAGACAGGGATGCTGTCTCAGAAAAGCCATACCTGGGCAAAAACTTTGTCCATATGGCTGGAAGAGAGAACAGGGATGCTGTTTCTCTTGAGTTGGAGCAGGGCAGGGATGCTGTCCTATGAGCTCCACACTAGGGCAGGGATGCTGTTCTAAGTATTGTGAGGCAGTGCAGGGTTTCTGCACTAAAGTTTCTCTGGGAGGGTTGGAGGGATGCTCCATGTTAACTAAAATGGTGCTCTTTTTGTCACCAATGTTAGTTATCCCACAGAGAGGTACTTCCACCTCAGGGAGTACAGCTATGCCAGCTGATGATTCCCTTGGAACAGGTGCCACCCCAGGAGAGGTTTCTCCCACCACAGGAATGGTATCCTGAATGGTAGGGTGGTTAGGGGATACTGTGATACCCTTTTTACCTGTTGATGGAGAGGGATCCTGAGTTTTCAGGCCTTCTCTCCTTTGCTTTTTCATTTCTGTAGAAATGAGAGGGAACAATTCCTCAGGGATGCCCAGCATGGCTGCATGGGCATAAAACTCTACATCAGCCCAACCTGAGGCCTCTAGGTCATTACCTAAGAGACAGTCTACAGGTAAGCTAGGTGATACCACCACCTGCTTAGGGCCAGTAGCTCCACCCCAACTAAACTGAATTATAGCTAAGGGAAGAAACTTAGTGGAGTTATGGACATCAATAATCTTATACTGTTGTCCAATGATGTGTTGATCAGGTTGCACTAGGTTTTCAGTCACCAAAGTGATACTGGCACCTGTGTCCCTGTAGGCCAAGGCCTCAACACCATTTATTGAAACTGTCTGCCTGTACTTATCCATTGTAAGGGGACAAGCAGCCAGTGTGGCAAGGCCAATGCCACTAGGTGTGACAGAAACTGTCTTGGGACTGACTACCCCAGTTTCTACTATGGACCCATAAGTGAACCCAACTACACCCTTAACTTGACTGTTGCAAGCAGTCCCACCACCAGTACCACTACTGCTAGGGGCACTAGAGCTTGATGTATTAGTGGTGGTAGGCTCAGGGGGTTTACCTGGACAGGACTTATCCCCTGGCCTATGGCCTCTGTTTTTACACACAAAGCACCAAGGCTTTTTAAATTGTGTAGGTTGAGAAGAAGAGGAAGAATTTGTTTTATCCCCACCCCCTGAAGAGTGTTTAAGATTTGAAGTGGGATCTTTGGTTTTACCCTTATCCCCATGCTTATCTTGAGATTTTTCACCATCTTTCTTCTTAGTGTTCTCTTTGTCACCCCCTGTATGAACTTTTCTGTTCACCCTTGTTCTGACCCATTTGTCTGCCTTCTTTCCCAATTCTTGGGGAGAGGTCAGATCAGAGTCCACCAAGTACTGGTGCAACAAATCAGACACACAATTATTAAGAATATGCTCTCTCATGATGATCAAGTTATACAGGCTTTCATAATCAGTAACTTTACTGCCATGTAACCACCCCTCCAAGGCCTTCCCTGAATGGTCAATGAAATCAACCTAGTCTTGTGAAGACTCCTTTTTGGTCTCTCTGAACTTTATCCTGTATTGTTCAGTGGTTAAGCCATAACCATCCAGGAGTGCATTCTTAAGAACTGTAAAATTATTGGCATCACTTTCTTTCACAGTAAGGAGCCTATCCCGACCTTTTCCACTAAATGATAGCCATAGGATAGCAGCCCACTGCCTTTGAGGGACATCCTGTACAACACAGGCCCTCTCAAGTACAGCAAACCACTTGTTAATGTCCTCCCCCTCCTTATAAGGGGGAACTATCTTGTGCAGATTCCTGGAATCATGCTCTTTTACAGGATGACTATGGGGAATACTGCTGCTGCCACCATGGGTATCTAAACCCAACTTCTGTCTTTCCTTCTCTAGTTCAAAAGACTGTCTATCCAAATCCAGCTGTTGCTTTTTAAGCTTCAGTCTGGTTTGTTCCACCCTCAACTTATTGAGTTCCCTCTCTAACATTCTGTCATCAGGGTTGATGGGAGGGACATTCCTAGATACAGAGGTATGATGGGAATGAACAGAAGGAGACCTGCCCCTTACAGAAGCCACCCTAACAGCTTGGCTAACAGAAACATTACTACCAGTATGGTGAGAATAAATGTTTTTGCTATGATGTGAGACAACACTATTTGTATGGTGTGGCTCATCATCATTACCAACTATGCTAGACTGTCTAGTAATGGGCAGGGTAGGAAGTTTCTTACCTGAATCTTTTCCTGGGGGAGTCCCTGAATCAGATTGGGAACTATTAGGTACTTCAACAGATGGGGCACCTATAGCCTTATCTTGTTCTCTAAGCATGTTAAGTAACAGTTCCAAGGAAGGATTCTTCCCTACACTCAAACCTCTCTCTACACAGAGACTCCTTGCTCCTTTCCAGCTAAGGTGGTCATATGCAAGTTTGGACAGATCAACATTTTGGCCTGTGCCAGACATTTTTAGAGAGAGTTAAAGTGATAGAAAAAGAGAAAAAAGTTTTCAGAACTTTTTAGAAAGACAGAAAAAAACTTTTTAAACTTTTAAGAACTTTTTGAAAGTTTAGAAGTACTTTTCAGCACTTAGAAAAGAGTGAAAAGAGGAAATGCAAAACTTTTTGGCTATGTGTATATACACTGACCTTGTTTTGTATATTTTTCTCTTATGAAAAGTACAATGACAAGAGTGCTAAGTAGTCTCAAAGCACTTATCCCACCACTGCACAACCAATGTAGGAGGCTGGACTGGCTTGTAGTGAGTACCAAGGGGTACTTGCACCTTGCACCAGGCCCAGTTATCCCTTATTAGTGTATAGGGTGTCTAGCAGCTTAGGCTGATAGATAATGGTAGCTTAGCAGAGCAGCTTAGGCTGAACTAGGAGACGGGTGAAGCTACTACAGTACCACTTAGTGTCATATGCACAATATCATAAGAAAACACAATACACAGTTATACTAAAAATAAAGGGACTTTATTTTTATGACAATATGCCAAAGTATCTTAGAGTGTACCCTCAGTGAGAGGATAGGAAATATACACAAGATATATATACACAATAGCAAAAATATGCAGTATAGTCTTAGAAAACAGTGCAAACAATGTGTTGTTACAATAGGATGCAATGGGGAAACATAGGAATAGGGGCAACACAAACCATATACTCCAAAAGTGGAATGCGAACCACGAATGGACCCCAAACCTATGTGACCTTGTAGAGGGTCGCTGGGACTATTAGAAAATAGTGAGAGTTAGAAAAATAACCCTCCCCAAGACCCTGAAAAGTGAGTGCAAAGTGCACCAAAGTTCCCCTAAGGACAAAGAAGTCGTGTTAGAGGAATAATGCAGGAAAGACACAAACCAACAATGCAACAACTGTGGATTTCCAATCTAGGGTACCTGTGGAACAAGGGGACCAAGTCCAAAAGTCACAAGCAAGTCGGAGATGGACAGATGCCCAGGAAATGCCAGCTGCGGGTGCAAAGAAGCTTCTACTGGACAGAAGAAGCTGCGGTTTCTGCAGGAACGCAAAGGGCTAGAGACTTCCCCTTTGGAGGACGGATCCCTCTCGCCTTGTAGAGTCGTGCAGAAGTGTTTTCCCGCCGAAAGAACGCCAACAAGCCTTGCTAGCAACAATTCGTGCGGTTAGCGTTTTTGGATGCTGCTGTGGCCCAGGAGGGACCAGGAGGTCGCAAATTGGACCAGGAGGTAGAGGGGATGTCGAGCAAGACAAGGAGCCCTCTTAGCAGCAGGTAGCACCCGGAGAAGTGCCAGAAACAGGCACTACGAGGATGCGTGAAACGGTGCTCACCCGAAGTCGCACAAAGGAGTCCCACGTCGCCGGAGACCAACTTAGAAAGTCGTGCAATGCAGGTTAGAGTGCCGTGGACCCAGGCTTGGCTGTGCACAAAGGATTTCCGCCGGAAGTGCACAGGGGCCGGAGTAGCTGCAAAAGTCGCGGTTCCCAGCAATGCAGTCTAGCGAGGTGAGGCAAGGACTTACCTCCACCAAACTTGGACTGAAGAGTCACTGGACTGTGGGAGTCACTTGGACAGAGTTGCTGGATTCAAGGGACCTCGCTCGTCGTGCTGAGAGGAGACCCAAGGGACCGGTAATGCAGCTTTTTGGTGCCTGCGGTTGCAGGGGGAATATTCCGTCGACCCACGGGAGATTTCTTCGGAGCTTCTAGTGCAGAGAGGAGGCAGACTACCCCCACAGCATGCACCACCAGGAAAACAGTCGAGAAGGCGGCAGGATCAGCGTTACAGAGTTGCAGTAGTCGTCTTTGCTACTATGTTGCAGGTTTGCAGGCTTCCAGCGCGGTCAGCAGTCGATTCCTTGGCAGAAGGTGAAGAGAGAGATGCAGAGGAACTCGGATGAGCTCTTGCATTAGTTATCTAAAGTTTCCCCAGAGACAGAGACCCTAAATAGCCAGAAAAGAGGGTTTGGCTACCTAGGAGAGAGGATAGGCTACTAACACCTGAAGGAGCCTATCAGAAGGAGTCTCTGACGTCACCTGGTGGCAGTGGACACTCAGAGCAGTCCAGTGTGCCAGCAGCACCTCTGTTTCCAAGATGGCAGAGGTCTGGAGCACACTGGAGGAGCTCTGGACACCTCCCAGGGGAGGTGCAGGTCAGGGGAGTGATCACTCCCCTTTCCTTTGTCCAGTTTCGCGCCAGAGCAGGGCTAAGGGGTCCCTGAACCGTTGTAGACTGGCTTATGCAGAATTGGGCACATCTGTGCCCAAGAAAGCATTTCCAGAGGCTGGGGGAGGCTACTCCTCCCCTGCCTTCACACCATTTTCCAAAGAGAGAGGGTGTAACACCCTCTCTCAGAGGAAGTCCTTTGTTCTGCCATCCTGGGACAAGCCTGGCTTGACCCCAGGGGGGCAGAAACCTGTCTGAGGGGTTGGCAGCAGCAGCAGCTGCAGTGAAACCCCAGGAAAGGCAGTTTGGCAGTACCAGGGTCTGTGCTACAGACCACTGGGACCATGGAATTGTGCCTACAATGCCAGGATGGCATAGAGGGGGCAATTCCATGATCTTAGATATGTTACATGGCCATATTCGGAGTTACCATTGTGAAGCTACATATAGGTAGTGACCTATATGTAGTACACGCGTGTAATGGTGTCCCGGCACTCACAAAGTTCAGGGAATTGGCCCTGAACAATGTGGGGGCACCTTGGCTAGTGCCAGGGTGCCCTCACACTAAGTAACTTTGCACCTAACCTTTACCAGGTAAAGGTTAGACATATAGGTGACTTATAAGTTACTTAAGTGCAGTGTAAAATGGCTGTGAAATAACGTGGACGTTATTTCACTCAGGCTGCAGTGGCAGGCCTGTGTAAGAATTGTCAGAGCTCCCTATGGGTGGCAAAAGAAATGCTGCAGCCCATAGGGATCTCCTGGAACCCCAATACCCTGGGTACCTTAGTACCATATACTAGGGAATTATAACGGTGTTCCAGTAAGCCAATGTAAATTGGTAAAATTGATCACTAGCCTGTTAGTGACAATTTGAAAGAAATGAGAGAGCATAACCACTGAGGTTCTGGATAGCAGAGCCTCAGTGAGACAGTTAGGCACCACACAGGGAACACATACATATAGGCCACAACCTTATGAGCACTGGGGTCCTGACTAGCAGGGTCCCAGTGACACATAACAAACATACTGAAAACATAGGGTTTTCACTATGAGCACTGGGCCCTGGCTAGCAGGATCCCAGTGGGACAGTGAAAACACCCTGACATCCACTCACAAACAGGCCAAAAGTGGGGGTAACAAGGCTAGAAAGAGGCTACTTTCTCACAAACATACACGCACACATCCATACAGACATATCCACAGACATACACGCACTCATTCCCATACACACAACACCCCCCCAAGCATACACGCACTCACACACCCCCTCTACATACACACACGCACACCCCCATGCACCCATACAACACACAACACCCCCCACCCCCCTCCTCTCACGGACGATCGACTTACCTGTTCCGACGATCCTCCGGGAGGGGACGGGAGCCATGGGGGCAGCTCCGCCGACACCACACCGCCAACAGAACACCGCCACGGCGAATCACAGGACGTGATTAGCTGGGCGGTGTTCTGTTGGCATGGCGGTCGAGGTGGAGCAACCTCCACTTCCCCGCCTCCCGCCAGTATGGCTGTGGAGGCTCTCCGTCGGTAAAAGGACGGAGAACTGCCAACGGTCATAATAGGCCCAGCGGAAAACCGCCACCACTGGCAGTCTTCCGCACGGCGGTCCCTCGGCGGTCTTCAAAAAAGACCGTCTAGGTTGCAATGACCCCCTAAGTTTGCTAGGACAATACCAATGCTCACTTATTGTTCTCGGCAAAATTAATTGCAGCACTGACAGACATTGTTTTTGGTGCTGCTACTGTGGATGCAACTGTGATTCAAACATCTGCCTGCCCAAAAGTTGCAGTAGGGCACTTGTAGGAAAGTACCATCTTGCTTGGCATGTTACCCCCATTTTCACTGTATGTATGTTTTTTTTTGCCCATGTACCAGGCAGGACCCCAGTGCTCATAATGTATGCCCTGTAAGTGTTCCCTGTGTGGTGCCTAACTGTATCACTGAGGCTCTGCTAACCAGAACCTCAGTGTTTATGCTCTCTCGGCTTTCTAAAATTGTCACTGCAGGCTAGTGACTAATTTGACCAATTCTCATTGGCATACTGGTACACCCATATAATTTGCTTGTATATGGTTCCTAGGTACCCAGGGTATTGGGGTTTCTTTTGCCACCCATAGGGAGCTCAGACAATTCGTACACAGTCCTGCCACTGCAGCTTGAGTGAAATAACGTCCACGTTATTTCACAGCCATTTTTCACTGCACATAAGTAACTTATAAGTCTCCTATAAGTCTACCCTTCACTTGGTGAAGGTTAGGTGCCAAGTTACTTAGGGGGTCATTCTGACCCCGGCGGTCTCAGACCGCCGGGGCCAGGGTCGGCGGGAGCACCGCCGACAGACCGGCGGTGCCCCGCAGGGCATTCTGACCGCAGCGCTTTGGCTGCGGTCAGTGCAGGAAAACCGGCGGTCTCCCGCCGGTTTTCCGCTGCCCGTCAGAATCCTCCAAGGCGGCGCAGCATGCTGCGCCGCCTTGGGGATTCTGACACCCCCTACCGCCATCCTGTTCCCGGCGGTTCGCCCGCCAGGAACAGGATGGCGGTAGGGGGTGTCGCGGGGCCCCTGGGGGCCCCTGCAGTGCCCATGCCAATGGCATGGGCACTGCAGGGGCCCCCGTAAGAGGGCCCCGCTTGTATTTCACTGTCTGCATAGCAGACAGTGAAATACGCGACGGGTGCAGTAGCACCCGTCGCACCTTCCCACTCCGCCGGCTCGATTACGAGCCGGCTTCATGGTGGGAAGGTCGTTTTCCCCTGGGCTGGCGGGCGGCCTTTTGAAGGCCGCCCGCCAGCCCAGGGGAAAACTCAAAATACCCGCCGCGGTCTTCCGACCGTGGTACGGTATTTTGGCGGCTCCCGCCGGGCGCGCGGTGACCGCGCCCGGCGGGAGTCAGAATGACCCCCTTAGTGTGTGGACACCCTGGCACTAGCCAAGGTGCCCCCACATTGTTCAGGGCAAATTCCCTGAACTTTGTGAGTGCAGGGACACCATTACACGCGTGCACTACACATACGTCACCACCTATGTGTATCATCACAATGGTAACTCCTAACATGGCCATGTAACATGTCTAAGATCATGGAATTGTCACCCCAATACATTCTGGTATTGGGGGGACAATTCCATGATCCCCCGGGTCTCTAGCACAGAACCCGGGTACTGCCAAACTGCCTTTTTGGGGTTTCCACTGCAGCTGCTGCTGCTGCCGCCAACCCCTCAGACAGGATTATGCCCTCCTGGGGTCTGGGCAGCCCCAGCCCAGGAAGGCAGAACAAAGGATTTCCTCTGAGAGAGGGTGTTACACACTCCCACAGTCCAGTGGCCCTTCTGTCCAAATTTGGTGGAGGTAAGTCCTTGCCTCCCCACGCCAGACAGCAAACCTGTGTACTGCGTGATTTGCAGCTGCTCCGGCTTCTGTGCACTTCTCCAAGGATTCCTTTGTGCACAGCCTAGCCTGGGTCCCCAGCACTCCATTCTGCAAGTGCTCAACCTGCTGAGTTGGACACCGACGTCGTGGGACCCTCCTTTTGTGACTCTGAGTTCACAGATCTTTTAAGTGCCTGCTCCGGTACTTCTGTGGGTGCTGCCTGCTTCTGCGGGGGCTCTCTGAGTTGCTGAGTGCCCCCTCTGTCTTCTCCTCCAAAGGGCAACATCCTGGTCCTTCCTGGTCCCCAGCAGCACCCAAAAACCTCCACCGCAATCCTTGCAGCTAGCAAGGCTTGTTTGTGGTATTTCTGCGTGGAAATGGTTCTGCAACATCCAGCATGCCTTGGGACATCTTCCATCCAAAGGAGAAGTTCCTAGCCCTTTTCGTGTTGCAGAATATTCGGCTTCTTCCACCCAGAGGCAGCCCTTTTGCACCTTCATCCAGGGTTTCCTGGGCTCCTCCCCCCCCTGGACACTATCACGACTCTTGGACTTGGTCCCCTTCCTTTTCGGGTCCTCAGGTCCAGGAATCAGTCTTCAGTGTTTTGCTGGTGCTTGTGGTTCTTGCAGAATCCCCCTATCACGACTATTGTGTCTTTCTGGGCTAGTAGTGCTACTTTACTCCTACTTTCTAGGGTCTTGGGGTGTGGTATTTTGGACACCCTTACTGTTTTCTCACAGTCCCAGCGACCCTCTACAATCTCCCATAGGTCTGGGGTCCAGTTGTGATTCACATTCCACTTTTGGAGTATATGGTTTGTGTTGCCCCTAGAACTATGTTTACATATTGCATCCTTTTGTGATTCTACATTGTTTGCACTACTTTACTTACCTGTTTTGGGTTTGTGTACATATAACTTGTGTATATTACTTACCTCCTAAGTGAGGGTATTCTCTGAGATACTTTTGGCATATTGTCACTAAAATAAAGTACCTTTATTTTTTAGTAACTCTGAGTATTGTGTTTTCTTATGATATTGTGCTATATGATAGAAGTGGTATAGTAGGAGCTTTGCATGTCTCCTAGTTCAGCCTAAGCTGCTTTGCCATAGCTACCGTCTATCAGCCTAACCTGCTAGAAAACACCTCTATTCTACTAATAAGGGATAACTGAAACTGGCACAGGGTGTAAGTACCACAAGGTACCCACTATAAGCCAGGCCAGCCTCCTACAGCACTGCATTGTTTACCTTGGTGTAAAAAGAAGAGAGTTTTTATCATTTTTCTTTCCACTGGTGACAAGCCTCTCCTCACTATCTACTTTATTGAAATTAACCAGTTTCTGGAGTGCATCTTCTTAGCTTCTTATTGGTTAGCACTTTGCAGAGAGATCTCTTGACCCCACATCAGCAAATTCATAGGTATGTTTCAGTATCAGTCTTGACTACCTACAGGTAATACAAAATTAAAATGAAGACTGTTCTGCATCTCCATTCTAGAGAATGCAATGCAAGTAACACAAAAATATTGTTATGTGTAAGTTATTTGCTGGACTAGACCTGAAAATAGACAAACGTCCTTCTCAAAATGAAGAACGATTTTTCTTCAAATGCGCCTCTCATATTGATCAAACAATGTGTGCGAGATTATGCCCACCACTAGTCTCAACGAGGTCTATGATAAAGTAAAAGAGACACATCAATTACAAAATTTAAAATACTAACCATGGCCCATCATACCCAATCATCATGGCAGAAAGTTTTGAAACATCTATATAAGATGAGCAATGATATTTGGTGTCTCTCACTGCTCCATAGGGCTGAGGTAAGAGTATGAGGGAGTCTGGCAAAAATCAATTAAATATGTAAAAATAAGAAGCATGACCTACCATGCCCAATTACCATGGAATATAATTTCAAAAACAATTCTACAACAAGCACTATCATATCTGCCGTCCTTCCAGGGCCAATGAAACTCATTTGAAAAATAGTGCTAAATTATTTAAACTTAATAACCATGATGTACAGACATCGAGCCCAGAAGCACGATGACAATAAATGTAGGCAAAAAATAGAAAAATTATACAGTGTTCATAAATTGTGGACAAGCACATGGCTCGTTAAAGAAGATGTCATGAAGAAAAAAGAGCACATAGGTAGGTGTAGGAAAGTACCATCTTTCTTGGCATGTTACCACCAAATTTCTGTCTGTTTGTCATTGTGTTTGCCTGTCTCACTGGGATCCTGCTAGCCAGCCATATGTGTTGTCAGTATGCATGACTGTGTCACTGAAGTTCTGCTAACCAGAACTTCAGTGCTTATGCTCTCTCTACTTACCAAATTTGTCACTACACTTATAGTGACTCCATATTCCAATTCTGATTGGCACACCGGACCCCCCTTACAAGTCCATAGTATATGGTACCTAGGTAGCCAGGGCATTAGGGTTTCAGGAGATCCTTTTGGGCTGCAGCATTTCTTTTGCCACCCATAAGGAGCTCATACAAACCTTTCATCGGGACTGCCACTGCAGCCTGAGTGAAACAGTGCACACACTATTTCACAGCCATTTTACACTGCACATAAGTAACTTATAAGTCACCCATATGTCTAACCTTCATTTACTGAAGGCTAGATGAAAAGTTACTAAGTGTGAGGGCACCCTTGCACTAGCAAAGGTGCCCCCACGTTGTCCAGGGCCAATTCCCCGGACTTCGTGAGTGCAGGGATACCATTATAAGCGTGCCGTACATATAGATCAATACATACATGTAACATCACAGTGGTAACTCCAAATATGGCCATGTGAGGTGTCTAAGATCCAAATCTGGCATTGGGGGGGGGGGCAATGCCATGGACCCTTGGGGCTCCACCATGGACCCCCAGTACTGCCAAACCAGCTCTCTGAGGTTTCCACTGAAGCCCCAGCTGCTGCCACCTCACAGAAAGGTTACTGTCCTCCTGGGGATTGAGCAGCTCAATCCCAGGAAGGCAGAACAATGCATGTCCTTTAGGAGAGGGGTGTTACACCCTCTCCCATTGGAAGTAGGCGTTACAGGCAAGGGAGGGGTAGCCTCCCAGAGCCTCTAGAAATGCTTTGAAGGGCACAAACGGTGCCCTCCTTGCAAAATCCAGTCTACCTTGGTTCAAGGACCCCCAGTCCCTGCTCTGGCGCGAAACTGGACAAAGGAAAGGGGAGTGGCCACTCCCCTGTCCATCACCACCCCAGGGGTGGCGTCCAGAGCTCCTCCAGAGTGTCCCTGGCTTTAGCCATCTTGGATTCCAGGGTGTGCCAGCAGGTTACGACAGAGACCCCCCCTGATAGGTGCATACCTGGGTAGGTAGCCAACCCTCCTCTCAGGGCTATTTAGGGTCTCTCCTCTGAGTGTTTCCTCAGATTTGGTTTGCAAGATTCCTCCAGGACTCCTCTGCATCCTCTGCTTCAGCTTCTGACTGTCGGATCAACCGCAGACTGCTCCAGGAACTGCTGTAACTGCAACAAAGTATCCAGGACGACTCCTGCGACCTGCAACTTCAGCTCCAGTCAGCATTTGCAACAGTTTTAAGGTGTGCACGCTCTGAGGACTTCCTGTGCTCACCCTGCACCAGAAGAACCGAAGGAATTTCCTGTGGAGTGATGGATTCATGGTTATCACACAAGCTTTTTTCGGTCTTATTTAACCATCAAAGCAATAGCATCAGAGCAGCTAAAATACAATGTATGCATAATAAATACAAGAATAAAAGATCGAAAGAAAAAAAAAGACCACAATCATACTAATAAAAGTAATTAAAAGAAGAAGATGGAGAGCATGTATACTTAAAATCCTTAGCGTGCTTCCCCTAAGAGGTATTTAGCCACCTAGAAACCCATCTCTCTTTATCATCCTCATAAGCAGCTAGTAAAAGGTCACAGTGATCATAAAACTGTTTATAAAAATAAAGAAATAATTAGGTTAAGAGCTATAATCACTTAAAAACGGATCATTTTGGCTTTTTAAATAACATGTGCGTATGTGCCATGCGGCCGCAAGGAACTTGCTGACCGCACAGACTAAAGGGATAGAGGTATCCCTCATCATCAGCCTTAAAGCATCTTTGCAGTGTCTCATGCCCATATTCCTACAAGCTGGGCAGAGCCACTTCCGCCGAGCAATCCCGTAAGCAGGACAAAAAAACATGAAATGATCTACAGTTTCCGCTGTACAATTGCAGCTAGGACATGGATCTATTGTCAAAGCATGATGCCAGGTGCTGCTAAAAGACTTAAGGGGTAAACATCCATACCTGAACTGGACGTACAAGCTTTTGCTTAGTAGGTCGGAAATTAGATCCATGAAGGGTTTGAAATGAGAGTACCACATGAAGTCAAGGAATTGGGATGTCAATCTGCCATGTGACATACGTAGCAAGTAGTTTTCCCTGACGTAAGACCAATAGACTGTTTTCAAGTGTTGCTTCTGGTCCCTCCTTAAATTGTGGGGTTGACTCCAGAAGTCTCTAAGTCCCAGAGTATGAAACCATCTCGAGATATGCTTAAACCTAGAAATGGAAAGTACATTGGATTTATCTAGGATGTCTTGTAGATACTCCTTGTATGCATTTAATTCAGGAGTGGTCCAAATGCGTACCCAAAAAAGTAGAGGTCTTAAGGCAATTATGTCAGAGATACGAGAGAACCCGAGATCCAGAAACACTGAAATCAATGGGGTATTACGAGGACATGCCAAGATAGATCTTACAAAGCTATTTTCTCCCACAGAAAGTTTGCTAACATTAGAGAATCCTCAAACCTCTGCACCATAGGCCGCTGCACCCTGAGCCTTCGCTAAAAAAAATGTAATAGCTGGAGAAACAGCTTTCATGGTAGTGGATTTATAAAGACACAGAATGGCCCCTGATCTAAGTAGTAGGAGGGCTGTACTTTTATCAATCTGGGCCTCCCATTGCATATTGTTACTAATTCTTACCCCTAAGTAATTGATGGAACATACCTTACTTAGGGGAGTCTCATTGAGAAGGATGGTACATCTTTTGATGGGACAACAGCCCAGTGTCATAAATTTAGTTTTATTAAGATTCAGCTCCAATCCATAATCTGCGCAAAACAAACTGAACCTGTCCACTAGAACCTGAAGACCCTTGGGTGTTTTAGAGAGGGGGCGTCATTGTGGCAATCGGTTACAACTTTCACCACCTCGTTAATGAACAGGGTGAAAAGAGTTGGGGCAAGGACACAGCCCTGGTGCACCTCTACCTAATGTCTATCCGGTCAGTGAGTTCTCCCTGGCTGCCCCATCTCACTCGTGCATAGGTATTTTCGTGCAGCCTTTGAATTAGATACACTAAATTCCCCGGGACACCAATTTTGTTCAAAACTTCCTATAGCTTCTCTCTAGGGACAAGGTCAAAAGCAGATCTCAAATCCACAAAGGCAACGTACAATTTTTGTTTAGCTAAGGTAACATATTTCCAAAATATGGTGCCATGGTGCCAGTTTTTGGGCGAAAACCAGCCTGAAGAGGGGATAATACCTGGTTGTCTTGAACCCATTCCTTGAGCCTGTCTAAAACTTGCTTGGCAAAGATCTTTTGCAAATTATCAATAAGACTAATTGGTCTATAATTAACGGACGAGCCCACATCACCTTTTTTGTATGTAGGGATTATTTCCGCCCCATGCCACGAGTCCGGAATGGGGCCACCTGCTGCTATGGAATTCGACAGTGTGTTTATATACCACTCCCATATGACGGGTTCAGATTTAAACAGGTCCCCCGGTATCTCATCCAAACCAGGGGCCTTGGCTGGTCTCAGGGAATTAATGGCTGCAGTTGTTTCGGCTATTGTAAAAACAATATCCTACGCAGAACCTTCAGAGGAGAATCTGCAGTTATCGCCCCGTTACCTGCAAAATCCTGTTGTACAGGTAAGGCATAGATCTAGGAAAAGTGGGCCACCCATCTTTCGGGCTGAATATGCATGCTGATAGTGTCATTGCCCCCTCTTGATCTACTGGCCAACAGCCTCCAGAAATAGCCATCGTCTCGGTTCTTGATTACATCCAACATCTTCTGCCAGATCTCATATTCCCAACTTTTTTTAGCTAGTTCCAGGGCCTTGTTATACCTAAGTCTGGCATTTCTAATCTCTCCCTGTGAGTTGTTTTTAAGAACTGCTTTTAGATTAGACCTCGCATGAACACAATCCTTATTGATCCATTCCCTAGATTGAGTATTGTCAGGTGACTTCCTAGAAACGGTTTCCTTATAAAAGATGCCCTCGAGGGTGCCTACCATTTCTGTATGGATGGTCATTATTGGAATAGTACCCCAACCTCTTGCTCATCAAAGCTGGAGAAGAGTTTTAGAAACAATGAATAGATTTCCTTGATCCGATATGGATTTGATATCACTTTTGTCCAGCTAACACAAGTTTGTCTAAGGTTCAGGCGAGGAATCGGGACATCAGTGGACCCTAATTGCTGGACTCTTTCAAATGCATGGCTGGTTAGAGTAAGGCACAAAGGATTATGATCGCTGTTATAACGAGGTTCTATCTTCATATCTAAGGTGCTTGTCCAAAACCTGATGTCCACCAGGAAATAGTCAATAGTGCTAGAGGAAAGCCCTCGCTTAAAGGTGGAAGCACGTTTGGAATCAGATCTAGTACAGCCATTACATTCTCTTAGTCCAAATCTTAAGCAGAAGGAGGCCATCTGCAAGGCGACACAAGAGTCAAGGAAGGATACAACCTCCATTGATTGGGGGATTCCCCAAAGTTCGTCTTCCTCAGATGTCAAGCTGCTAATGAGATTCTTTGATGCAAAGGAACAGTTAAAATCACCCGCAACCACCAGATAATCTGATGGATGCAGGAGCTCCATGAATTCGGCTAGCTGGGCAAGTGCCTTAGACTCTGCGCCTCGTGAAACAGACCTTGCATACACATTAACCATGATCACTTTAAAACCAGGTTGAAATGTGAGTTGAACACCTAGTAAATCATGTGAATTAAAATGTAATACTGAATGATCACATTTCAGTTTTTTATTCAACAAGATCATGAGCCCACCAATCAGCCTACCAAAACCCCCAGAAGCAGGTTGAGCTGCAGAGAAGTAGGTTATAAACCTATCTAAATGGATCGACTTTTCAGCCTAAGTTTCTTGAAATAAGCATATATCTTGCTTGTTGATAAAGCTGACCCACTCGGTATCTCCTAGCTTTTTCTCTATTCCTGCCACATTCCAGGACATGATGGTAAATTTTGAGAACACGATTTTTGTCTTAGTTCTCAGATAAAGAACAATCTCTGGGTTCCCAGGCCATTCTGCTCGACTAGCCTTAATAGCTGCATTGAAAATCCCTGCATAAGGTGCAGCATTGAGTCAGTCCAGATCAGATAGCGAAGGATCAACATTCTCTGTTATAGATGGTAAACAACTCTTAAATGAAACTTGGGCCCCACCCGTGTGGTCGTCAGATGAACTACAGCATCTACGCATCTTGCCTCCAGGTGGATGCATACAGAGACCAATGCCAGTTTCTCTGCCAGCTCTTAAGGAGCCAGTCTGTATGTCAAAGGCAATAAGATTATTCACCAGGGTACTATCTGTGAAAAGAGTTGAAATATAATCTAATTCCGACCCCGGTTGGCCATGTCTACCCACCTCTTGAATGTTAGACCGGATAACAGAGAGGCAATTCCTCTGTGTGCATATCCAATGGATAGCTTTATTAGTGAGGGAGTCATGTGTCTCTCTGTGGCCGGCTGGCAACCTGGGAACCCCTGTCATGAATATATAGGCATCTTCCCTTCTCCAACCATATCTCCCTTTCATGTCGTGCACCTGTGTTGGTCTTGGTTGACCAAGGGATGGAACTCTGGGTGAACTAACAGGCACCTGCGTACCCGTAACTCCCCCAAAATCCACAGAGGAGACTATTTTGCGGGAAATGCTTGGATCCCGCGGACCAAGGGTATACTCATGTTGGTTTGGGTCTGAGTTGGGCATTCGCCCAATAGCGGACGATACGGTTGGGCAAATTGGCCTTCCGTTCACTGCTGTACTTCTAGACCTTACCCTGAGCCCTATACGTGTGGGATGATTGGCCACTTTGCCACTGGTATTTGGTTCAGCTGGCATGCTTTATCCCTCAATCGGTTCAGAATTATAATTGGCCTCACTGGGCAGTTTAAAGTTGCGTGCTGCTCTCTGTTCGGAATGTCCAGAAATTTTATAGAGGAGTGTTACTACCAGGAGCTTTAAATCATCCAGCTTCTGGGAAATAGTTGCCAGTTCAAATGCTCCAGTTGGTTGCATCTTCCTATCCTGTTTCCCCTTGTCTGGTTCATCTGGGGCTGAGCCTAGGGGACATTCTGGACTTTCACTGGTAGAAGAAAGGGCTGAAAATCTGTTTGAACAGGGAATGTCAATAGAGATTAGGTTCTTATGTCTTGGAGAAGGAAGGTCCTTAGCTTGAGTACGTTCAGCAGATTCCACATATGGAGCCAGTCTCTTCGATGGTGAGAAAATTGCATCCTGGGTTTTGGGAGGGGAGTGAAGATCCACCTTTACATCCAATTTGGACATCTGAGATTTTTTCCTGAAAAGGTCAGGGATCTTCTTGTGCAAAGAGGTGTCAAGGTTTGGGAGGGCAGTGATATAAGGGCTCCTCAGTAGTGCCTCAACCTCCTCGAACAGTGAATCAATAGTTTTGAATTGGTTCTGCTAATGGCGGAGCATCCATCCACTTTCCCACTAGGCCGCTTTTTATGTTTTTTAATGCCAGAGTGAGGCACAGGAATATCATCTGCCTTCCGCTTCTCCATGTCTCACGCGCAATAATCAAGGTTTTAGTGGGGAAAAAAGAAGTAAAAGAACAAATGTCAGGGACCAAACTATGGGGGTCATTACAACATTGGCGGTAAAAGGCACTTACCGCCGTGCAGAAGACCGCCAATAGCTATTATGACCCACATCTCGGAATCCGACGAAATTCAGACACCCACACAAGTCCGCCACAACAAAGGTCAGTGTTAAACTGGCGAAAACAAAACCTCCACCTCCACGCCAACAGAAACACGCCCATGCTAGTACGACCCACGAATCCACGCGGCGGTCTTTCAGCCGCGATATTCCATTGGCGGTACACACCGCCGCGCTCAAAATACACACACATCTCCAAAACACCGCCACATTGGACAATTCCAAATACACACACCTGATACACATACAAACAACACTCCCACACACCCAATACAATATAAAACACCCACCCACATCACCCACAAACCCCTATGACCAAAAAATAGAGACGAAGGCCAGAGAGAGAGCACAGAATAGACAACCCCACCACACAGAGGCACACAACACCATCACCCACACAACATCCACGCACAAAACACCACACACTACTACACATCACCACACTCATCACCACATACACCACCCCACACATCACCTACACCACCCCATGTCACGCCAAAGACACCCCCGGTTTTCCGAGGAGGAGCTCAGGGTCATGGTGGAGGAAATCATACCGGTAGAGCCACAGCTATTTGGCTCACAGGTGCAGCACACATCCATAGCCAGGAAGATGGAGCTATGGCGCAGAATCGTGGACAGGGTCAATGCTGTGGGACAGCATCCAAGAAATAGGGAGGAGATCAGGAAGAGGTGGAACGACCTACGGGGGAAGGTGCGTTCAGCGGTCTCCAGGCACAAGATCGCGGTTCAGCGGACTGGCGGCGGACCCCCAACTCCTCCCCCACAACTAACAACATGGGAGGAGCAAGTCTTGACCATCATGCATCCAGAGGGCCTCGGAGGAATCGGTGGAGGAATGGACACTGGTAAGTCAAATCTCAACTATCATATCCCCCACCCTACCTGCATGCTATCACACACCCCCACCCTCACACCCTCCCCTATCACTCCAACTCCTCACTAATGTACTAATAACACAAACCACACATACCAACACCAAGCCCTCAATGACACAACTAAGCATGGTCACCCCTCACCAAAGCATGCTCACTGCACATACCCAGAACAGCCCCCCCAACCATCATCACACAAGCCCCCCCACATGAATGCTTGCACTGGGGTACACGGTGAGCCACCCATTGCACACCATGACACACACACATGCAATAATCATGCACTTAGGCCCCTGCAGGATCACGAAGGACCGTCACCACACCGGAGGGTCCAGACAACTCCACTCCACCCACAGAAGAGGCCCACAGTGACAATAACAGCTCTGCCCTACTGGATCCTGATGACCAGCCCGGACCATCATGGGCCTTGGGACAGTCGTTTCCCCTTGCACAGGCACAGCCCAACACTGACCTTCCACCCTCTGGTAACACCAGCACAGCACCCACCCAGCGGGCCCATACCTCCCTACCCAGGACACGTCAATCAGCGGTGTGTCCACCACTACAAGGAACCCAGGATGACCCACCACCCCAACAACAACACGGACCTGGGGGCAGTGGTAGTGGGCAAACGGTCCAGGGGACAGAGGCACAGGAACACAGGGGAACTGGGAGGGCTGCTGTGCGACAGGGGGCGGACAGGCCAAAGGAACCCACTCTCCACGAGGCCCTCTCCTCCATCATGGGAGCATACCATCACTCCCAGGAGATGATGGCGATGGTCCTGGCCAAGTTTCAGGACACCCAGCTCCTGCAGGACAAACAGTATTTGGGGTTCAGGGAGGAGCTCAGGACCATCAGCTCTGCCCGGGGCACCATCGTGGGGGTGCTGAAGGACATACAGCAGACCTTGAGGGACACTGTGGCACTCCAAGGGGCCCCTGACACTAGCCAGGACGATGAACTCCCCACCACCTCCACCGGCGCTAGTGGACAGGACACCACGCCACAGGACCACCACACCAGCACCCCACCCCCTGCAGACAGACAACCACCACGCAAACGGTCCCTGAGATCCAGGAACAGGACAGAGCAAGATGGCAAGACCCCCGCCAGGAAATGAGACCACCCTCCTCCCACTGTCCCACTTTGTTACCCTGTCCATACTTTAACTGCCCCAGCTCCACTTCCTTTGCCCATATGGCCAGTGCACCTGTATGACCAATGGACTGGACTCTGCCATGGACATTCTTCCACTGTCCCCCATCACCATAGTACAACCCCCTTCCATTTTTGAGCACTTCAATAAACACCCTTGAACCACAAACAAATCTGGAGTCAGTCTGTGATTTGGTAAAATGTGTTATCAATGACAGTGTCAAAATGTGTTTCTAGTTGTAAAGCCAACATACCTATGTCACACATCACAAGTCCTTGAAAGATGCAAGCAGATAACACAAGTGGGTAACCACACCTGTGAAACCGTAATGGAAAGGTACAACTCAGTTACCAAATAATGCTATGAAATTACACACAGGATAGAGGAAGACGTGAATGTATTGGCAAAAATGAAAATGTTCTCACCTGTGTGTCACTGGAAATATTGCTGTATGACTGACTCCCTGTTGTCTTCTTCCTCAGCTTCCTCCTCATCACTGTCCACAGGCTCCACAGGCTCCACATCTGCCACAACACCGTCATCTGGATCATCCTCCTGCAGAAAAGGCACCTGGCGTCGCAAAGCAAGATTGTGAAGCATCGAGCAGGCGATGATGATCTGGCACACCTTCTTCGGTGAGTAGAATAGGGAACCACCTGTCATATGGAGGCACCTGAACCTGGCCTTCAGGAGGCCGAAGGTGCGTTCGATCACCCTCCTAGTCCGCCCATGGGCCTCATTGTAGCGTTCCTCTGCCCTGGTCCTGGGATTCCTCACTGGGGTCAGTAGCCAGGACAGGTTGGGGTGACCAGAGTCCCCTAATAGCCACACATAGTGCCTCTGGAGTTGACCCATCATATAAGGGACGCTGCTATTCTGCAGGGGAACATAGCATTTACCTGGGAGATGTACTGGTCTGCCAAACATACCATCTGTACATTCATGGAATGATAACTCTTCTGGTTCCTGTACACCTGTTCACTCTTGTGGGGGGGGGACCAGAGCTACATGGGTCCCATCAATAGCACCTATGATGTTGGGGATATGTCCAAGGGCATAGAAGTCACCTTTCACTGTAGCCAAATCCTCCACCTCAGGGAAAATGATGTATCTCCTTACGTGTTTCAGCAGGGCAGCCAACACTCTGGACAACACGTTGGAAAACATAGGCTGGGACATCCCTGATGCCATGGCCACTGTTGTCTGAAAAGACCCACTTGCAAGGAAATGGAGCACTGACAGCACCTGAACGTCAGGGGGGATTCCAGTGGGATGGCAGATTGGTGACATCAGGTCTGGCTCCAACTGTGTACATAGTTCCTGGATTGTGGCACGGTCAAACCTGTAGGTGATGATTAAATGTCGCTCCTCCATTGTGAACAGGTCCTCCAGCGGTCGGTACACCGGAGGATTCCGCCATCTTCTCAATTGTCCCAGCTGACGGTGCCTAGGAAGGACAACAGCAACCACAGAGTCAACAAATTTCCAGGTATGTACCCACAGATACACAGAACACGACACCAAACACAAAACCATTCCTGTATGTGTGTTGAGTGTAGGCCTAGCTATGTGTGACGCAGAAGTAGATGAAGCCATGTGGGCCCCTGAAATGGCGGCTGCCTGACCTCTAAACTGGGACAATGGTATTGTGAGGTAACTGCGCTGGCGTTGCACACCGTTGCGGTAGGCGGTTGTAGACCGCGGCGCAATGCAGCACTGATTAACATTGGACCCTATGGGTCCCAGGAGCCAATGAACAAGTGCGCCGGCGTTGATGATACGCACCGCCGCGGACGTCACCGCCACGGACGTCACTGCCATTTTCTATCTATTCAATCACTCGATACGTGACCTTCGACAGGAGAGGACCTACACTGCAAGTGCTGCTGTGACCTCGGTCTGGAAGCGACGATGGCTGCTGCGTCTGGGGAAAGGGCCCCTGCCTTCACTGCTCAGGAGTTGGAGAAACTAGTAAACGGGGTCCTCCCCCAGTTCACGCTACTCTACGGTCCTCCAGACCAACAGGTAAGTACACAGGGAGCACGTTGTATGGGCTAGGCCTGGGTGGAGAGGGCTGGTTGTAAGAGGGAAGGGGGCAGAGTTCAGGGAACATGAATGCATGTGAATGCATGTGCCACATGGTAAGGGTAGGGAGGGGGGGACACTTACATCGACGGTGCAGTTGGTAATGACTTCTCTTCTTCCCTTGTGCATGTCATGTAGGTCAGCGCCCACCAGAAGGACATTTGGCGTGCCATCGCCAAGGAAGTCCGGACCCTGGGGGCCCACCAGAGACTGGGCACCCAGTGCCGGAAAGGATGGGAGGACATTCGCCGCTGTAGCAAGAAGACGGCGGAGGCTCAAGTATCGTCACTGGTCAGGAGACCACCGCCAGAGTCATTGCCCAGGAGGGCCCAAGTATCGTCACTTGTCATGAGACCACCGCCAGAGGCATTGCCCAGGATGGCACAAGTATTGTCACTGGTCAGGAGACCACCGCCAGAGTCATTGCCCAGGAGGGCCCAAGTATCGTCACTGGTCATGAGACCACCGCCAGAGGCATTGCCCAGGAGGGCAGAAGTATCGTCACTGGTCAGGAGACCACCGCCAGAGGCATTGCCCAGGAGGGCCCAAGTATCGTCACTGGTCAGGAGACCACCGCCAGAGGCATTGCCCAGGAGGGCCCAAGTATCGTCACTGGTCATGAGAGCACCGCCAGAGGCATTGCCCAGGAGGGCACAGTATTGTCACTGGTCAGGAGACCACCGCCAGAGGCATTGCCCAGGAGGGCCCAAGTATCGTCACTGGTCATGAGACCACCGCCAGAGTCATTGCCCAGGAGGGCACAAGTATCGTCACTGGTCATGAGACCACCGCCAGAGTCATTGCCCAGGAGGGCCCCGGCAGCCACAGCCCCGCTGGGCAATGAGGGACCGTCATGCCACACACCAATGCCCAGTCCAGAGCCCGCCATGGCAAAGCACCGCTGAACAGTTCAGAGCCCGCCATGGCAAAGCACCACTGAACAGTCCAGAGCCCGCCATGGCAAAGCACCGCTGAACAGTTCAGAGCCCGCCATGGCAAAGCACCACTGAACAGTCCAGAGACCGCCATGGCAAAGCACTGCTGAACAGGGCAAGCATCACTGAACAGGGCAAGCACCGCTGAACAGTTCAGAGCCCGCCATGGCAAAGCACCACTGAACAGTCCAGAGACCGCCATGGCAAAGCACCGCTGAACAGGGCAAGCACCGCTGAACAGTCCAGAGCCCGCCATGGCAAAGCACCGTTGAACAGTCCAGAGACCGCCATGGCAAAGCACCGCTGAACAGTCCAGAGACCGCCATGGCAAAGCACCGCTGAACAGGGCATGCACGCTGAACAGGGCAAGCACCGCTGAATAGTCCAGAGACCGCCATGACAAAGCACCGCTGAACAGTCCAGAGACCGCCATGGCGAATCACCGCTGAACAGGACATGCACCGCTGAACAGGGCAAGCACCGCTGAACAGGGCATGCACCACAGAAGAAGGAAAAGACCGCCACATCAAGCATCGTTATCCCATGTGCAGCTGGGACTGTGACGGGACAGGAACTGTCACGGGGAGACTAATCCAGTCTGGGCACCATTCCCCCTCCAGAACCAGTGGAGAGATAAATCCACTACCTCTGTCCTTCACAGGATGAAACACTCTGGGCACCAGTCCCCCTCCAGAACCAGTGGAAGCTGTTATGTACTTGTGAGACTGTGGCTTTGCACTCCCCAGGATGGAACAGTGGGCAAACCACCCACTGTAGAGACTTGTGAGACTGTGGCTTTGCACTCCCCAGGATACATCAATGGGCATGGAGCCCCGTCGTGGATGTGGCGTGGTGCTGTAATCCGGCTGAGGTGCCCCTCCCTTCCCTTCCCCCTGAGGTGCCTGTTGTTTTTCTCTCTGATGCCCCGGCAGTGTTCTCTCCGTTTGTGGACAGGTATCTTGTGTGGGCCTCGCCCATGAATTTTTGGCCTAGTGGTGCACGGACATTGAGATGTGCATATCTGCACTACTTCTCGTACTGTATATACCTTTTTATGAGTTTATATATATCTGTATATAATTGACACATGTATATTGATACATTACAATGTTTGAATTGATTTCGTTTTGTCTTTGCATTCTTCCGGGGGGGTTGGGGGTTGTTACTGTGATGTTTGTAAATGCATTGGTGTGTGTTGTAATATGCGAGGGTGGGGGTGGGTGTTGGGGGTGTTGCGTGTGTGTTCCCCTGACTTTTGCCTCCCCCCTCCCCTATGTCGTAGGTGCAGTACTCACCGTTGTCTTCGCTGCCGCCGCCGCTGGTCTTCGTAGATGAGTGGGAAGAGAAGGGCAGGTAGGATTTGTAATTCCGGCTCCATGGTGTCCTCCTTCCTCGTGGGATGTGTTAAGGTGAGCGTTTTCCCATTGCAGAAACTGTTTCCGCCGTGTTTTTATCCACGGTGAATCCGCCCCGGAAAAGGTGGCGGATTGGCGGGTTGTGATACTATGGGCAGTACATTGTCTTCCGCCTGTCTGTTGGAGGTGACCGCCGCGCTGCTTGTCTGTATCGCCGTGATGGTCGGAGTGTTAAAGTGGCTGTCTTTGTTGACGGTTTCCGCCACAGTCATAATTCCCTTTTTTTTGTCCGCCGGCCTGTTTGCGGTATTACCGCACCTTTAACACCATCCGCCAGGGTTGTAATGACCCCCTATGTGTCTCCTTACCTAAGGCGCTTATATTCCAAAACCAAAGGAGATGACCCAGCCCAGAGTCAGACCGGCGATGACGGGTGAAGACGGGCCCGTCTTGGCCCGGTCTTGGCCCGGGAACGCGCCTGGACGCGACCCATGCCGCGGTAATCACGGACCCTGAAAACGGCCTGGAGGAGCTGAAAATGCTGGGGGATGTTGTACTCTGTCCCCCAGCAGCCAAGTCTGCGTTTGCCCCAATGCGCGATGGAGTCACTTTCCTGCTTCAGCAGGCACCTCTCTGCGATGACAACCGGTACTCTGGGACTCCTTTCCTGGCGACGAGCGTGCTCCGTGGAATACAGGTGGTGGACCAAAGTGACCCAGACTGTCCAAAGGTCCAGCTGTCCAAATTTGGTGGAGGTAAGAGCCTGCCTCCTCGTGCTGCAGCAGTACCCATGTGCACTGCGTCTTCTGCAGCTCCTTGGGCTTCTGTGCACTTCTTCCAAAAGTTCTTCATGCACAGTGTAGCTCATGTCTCCAGCACTCAATCCTGTAACACACAGCTCTCTGAGTTGTTCTCCGGTGGCGTGGGACCCTCCAGGTAGTGCTGCGACGGTTGCGCTTTGCATCTTCTTTGTCCCTCTGTTCTGGGACTCCCTTGGGTGCTGCCTGGTCTTCTGAGGAATTTCTGAAGTGCTGAGAGCCCCCTCTGTCTCCTCAGTTTGAGTTGAGACCCCCACGTCCCTCCTGGGTCTAGTCAGCTTCTCATTGACGCAAACTGCATATTTGCTTGAACCAAGGCTTATTGGCAGAATCCAGTAACACAAACAGCCTGCATCCAACAACTCGACGTGGGACATCTCCTGCACCCATCTTCTTTGGTGCACTTCTGTACTTTTCTTCTGACCAGAGAATCCATTTTTGCACCTTTTTCTAGGTTGACAGAGGCTCCTGTCCTTCCTGGACTCTTTTTCGACTTCTCGACTTGGGGGGTTATTGCAACCTTGGTAGGGCGGCTGAAGCCGCTCGCCAAGGTTTGACCGCCGGGCGTCCGCCAATGCAGCCGCACTCGCGCCACGGCCATTATGAGATCCCCACCGGCCCAGCGGGGATCTCGACCGCAACACAGGAGCCGGCTGCTAAAGGAGCTGGCGGTGTTGCGGCCGTGCGACGGGTGCAGTTGCACCCGTCGCGCTTTTCACTGTCTGCATAGCAGACAGTGAAAAGCTGCACAGGGCCGTGGCAGGGGGCCCCTGCAATGCCCATGCCTGAGGCATGGGCAGTGCAGGGGCCCCCAGGGGCCTCACGACTCCCCTTTCCGCCAGCCTTTTCATGGCAGTGGAAACTGCCATGAAAAGGCTGGCGGGAGGGGGACTTGTAATCCCTTGGACAGCGCTGCAAGCAGCGCTGCCCTGGAGAATTACTCCCGCCGGGACTAAAGTGGCGGGAAACCGCGGTCCCAGTGGTGCAATCGCGGCGCTCCCGCTGCGGTTGTAATCCCCAGGATTTCACCGCCAGCCTGCTGATGGTGAAATCCGCCAGACCGCCAGGATTGTAATGACCCCCTAGGTCTTCTCTTTCCACAGGTCTTCAGGTCCAGGAATCTACCATTTGTTACTTCCAGTCTTGCTTGGTTCTTGCTTAATCCTTTATCACGACTTGTAGTGTGTACTGGGGAAACTTGTTGTACTTTAATCCTGCTTTCCTGGGCTCTGTAGTGGGGTAGTTTACTTACCTTTGTTGTTTTCCTACACTCCCGGTGCCCCTATGCACACTACACTTACCTAGGGGGTATTTGTTATTCGCATTCAACTATTTTAGTGTATGGTGTGCCCCTAGGCCCATTTCAATGTATTGTATTTTCTACTGTTTTCTCTATTCTATGACTGTTCACTTACCTGATTTTGGTTACTAGTGTATGTATTGTGTATAATACTTACCACCAGAAGGATTATTGCCTCTAAGATATTTTTGGCCTTGTGTCACTAAAAGAAAGTACCTTTATTTTTGGTAACACTAATGGGGTTATTACAACTTTGGAGGAGATGTTATTCCATCCCAAAAGTGACGGTAAAGTGACGGATATACCACCAGCCGTATTACGAGTCCATTATGTCCTATGGAACTCGTAATACGGCTGGTGGTATATCTGTCACTGTACCGTCACTTTTGGGACGGATTAACACCTCCTCCAAAGTTGTAATAACCCCCTAAGTATTGTCTTTTAAGTACTGTGTAACTATAATGGTATTGCAGGAGCTTTGCATGTCTCCTAGTTCAGCCTAAGTTGCTCTGCTACAGCTACCTCTACACAGCCTAAGCTGTTAGAACACTTACTACATTTCACTAATAAGGGATAATTGGACCTGGTATAAGGTGTAAGTACCTTAGGTACCCACTACAAATCAGGCCAGCCCCCTACAGTATGTAACACACACTTATTTCACAAAACTGCAGACAAACATTGGAAGGAATGAGGAGGCATGGACGACAAAGGGAAAATTGCTGCCTAGCCCAGAACGCCTCAACCCACCGCCTGTATATGTATGAACATGTATGGTATTTGTCTAGCACTAACTTAGCCAGAAGTCAACAGAATGCTGTACAGTGTCAAAGCCAAATATGCTAAATGGTTGCAAAAATGTAGCTGGGTTCCTAGGTGCAAAGATGGACTGTTACTACATTACAATGAAGACTAGCCCTTGCCTGATGTGCATACTAGAGCGGGTTGGGCACCAGCCCTGGCCCATGGCCAAAGCACAGTACTGGTACCTTTGGATGTTGTTATCAGTGTTGTCATCAGTGATGTCATCAAAGATGTCATTTCAGCCATCATTACTGATGTCATCAATAACGTTATTTAACATGGTTATCAGTGATGTGATATGTAAGACCATAAGCAGTGAATTACAGGGGCATGAATTACATTTTGGAACCAAAATGGGATAATTTCACGGAATTGAAGCACAGTCTTTTAACAATATTTGTACTTCATGCAGCACATCGTCTGACTTGACAACTTAGGCTGGAGATATTTTGTGAAATCTGCAAATTATGTGGTAAATGTAAAACCCTAATTATGTGGTAAACCCTCCTTCCACAGAATCTCATAACTGCACTGGCTGCCACTATTGCTCAGTTGTTTATCAACACTTTATTCATAAAAGAGAAACGAAGACATTCTAATTCCAATTAGGGCCTATGGTTAGCTGCAATATGAAGAAATCTGCTCTTTTGAGCTAACTATACCTACAATAAAAATACAATTTAAAAAACATACAACGGACAACATATGTAAAATGTTCCTATATCACCATTTTGAGGTTCTGGTGACATTTTTAAACAATTCATCCTTTGGTCATGTGGTTTATGATGACACGTTTTTAGGGATCTTACAACTTTTGAAATGTATCACCAATCTATGTCAAATTAAGGATGCTTCTGTCATGAATTTGGAACTTGGTTCCCCCTGATGGCGCAAATGAGTCAAGAGGAATCAGTAAGCTAGTGCCACAGGTAGCCAGACACTGCTTACCTAGCGACTCCATTCAGCAGCAGCTTCCTTTGGGTGTTCTCAGCCCATGGTGCCCTTGAGAAGATGCCATAGGTTTACCTAGTTCTTCAGTGGCATGGACCTCTCAGGCATAAATTAAGTGGAGCTACGACCTCACCAACAGTGGGTAATTGGATCACGTAACCAGGTTCCACCAGGCAACAGCAATCCCTTCTTCAGTGGTGCAGGCCAAATAGGCAAACTAGTGCAAGTGTTACAGATGTGACATCCAGGATGATGATTGGAACTACTCATGCATGTCATGGTGTTGCTGTGGTTTCTCTGCCAAGCTTCCATGGCCGGGTCCTAGTCTGGAGCACCCTGGTCACACTTTTCATGAGTCCATGGTGGAAGGACCACAGCACTAGTGTCATCTGCTTCAGTCTGCACTGACAGTCCTGCATGGTTGGCTCCCTCCTTCCTTCCTTGATCAGGCAGGACTGTGCACACACTCCATTATAATGAAGGCAGTTCTTCCTCCAGGTCAGACTACAGGTTCCATACCCTCACTTCTGGAAAGCTGGTCATCAGGCAGACAACAGCTCTGGTTGCACGGTAGTCCTCTGAGTATTCTATGGAGTACCCCCTCCTTTGTCAGTGAGAATTTTGAACTGGAGCAAATGGGTCAGCTGTTCTCACTCCTACACAGGAACAGCAGACAGAGGATGTTTATTCTCAGTCTGCACTTTGAGAGCCAGTTTTGGTTAACTCTCTTTTCGTTTGTCATTCTCAGACTGACTTCCAAACGTATTCTTTGTCTTGAGCAATGCTTATCACAGCAGGGTCATCTCCTGGCTGGAGCATATGAAAGAGAGACTCAAAAGGGGTTATAATAGCCACACATGACAGTGATCAAGAAGGAGCACAAATGGCTGATCATGTTTAAAAGAATATTCATACTGTCACAATAGGAAATGAAGTCCAACCTATAACTCCTAGCTCCCTCCAAATGGCAGTTTCCAGGAAGACTAATCAGCAACCCTTGTCCATCATATTATCTAATTGAATTTTTAAGGGCGAGCTTCTTTCCCCTTTCCCCACTTCTTTGTTTAGGTTTCATCCCTCAGGCTGAAGAATGTTAGTGATACACTTCTACTGTCTGGGAAAGCAACCTCACCTCAATCTTGTGCACAGGAACAGGCAGGAATTGCAAAATGGAATGCAGAGGCCTGCACCTCTTTGATTTACTCATAAATTGATAAAGTGTCTAATGTGCTAATCACACACCACCTGCATACATCCATGCTCTTACGATCTCAGCACTAGGATACAGTTGGGCACACAGGGCAGGGGATACAACTGTACACAGTGCAGGGAACATTCTGATTTCAACAGCATATAACTGCTTAGAGTGGAGTATTTATGTAAATGAGCCTGTAATAGTTTCCTGAATGTTTGATGATTACCAATAATATATAGCAGAATTTAAAGTGTATTCCATAGCCTAATCATGTTCTTGATAAATATGGGACAAGGTTCATAGAGGACTTTGGGGTAAATAGTAAGATTTTCAAACTTGATCCTCGTCTCTATAGGCAACCACTGAAAATGGTCAAGATAATAGGTAACAGAGGAGCTCTATCGCAGGTTCAACATAACTCTCATGCTGCATTTAGAAATATTAGAAGTCTATGTAGGCCATATTTGCAAATTGGCAAATATAGTAAATTGCAATAATTGAGCGGTGACTACACCATCACTTAAATCACTGTGATTTTGTAATCTGTGGGCAAAATTGCAATTATCTTTCTTAACTGACTTAAGTGAAAAACAGGAACAGCAAGTTTTACAGTTTATACAAGTCAAAACAAATCACCATCAAATGGGAAACATACGTTTTGGACAGATTTCAGTGGCATCGGTCATTATCCCAAAGAGGATGCCACCACAGATGTAAACCTACAGAGGAAGCCCCTTCCACGATCATAACTTCCATCGTATCAGAATCTAATCAAATACAGATATCTTTCATCCATCCAGAAACAGATGTCATACATTTTTTAAGGTTGACTTGTGACAGTGAGACATTTCTATCGAGTCACAGAATTTTTTCGGTGTCATCTCTATAGTTAATCACGTCCAGAATGTAGGATCTAACAAGCCACCCTAATGGTGCCCTCTACATATTACATAGAGTTGGACTGAACAAGGACCCTTACAGAGCTCCACATTCAAATTTAACATCAGTAGACGTGAAAGGGGGAAATTAACTGCAGTCATGAAGAAAGGGTTTTGACAAATCAAACACTATGGGCCTGATTTTGAGTTTGGCAGAGGGGTTACTCCATCACAAACATGGTTGATATCCCGTCTGCTATATTACGAATTCCTTAAGCTATAATGGAATCGCAAAACAGCAGACAGGATATCCATCACATGTGTGACGGAGTAACCACCTCCGCAAAACCTAAACCAGGCCCTAAATCTTTTATTCCCATCTCATTAAGTCATGCGATGAGTGTGGACGGTGATAAAGTATCTGGTGCTTCTCCTTTATTCTGGCTCATCTGTATCTTATTTATTACTGTCAAAGGAGCCATCTCTGCCACATGATAAGATCTGATCACTGCTTGGTATTCAATAGTTCTAGTCTTATAAGAGTGTGAATGTCATTGGGCTGATATTCAGACCCTAACCATGGAGTATTTTGAAATGTCTCTCTCTGTTGAGCTTATTTGACCTCTGCAAGAACTCTGAGTATATTTACTCTGAATCAAGCGTGCATTACAGACTAGTGTCACTATCCCAATTAAACTTGTTTATGATTAAATATATGCATTTCATCCATGAGCCCTGATGAAACAGTATAAGAAGCATTCTGTGAAACACTTTGGCTGGTTCATTATGAAGGTTGACCTAGTAACCTAAAAAAATATTTTATCTGCGTGACAATGTACATTACCACCTTTATTTGGGAGATATTGCTTATTCTAATATGGATTTTTTGAAAAGCGGATTGATCTTACTAGCGCAGTCCATGTTGCTACTCTGAGAACGCACAGTGAGTGTTTTGGGAGCGTGAATTTTAGTAATGCTTTTAGTGACTCAGACATCTGCAGAAGGTGACAACTTATGTCTCATTTTTAACAGCCTAACATAAAAAGCTGCACTAACGTATTTCACAATGGGGCCTAACGGATTTAACCATGTGCTAATAAGAGGTATATAATGCTAAAGTATATTTTAGACTCTAGACAAATTGCTAATATCAAAACAAATTAGTTTTTCTGATAATTAATGTGTGATTTATGAGTTTTAAGAAACGTGCACATTAAACAAATGCACTTCTCTGTTATATCTAAAGTGATGCATTAAAAAAGGTTTACAATTTATAATGAATTGTTTTACTTATTCTGATACTATAATATTAATCCTGAATTTGCAAGTTTGCATATTATGTGCGTTTTCTTAGCAAGTATTTTAATGCATTTTATGTTACTTGTGTTAGCATAACTTAGGCACGCAGAATTTGATTTGTATTTCCAGTCATGTAAAAGTGATGAATCATTATTTTTCCTAACTTGAAGCTTTCTTTTAGATTCTTTCTCATGAGAATCAAAGTACCACTTGTAAAAGACTATTGTGCGATTGTAGAGGAACTGTGTCCAGTTGTCCTTGAGATGCATTTGGTATCAAACTGTTTTGATTCACATGGAACTGAGATGAGCATACTGTATGCCAACTGTTGCAAAGCATAACAATTGTTTCCATCATTTGGAGTCACACGGAAAGAGGAGATGATCTCAGACTAGACTTGAGAGAATACTGGACTGTTGCAACTGAAAATGTACCTCACATTTGATTGGACATTATCTCTTTTGCTCGATGTTCGGCAAATCAAATCAATTTGTGTGATGGATATTAGTGACAGACTTCTAAGTTTTAGTCAGTCTCTCTCCTGATTATGTATCCTTTCCTGATTACAACTTTGCTGCAGATCTAGTTTCTTTGCTGATGAAGAATCTTTGAATGCTATCACTTTGATAGGTATATCCTCCTGAAAATTGCCATTTACGTTGACAGGTCCATTTTCTAGAATAGTATCTATCATTCTGACTCTCACTCTTTGCATCTTTCTAGCTGTTATTCTGTAGTCCAAGATATATTTTTCTCAAATAATCTTTGTCTTCTTTTTGTATTTTTTTCCTGCATGTGTTTGGCCCCACACATGCATGTCCTAATTTGGTTAGCTGTAGGGACAACCCATGTCCATCCCCAAATTGTATACTCTGCTTAATTGAACTTGACAAATGTTGATACAATATGACCTGAGATATGTTTCTGATTCTCATATCTTTTATGGATGAGGTGCCTAATTCTTCTTGAATGATGAATAATTTGATTAAATTTGCTTTGTCACTTTGGGTAACCAATGGTGATTAAATATTTTTAGAGTTTGATTTTGCGCATTTTCTTTTTTGACACTAGCTTTCTTGTTCTAAAATAAAGCTTTTAACTTTATTGCTGAATGGAGTTTTCCTTCCAAGACCACATTGGTCATGGTGTCTAAATTGTTTGGGTGGTGTTAATGTAAATTTGTTATGGTTTACCAACCTCTTTCTGGGTCAAAAGGTCTGTCAACCTTAGTGAAGCGTTTTAGTCCTGTGAAGGATGGAAAACAATCTTGCAGTTTTGGTAGCAGAGCTATGGTTTCATCCCATAAGAGGGGGAACCATATTTTAGGTTAATACTAGGGAATAGGGATTCACAGCATTTGTATCTGGAGGGAGGTTTTCGTCCCATAAGAGGGGAAACCATATTTTTTTTCACTGTTAGAATTGCCAGTTTTGGTACTAGAGTTACGGGTTCATCTCATAAGAGGGTGAACCATATTTGTGTGCACTGATAGTGAGTTCACATGTCACTGCCCAGTCCACATTTTGCCTACCCTGTAATTAGTCTCATGATCCATTGCAGAGATTGATGACGTTCCAGAGTCAAGACTACAACTGATGTGTTGTGTGAGCATAAATAGGGATTTGCGCTTATGATGCTTTTGCTTGAAGGTTGAGGTGAAGTTTGATGTTGTGAAGTGTTTTGCAGAGTCGCTGTACTCAAAGAGATTGTGGTGCTTTGTGCTGAAAAATTGTCCACGGCTGTTGTTGTTGTTGACATGTCCATTGAGGTCTAAGATCCCGGGGTGACACACAAGTGTAGAAGACACTTGTTTAATTTATGTCTGCAGTGGGGTACATGTCATGAAGGCACCATTGACAGTGCCATTTGTTTTCCTTGAGTGTGTCTGAGTTGTGGTTGGTATTAGGTGAATCATGAGAGTATGTGGAAAATTTGTATCAACCAGGGTGAGAATTGTTGGTCAAATTTCACTTATTGTGTAATTGTAAAAGCCACGGTCAGAGGTGTAGCCTGTGCAGCTTTCAAAGCATTTGAGCCCTACCCGTAGTGTGCAGACTGGTTTTTGGTTTTTGATCTTGCTCGCAATGTTTTTCATTTAATGTATTTGTGAGGGATTGGGTGAGAGACAATTGCGAAGCGACTGCAGCGGCTGAGCGAAGTGAGTGTGACATCATTCTGTGCCATTCTGAGATAGTTCGGTTAGTAAGAAGCCACACCTGTATTAGTGGACAATACTGTATGCTATTGGTTGAAAACGGATTGTGAAAAGGATTGTAGGTATAAATTTACTTCTTCGTTTCTTTGAAAATCATTGTGATTAATTGAATTTGTGCAAAAAATGAATTTTTTCAAAGCTTTAAAATGTGCGCTGAAAGGATATGTGTTTATTCCGGTTAGGGAGGGTGAACAGGTAGCCCCCAAGGGAACACCAGCTTACAAGATAACAGAAACAAAAGGACTTTCAGCATGCATGTGGCTCAAACAATGCGGTAAGATCACTGAGAATGAACGTCCACTTGTTTTTCCTTGATATGGAGCTTAAATCTAAGAATTTTAGACATGTGAGAATTTTAGGACAGTGATGTGCTAATCAAAGTCTCTTTCAAGACCCGCACAATTTGAAGATCTTGCTATTTAGGAATATATTGCAAAGCAAAAAGAAACAGCAAATTTGAGAGTAGAATGAAGAAAGCAGTTAAGAGATTAGTGGAAGCTAGATGGGATGCAGAACAGAAAAAATGGAGAGCTAAGATACTAAGGCCCTGATTTATACTTTTTTTGCACTGCATTTGCGTAAATTTTTGACGCAAAAGCGCCACAAACGTAGAAAATATAATTGTATTTTTTAACTTTGCGCTACTTTTGAGTCAAGTAATAGTGCAAATGCGGCACAAACAAAGTATAAATCAGGTCCTAAGGGGCATATTTATACTCAGTTGGCGCTGAATTATCTTAGTTTTTTTGTAACATTAGCTCAGTGCAAACCTAACCCTATATTAATACTTTGGCGCTAGACCCGTCTAGTGTCAAAGTTTTGGAGTTAAAGTCATTTTTTGCTTGCAGGAAACTACCTTGTGTCAATGAGATTCAAGGTAGGTCTTCCTGGGCAAAAAATGACGATACGGCCTTACGGCCTATATTTATTCCCCCATGCTAAAATCAAGCACGGGGATGGGGGCCTTAAATATTAGGCGTTAGGAGACCTATGGGCCTATTTCCATGGTCAGAGACCATGGGAAAAGCCCACTTGTGCCCTTCTCTAGCCCCAGGGACACCCCCACCCACAACATAGGGATAGCAGAGGATGGGGGACCCCATCCAAGGTAAGTATAAGTAAGTAGGGGTAAGTATTTTGTTTTATTTTTTGAAGTGCCATGGGGGGCCCAACATGTCCCCCCTACATGGCACTGGGCCCAGTGGCCATGCCCAGGGGACACATGTCCCCTAGGCACGGCCATTGAGGTGGTGGGCATGACTCCTGTCTTTATTAAGGCAGGAGTCATGTCTATGGGAGTTGTGCATAAAAGGATGACACTCGTCTGGTTAGAGAAATTTTTTATGCCTCTGCCCGTACTAGCATCATCCTTTGATGCAAAACCCCTGATTCACAAGTAGTTCCAATTACACTTGGAAATTCAGTGACACGAGTGCCCGTGGTTTACCCACCGGTTCCTACTGTCAATAGAGCACAGTACATTACAATCCCAGTCATGAATCAGGTAGTACCAAGTCCTCATGTGAATCAGATAGTGTCTACACCTAATGTGACTACACCTGTGCAGAATTTTAATCAGACTCAGACTATGCCTATGTATATTCCTGTGCAGACAGTATCAAATGTTACACAAGCCTAGAAGTAATGCCCAGTCCATTAATGTTTTGGTAATTCATGAAACACCAGAATCTGTAGGGATTTAACCAATTGGTATGCAGAGATTGGCATATTCAAACAATTCGGAGATGGAGAGAATAGCTTCTTGTGTCCCAACGTTAACTCCTACATGAACTGCAGAACCTAACCAGGTGTTTAATCAGGCAGGATCAGCTTTTGATGTGAGGTGTCTTCAGGGAAGCCCACTTCCTTACATGCCCACACCAGATCAGATTACTAGTGCATATTGCAGTACCCTGCAAAATATGCCCCAGAGAAATATTAGTTTGCAAGGTTTTTCAGCACAGCAGTTAACAAAGTGGTTAGACAATCTAAGCCCAAAAGGAGTAACAGGTGGAACAAATGGCAATGCTAGAAGGCAAGAGACACAGGAGAGAGAGGACAGTGAATGTACCCAGGCTAAAATTAGAATTAAATTAATTGATTATGGGAATGCTAGAGGTGGATCAATTAGAAACAGACAAAGAAGATGATTTGTGATTCACATGTAAAGATGCTATTCAACATGCAGGACTTTGTCTCCAGCTGGAGCAACTCAACCTGATGACAATGCAACCATGATGCCTATGAGAGAAATACTAGGTCGAGGTTATGAACATGTCCTTTGGACCAGTAGTGACATAATGTCATTTGTACATGATTACTCAAGATAGGGAGAGAAGGAAACCATTGAGCCAAAAGATATGAGTAATTTTGTATTTAGATTTGGACATTGATTGAAGCCTGACATTAGTCCTATGATTCAGCAGCATTTAATTTGTTGGCAGAACAATTGATGATGTACTACGTTATGCCAGGTACTGCAGCAACGAAATTGAGTTGAAGTGCAAAAAGCTGTAGGAGAAATTGATGGGGATGAAATTGAAATCTGCTCAGATAGGAAATCAGACCCTGCAGATGATGTTGAAAGCTAGTGGAATGTAAGGTGCACAACAACAGGTTAACAACATGCCTCCATTTAGAGGTAGATGATGTGGTGTTCGGATAGGTCTGAGTGGAAATGTGGTTGATGTGCAGTCAATTAAGAAAATGCAGCCATGTCATTCCTGTGGAGGTTTTGGACACTGGGTCAAGAGTGTCCTTATAATAATGTGAATAATTTGGTGCACAACTGTGGTGCTGCTCAGACTATTGGTAAGTTCAAATTCAGTGAATTCAAAGACCCTGAGTCCAAAATGTGATTGCTTCCACAGGTGCAGAGGAAGTACAGGTCCCCCAGCAGATACAGGTCCCACACGACATGCAGATTCCACAGGCCCCGATGACACAGCAGTGCAGCAAGTATTTGTTCCCCAGCAAAACATGAATCAGAGGGCAAATGCAAATGAAAATCATTTAGCAACACAGTTTCCCTTAACCGATCTGAGTGATGAGGAGTTTTCAGGAACATTTAACAGCAACAGTTCTAATGGTGAGGATTGCATCTTAGCAGCCTCTTTAGAGGTAGATCATTGTGGTCCCTATGTAAATGCCAACGTTATGGGACACAATGTTTCATTCCTTGCTGACACTAGAACTATACATTCCACTGTCAGACCTGCAGAAGTACTAAATGTACCCTTGTCAGGAAAAGAATGCAGGTGATAGGAGTAGAAAGCAGCAATAAACAAATCCTATTATAGAACATGTCCCAGTAAAAATAGGTACATTTGAGGATTACCACCAACTTGTGGTTTGCGATTCAAGTCTTGTTATTTTGTTAGGTCATGATCTATTGTGTAAGGTAAATTGTTTGATTAGCTGCACACCCCAAGGAATAGAAATTCAAACAAATGATGAACAAAAGTACACTGTAAGATTGAAGAACAGTACCTGCTTATCACATTGTTCCCAATGATGACAGTTAAAGATTTGCCGGATGAGTTGCAAGAGACAGTTTTACCAGAAGTCTGGGATTTTTCAGGAAAAGAGATAGGATTTATAAAAGAAGTTGAGCCAGTGAAAATAATAGTGAAGCCGTGGATGCCGCCTCATACCATGACCCCAGAAGTAATTGCAGGAATAACTTCATTTCATTGAACAAGGTGTTCTAAAAGAAATCTTGAGAAGCCTGTGAAACCCCCCTATTTTAGTTTTGAGGAAGCGCAATGGAAAATACTGCATAGTTCAGGATTTGAGAAAAATGAACGAGATTAGCATCCCATGTTGTCCTATGGTACTAAATTCAGCAGTGATTTTATTCCACATTCCTTGTGAAGTTGCCTTGTTTATGGTCATTGATTTGTGCCATGCATTTTTCTCCATTCCCCCCCATGAGGATAGTCAGTTCTTATCTGCTTTTAAATTCAGAAGCTGTGTTTCTTCATGGTGCCGTTTACCTCAGGGGTATACAGAGTCAACATCAATTTAATCAGAGCTTGAAAACGAATTTGGAGTCCCTTAAAAAAGATTTTCATTTAGCTTTGGTGCAATACATTGATGACTTGATGGTTGCATCAAATACACATGAAGCCTGTAGGAGAGATACAATTGCCCTATTAAATGGACATAAAGTTTTGCCAACAAAGTTGCAGAATTGTTAAAAAGAAGTGAAATGCACATAGAGAAAGGTGCAAGGAAGGTATCCCAAGAGGAAATTTCAGTAATCATGCAGATATATCCATCCGTAATGCAGAGAGATGTCACAATAATTTTGGGAATGGTTGGCTACTGCCGCCAGTGGATTCCACCTTTTTCACATTTGTTGAAGCCACTACTAAAGCTGACACACAAGGATGTGTCTGATCCTGTATCATTTGACGATGAATGCCTGCGTGCCTTCTCTGAGCTGAAAGGTAGCCTGTGCTGAACCCAAGCCCTGGGAAAGCTTGATTACAACAAAAGTTTTTCATTGTTTTGCTGTGAAAGAGATGGCTGTGCACTTTCTGTTTTGAGACAGTTACACAGTGGTGCCAATAGCTCCGAAGCTTATTTTTCAGCCACACTTGATCCTGTAGCTGCTGCATTGCCCGGCTGTTTAAAAGCCATAGCTGCCGTAAGTGTCAGCATCGGACGATGCAAAGGCACTGTCATTTGTCATCCCTTGAATGTTTTTGTGCCTCACTATTTTGAAGTACATTTGACCCGTACAAAGGCTCAGTACCTGGCAAATGCTCATTTACTTTGCCATGAACAAGCCATTTTGGGGTCCCCAAATGTCCACATTGAAAGATGTAATGTTCTGAATATTGCAACACTCTTACAAATTTCTGTTGAAAATGTAAATGACCGTGAAGAGGAGGGGGAACATTACTGTCTTGATGTGACTGAACTGTGCACCAAACCAAGGCTTGATATTCAAGATACCCCACTAGATGAAAATGAATGTGCCATGCTCATTGATGGCTTCTGTTTAAGAGATACTAATGGAACTTTGAGATCTGGTTATGCACTTTGCACAGTCACAGGAGTTATAGAACTTAATTGCTTCAAGGAGTCTTTTCTGCCAAAATAGCCAAATTGGTTGCTCTTACTAGAGCAGGATGTGCTTCTAAATACCTTAAAGTGACCATTTTTATTAATAGCCAGTATGGTTTTGGTGTTCATGTTTTGGGACAGTTATGGTCCCAGAGAGGCTTTATGACCTCTCCTGGATCCCCTATCCAAAACGGTGACATGGTTTAACAATTGTTGAAATCATTACAGTTATCTGTAAAATTGCAGTTGTCAAATGTGCAGCACACCAAAAGGCAAATGATTATATCCTTTCAGGCAATACCTATGCTGACCAAATGGCACATTATTGTGCTTTTCATGGCACATCCATAAATGAGGAATGGAGCGATGGAAGCAGCGCCAGTAAGGCAAATCAAAACTTCTTTATGACTGATTGATACTTGGGTAGAAGTCAAAAGATTACAAGAAGAAGTTCCAGAAGAAGAATGAAAAGGCCGGAGTAAAGCAGGTTGTGTTCAGAGAGATGAAGATGATGTTTGGGTTTCCAGTGACAGAAATGCAGTGTTGATAGCCCCACAAAGGTAGAGATGCAGTGATCAGAACATTCAAACAAACATGGTACGACCCCCGATTCAGATTGGTTGCAGTAGCAGCGTGTCACAGATGTGTAACATGTCAACAAAATAATGTAGGGAAACGTACTGTGGTTAACCTGAGCCACACAGGTAGATCAAGAGGTCGTTTCAACAGAATGCAACTTGATTTCATCGAAATGCCCCTGTATAATGGATTGAGATATGATTTAGTTGTGGTGTGTGTCTTCTTACATTGGGTTAAGGTTTACTCAACTCTCAGAAATGATAGCCTTACAGTTGCAAAGCTACTTTTTAGGACATTGATACCTCGATTCTGCTTTCTGACTTCCCTGGAGCCAGACCGAGGATCTCATTTCAATAATGAGATCATAAAATTGTTTTATGTGGCTTTACAGATTGAGCAAAGATTGCATTCCAGTTGCAGACTGGAAGTTTCAGGATTAGTCGAGCAAAAGAATGGAACGCTGAAGTCTGGACTGGCAAAAGTGTGTGCATCTACAATGTTGAAATGGTCAGATGCCTTGCCTCTTGTCCTGTTGAGGATGTGTAGCATGCTCAACAGAAGGAGAGGATTGTACCCTCCCTAAAACATTATGGGGAGTGCTATAAAGATGCCAGTTGTGCCACCAAATGCACTTGTGAACATTAAAAATGATGTAGTGCTGGATTATTGCAAAGGACTAGCTGATGTAGATTTCTCTTTCTCTTGCCAGGTTGAAGAAGCAACTGCTCAACCACGGGAAGAAGTGTGTCACAACCTGGGTCCTGGAAATTGGGTTATGGTGAAGAAGCATGTAAGAAAGTCATGCTTAGCGTCATGCTGGAAAGGGTCATTCCAAGTTGTTCTAATTACCACAACTACTGTGAAGTGTGCTGGTCTACCGAACTAGGTACATGCGAGCCACACACACAAAGTTCCAAGTCTTCTTGATGATACAGTGCCTGTTTCTCAAGGTTACAGTGGCTATCACAGAGCATGCACAGTCTGGTGAAAGTCTGAGCGATCAGAGTTGCAGGAGGGTCGAGCCAGAGTCATTTGACTCCTACTAGCTCAGAAAATAATGAAGTCCCAGTTGTACCTGAGAAAGGAATTGTGGTTGGAAACCAGTGGCATATGAAAAGTCAAGACCCGTGATAAATGTGTCTCCTGCTATTGCAGAAGTAACTCAAGAATCAGAACAAAGTGACAGTGAAGTTAAAGATCATGCAGCAAGGAGGTCAAAAAGTAAAAGAGTGCCCAGTCAGTTCCTCAGTTCAGTTAATCTTTATTTGCATAGTTACTTAAAACCATTACAATAAAAACATCCAACATTTAAGACTGAAATATAAAATGCCCAACATTTAAGACTTAAATATAAAAGTTATCATTCCCCATGTAAGTTTATAATGTTCCTTTTATCCTGAATCAGTTTAAAAATGTCCTGAAGCGCAATGCTTCGCTTAGTTTACTTATTCATAAAATCAACTCATAGACGCCTCCCTAGGCCGAGGCAGAATCTATGAACAGTAAGTGCAGAGAGTCATAGTCTGGTCAAGTGCTGTGTGCTGAATGGGTTTGAGGACCTTGCTGGTCTAGTTAGGGTCTGGTTTGCTTGAAATTAAAAAAAAAAGGTGCATTTATACACATCACCTAAATCAAGTTATTGTAGTGGCCCTTGAAGCTTCCTGCTTGCCAGAGTAAAATGTTTTACCAACAGACAATTGAGATGGGGGTCACCGGAGGCAAAGCAGGCCAGCACAGCCCGTATCTTGATCAGACTCACATTTCATTGAATTATTTTTTCAAAAGTGATGTCCATTCGCTAACAGCTTTTTACAAGTGCAAAGTATGTCTTCTATGCCGGTGCGACACAGGTGGCAGATTGTGCTTGTTGGATCTTCCAGCCAGGGAGGTAGATTTAAGGTGCAGGGTAACAAACACACACCAGACCGCAGACTCTGCTCTTTAATGTGACCTTAGAAGCCTAGGCTGAGATAAGTCTGAGGCACCAAAGCAGTACAGGAGTGTAATGTTATCCAAGTGTGGGACCTCCCTCAGAAAGTCACCTTATCATCTACTATAGATAGGAGCTTGATGGATTTCCAGACCACTTTTTCAAAGATGATGTAACTAGTGTGAGTCTCCCATAGTTGAGTAAGCCCTGTCTTTGCCAGGGACTCACTAAGATATGCTCTGGCGGGCGAATGGTCCTTCTGCTGGAGCACCTGCCAAAGATAGGGGTATACTTAAGAGCCCCTAGCGCCATTCTAACACCACATTTTGCGCCATTTTTTTTAACGTTAATGTGGCATTAGAAGGCCAAAAGTGCCACGCCATATTTACAAAGTGGCACAATGCATGCATTGCGCCACTTCATAGCACTTTGTGCTACATCATGCCTGCACCAGGCATAATGCATGCAAAGGTGGCGCTCACTTGTAGGGGGACTGAAAAATGGTGCAAGGAAATGTAACAGATTTTCCTGCTCAGAGCAGGCATTAAAAGGGGGTATGCCATTGAATACAATGGGCCCCGATGTACTCTGCAGGAGTAGCGTCAAAATGTTGTCACTATTCCTGAAAAGCACATCAATAGCATAAATAAATTACGCTATTGCCCCCTACCCTGTGCCATGGTGCATCATACTCTTATTACGGCGCACACATGGTGGCGGTAGGGGGGTGCAAGAAAAGTGTTGCTGCACTGTGTGCAGCGCCACTTTTCTTAAATATTCCCCATAATATTTAAGGATGTCAGGGACTGCTTCCCTGATTTTGCCCCAGAAAGTAATGTAGGCGCCTTGTCTCACCAGCAATTGTTTTAGCAGGCCAAATTCCAATCTGATTCGTGCAGGTGAAGTGTATTTCAGTAGACTAAAAATTATCCTGTATGCTTGTACTACTGTATAATCCATAGTCTTTGCATCCCAGCCTCTTAGGATCTCATTGCCACACATTATTGTGGGCAGAAGTTTGGTTTGAAGTACCTGTAGAATATGGATGAATGATTGCCCGTTCAGTTGGATTTTTAAACTTTTGATAGATACTGCTAGGGACTGGCCTTTCCCCATTATTAAGCTCCTTGGTTGCACGAAATTGCTTGATTTATCAACAATCACTCCTAGATATTTGTGTACTTTATTTTGCTGAAGCATGTCTCACTCCGGTACCATGCCAGGGTATACTTCCTCCTGTTGCTTATAGTCATAGTACGTGTTTTATCAAAGTAAACACCCAAAGTGTTTTTGTCAGTGTATTTCTGAGTTGTGTTGCTAAGTCGCTGAAGGCCTACCTTGGTGTAAGTAATTAGTACTAGATCGTCTACGTACATGAGGCTAGACAGCAACTGGCCCCCAAACTCGGGCGTGTGGATTGCAGGTATCATGGAACCCCACTAGGTCAGCTAAGTATAAATTGAACAGTGCGGGGGCAAGGATGCACCCTTTATTCAGTCCATTGCAGGTTGGTACCGTCCTAGAGAGGTGTGTACCTGCTCCTTACTTTACCTGCACACAACTATCAGTATGGAGAGATACTATCAGGTCCAGGAGGGGCAGAGGAATGCCCCAAAGTGATAGCTTCCTCCAAGGCCTGGACCTCTGCACATGGTCAAAGGCTGCCCTAAAGTCAATAAAGCACAAATGCATTGGTTGTTTCGAGGCCTTCGCCTTGTCAATAAGAAGTGAGATGGCCATGAGGTTCGTTGTTGTGCCAGAGGTTTCTGAAAACCCAGTTTTGTTGAGGGGTATTATACCCTTTTCTGCAGCCCAGGCTGACATGTCTTCCAGTAAAGTTCCTGCAAAGTACCTTGCCTAATTATCGATGAGGGCGATTCAGAAATCGTTTTTTGGCAATGATCTATTCCCACCTTTAAAAATGGGTGAGATTATAGATCTCATCCACGAGAACAGGATTTTGCCATTGAGCGCCATTTTTTATATAAAGGGGCTCCAGCTCTTCAGCCCAGAAGGCTGTGTTGTGTTTAAAAATTGCAGGAGGCATACCATTTGGTCCCAGGGCTCTTTCCTCTTGTCTTTGGCAATCTGTTGTCTGATTAAAACCATCCTATTAAGGCTCAAACTGTTTATTGCTTTTGAAGGAGGTAACTGCTTATGGATATTCTTTGAAAGGGGGTTTGTGCAAGCGCTCATCGATCTCATGGTCGATGCTGCATGAGAAGCGTACGCCTGATAGGAACAGTTAAAATTATATCCAAGGTGTCTTGTCCAAGCCTCTTCCAGTATGTGGGAAGTGATGCCCCCATGTGAGAGGCATGTGAGCTTACTTATTGTTCCCCAAAATTGCACACTGTTGCTGCATTTGGCATCTGCAAATAACTTTGCCTATAACTCATCTTCTTCAAGTGACCTTTTATTTTAACCGACCACTTCAGATTCCGCAGAGTCCTTTTTTGCTGTCATAGGGTGTATTGCAGAGCATGGTCATTGGGTGTGCATCAAAGGAGCTTTAGAGTGCTATTTATTGATCTTTGTGCTGCCGTAGCCTGGTCTTTTGCATCTGTGAAATGGGCTCTATGCTGATAGACATTGTTTGGGGGGGTTGGTAACCACTTTTGCAAAGATTTCCTCCTAGCTTGGTAGTGAAAGATTCCCACTTTAGTACTTCCCTGCTAGTTTTGCCCCCAAATTCTCGTGCTAGTGCCATTGCTGATTGGGATGGATGCTCAATGCTTGTTTGTGCACATTGAATTCATTTGCAGTTGACAGTAAAGATAGTGTTAAGAGGTTCCCTTACCCTTTTAAATTTGGGAACTGTGATTGTTAAAACTGTCTCTTGCAGGTGATTGTCACTTTCGCCTCTGCCCCCTAAGTGGTATGAAACGACTCGCTCAAACAGTGGGAGGCAGACAAAAGTGTACTCTATTGTTGTACAATAAGACATTGAGTGATAGGAGGCCACGGATGGCACGTCTTCCGAAAATCTGCCGTTCAAGGGCGTTAAATGCATTTGTTCCAGATCGTTGAGTAGAGAGGAGTGCCAGTCTTGATTACACAGCCCTGATCACTTTTTTCTTGCACTAGTATGTCGCAGATTGAAGACAGCACTGCAGCAGACTCATCAGAGGAGGCACAAATCAAGTGCCAAGTTGAAAATATTCAGCTCCTAAATGGACTTATTACGCAACTGATGATTCGGAGAAGGAGTTCGGTGCCTCTTGTGCTGACAATTCAAATCCAGCTGAAGATTTTGGAACTTGAAGTTGCTTTAGAACTGAGATTTTAAATCTCACTGCTGCTTTATGAACAGAAACATTGTTTGCTGGGAATGCTAATCAGTGATTACTAGATGGTTTACTATTACAGACACTTAAACTTTTAGTAAAGACTTTTGAACATGTGCAAGAAGAGAAAAATCTTGATGAACTTTCTAGAAGATCGAAACTTTTGTAAATAAGTTCAACAGTTTTGAGAAGATACATTTTTGATTTCAGTTTTTTTGGTTTGCTAAAATAAAGAAAAGAAAAGATGCTGTAAATTAATTGAGAACCTCATGCATCTGTTTAATTTGTAATTTTTGTTTTGAATTTGAGGTATTTTTGGACAGAATCTAGATAAGTCATAAAACCTGATGAAGGTAAAAGGAGTAAATGCAAGTATGTGTGTAGAGGATTAGCCAACAGTATGTGTGGTTGTGAGCTTTTTATTGATAGTTGGATTGCGCCTGCCAGTGAAAGAATAGATAGAGAGCACAATTACTCCAATGCTAAGAGATTCAGCTACAGCACACGATCCCTTAAATGACAATGGGAAGTTCTTACACACTGACAGTTCTAAGGAAGATTTGACATCCAATGTGTATTTGTAGGAGGCTGGCCTGGCTTATAGTGGGTACCTTGTGGTATTTACACCTTGTGCCCCAGGTCCAGTTATCCCTTATTAGTAGATTAGAAGTGTTCTAGCAGCTTAGGCTGATAGAGGTAGCTATAGCAGAGCGGCTTAGGCTGAACTAGGAGACATGCAAAGCTCCTACTATACCACTTATATCATATAGCACTATATCATAAGAAACACAATACTCAGAGTTACTAAAAATAAAGGTACTTTATTTTAGTGACAATATGCCAAAAGTATCTCAGAGGATATACTCCCTTAGGAGGTAAGTAAAATACACAAAATATACACACAAACCAAAATCAGGTAAGTAAACAGTTAGAAAAGTAGTGCAAAAACTGTCGAACACAATAGAATGCAATAGGAGACAATAGGCGTAGGGGCAACACAAACCATATACTCCAAAAGTGGAATGCGAACCACGAATGGACCCCAAGCCTAGTGTAGTGTGTAGAGGGTCACTGGGAGTGTAAGAAAACACTAAGGGTGTCCATGATACCCCACCCCAAGACCCTGAAAAGTAGGAGTAAAGTTACCCTAATACCCCAGAAAGACAGTAAAGTCGAGATAGGGGATTCTGCAAAGACAACAACTGACTGCAAAGCACTGAAGATGGATTCCTAGACCTGAGGACTTGCAAAGGAAGAGGACCAAGTCCAAGAGTCAAGCAAGTGTCCAGTGGGGGCAGAAGCCCACTAAAGCCCGGATGAAGGTGCAAAAGGGCTGCCTTGGGTGAAAGAAGCCAAATATTCTGCAGCAACGGAAGGTGCCAGACACTTCTTCTTTCATCATGAGATGTACACGGCGTGCTGGAAGATGCAGAGTTGTTTCCATGCAGAAAGACCGCAAACAAGCCTTGCTACCTGCAAGAATCACAGTTGAAGGTTTTGGGTGCTGCCAGGGCCCAGGAAGGACCAGGAGGTCGCCCCTTGGGGGAGGAAACAGAGGGTGCACTCAGCAACACAGGGAGCCCACGCAGAAGCCGGCAGCATCCGCAGAAGCATCTGAACAGGCATTCAGAAGATCTGAGCATGACGGTCATCTCAGCACAACAAAAGGGTCCCACAAAGTCAGAGTCCAACTCAGCAAGTTGGGCAATGCAGGACGGAGTGCTGTGGACCTGGGCTATGGTGTGCACAAAGGAAATCTTGCAAAAGTGCACAGAAGCCTGAGCAGCTGCAGTTCACGCAGTACACAGGATTACTGTCTGGTGTGGGGAGGCAAGGACTTACCTCCACCAAATTTGGACAGAAGGGCCACTGGACTGTCAGGGACACTTGGATCCAGATCCTGTGTTCCAGGGACCACGCTCGTCAAGATGAGAGGGGACCCAGAGGACTGGTGATGCAGAAATGTGGTGCCTGCGTTGGCAGGGGGAAGATTCCATCGGCCCACAGGAGATTTCTTCTTGGCTTCCAGTGCAGAGTAAAAGCAGACAGCCCTCAGAGCATGCACCACCAGGAAAGCTGGCAGGATGAGGCGCTACAATGTTGCTGGTAGTCTTCTTGCTACTTTGTTGCGGTTTTACAGGCGTCCTGGAGCAGTCAGTGGTCGATCCTTGGCAGAAGTTGAAGAGAGAAGTGCAGAGGAACTCTGGTGAGCTCTTGCATTCGTTATCTGAAGAGAAACCCACAGGAGAGACCCTAAATAGCCCTCAGAGGAGGATTGGCTACCTAACCAGGTAAGAGCCTATCAGGAGAGGTCTCTGACGTCACCTGCTGGCACTGGCCACTCAGATGTCTCCATTGTGCCCTCACACCTCTGCATTCAAGATGGTAGAGGTCTGGGACACGCTGGAGGAGCTCTGGGCACCTCCCCTGGGGAGGTGCAGGTCAGGGGAGTGGTCACTCCCCTTTCCTTTGTCCAGTTTCGCGCCAGAGCAGGGCTGGGGGAATCTCGGAACCAGTGTAGACTGGCTTATGCAAGGAGGGCACCATCTGTGCCCTTCAAAGCATTTCCAGAGGCCAGGAGAGGCTACTCCTCTCAGGCCGTTAACACCTATCTCCAAAGGGAGAGGGTGTAACACCCTCTCTCAGAGGAAATCCTTTGTTCTGCCTTCCTGGGACTGGGCTTCTGGGGCAGAAATCTGTCTGAGGGCTGGCAGTAGTGGTTGCTGCAGAGAAAACCCCAGAGAGCTAGTTTGGAGACCCCGGGATGCATGGAATTGTCCCCCCAATACCAGAATGGTATTGGGGTGACAATTCCATGATCCTAGACTTGTTACATGGCCATGTTCAAAGTTACCATTTTGACGCCCGGGAGTGGGCGGGTCAAAAAAAATGACGTCCAGCCGCTTTTGCGTAATTTTTTAGCGCCTGGTCAGGGTAGGCGTTAAGGGACCTGTGGGCTCGGAAGGAGCCCGGAGGCGCCCTCCCCTGCCCCCAGGGGCACCCCCTGCCACCCTTGCCCACCCCAGGAGGATGCCCAAGGATGGAGGGACCCATCCCAGGGAACTTAAGGTAAGTTCAGGTAAGTATTTTTTTTTGTGGCGTAGGGGGGCCTGATTTGTGCCCCCCTACATGCCACTATGCCCAATGACCATGCCCAGGGGACAGAAGTCCCCTGGGCATGGCCATTGGGCAAGGGGGCATGACTCCTGTCTTAGCTAAGACAGGAGTCATGTCAATGGAGGGTGGGAGTCAAAAAGAATGGCGCAAATCGGGTTGAGGCAGATTTTTTGCCTCAGACCGACTTGCCCCATTCTTTGACGCCCAAGCTCCATTTTCCCCTACGCCGGCGCTGCCTGGTGTGGGTCATTTTTTTTTACGCACACCAGTCAGCTCCGCCGGCTAACGTCATTCCATAAATAAGGCGCTGCATGGCGCTTTGGAATGGCGTTAGCCGGCAATAAATTTTTTGACGCACAACTGCGTTGGCGCAGTTGTGTGCCAAAAAGTATAAATACGGCCCTTAGACTTTTATGTTGAATGGACAAGATCCCGCCATACCAGGTGTTTATTTCATTTGTTGGAAAAATGCCTATTACATACTGCCAAAAGGCTGGTATGGTACCTGTTACCTGAGAGTGGTATTTCCAAAAATGTATGAAGTGGACGATTTTGACAATCCAGTCTGGAAAAAGAAATCAATTCCAGAGTAGAAGAGGAGCTAGTGCAGCGGAGATTACAGGAGATATTTTTGGTGCCATCATTCCATCAGATGGAATAACCTTGAATGATATCACAATTAGAAAATTGTCCACAATAGGAGATAATTTATCTACTTATTATGCTGGAGCGCTGCTTTTAATGGATAGGGAAATGGTTGTTGTGAGATCAATGGTTTTGCAACATCTTCTTGCATTAGACATCTTACGAGCAAAGGAGGGCGTAGTCAGTCAAATTTGGCATGCACAACATTGTTGCACTTACATACCTGAACATAGTAAGGAGATAAAGAAGTTGATCTCTAACATCACAAATCTGAAAAATGACAAGAAAGTACTGACAGCCACCTGTGCATGGGAAGCAATAGGTAATGGGTTTCCAGAAATTGTAAAGTGGTTTGGAAACTTGAAAAGGGGAGTAAAAGGAATTATCTTGAGACCTGTATTGATTGAGGCTTTGTGTGCCCTAATTGCACTTGGATCATGCAAACTATACAAATTGTGGAAAGAGTAAAGAGGTAAGAGTAAACGGAGGAGATAGAAATGGAGAAGATGAAAAGTGTTTATTATTGTAATCTTAAGAAAATAGAGAATTGCAGAAGAACTGACCGGAAAAAGACTTCAAACATTTGAGTTGTCTCAATGAAATGAAATTGAAAGTGAAAATGTATGTCTCATATTTAACAGTCTAACTTTGAAAGCTCCACTGATACATATTTTAAAAGTGCTCATGTTCTCAATTGTGGTGGTCACAATTGTGCTTACCAAAATTAACCATGTGCTAATGAGATTTAAATGATGCTAAAGTATATTTTAGATTCTAGACTAATTGCTAGTGTCAAAACAAATTTGTTTTTCCAATGTTTAATGTGAGATTTATGATTTTAAAGAAATGTGCGCATAAAATAAATGCACTTCTCTCTTACATCTAACATGATGCATTAACAAATGTTTTACAATTTTTAATGAAATGTTTTACTTATTCTGATAGCATATTATTAATGCTAAATTTGCAAGTTCGCCTTTGAGGTGTGTTTTATTAGCAAGTATTTTTTATGCATTTTATATTCCTTGTGTTAGCTTAATTTAGGCTGCAGAATTCATAGTTGCAGTCGTGTAAAAGTGATCAATCATTATTTTTCCTAATGTGAAGCTTTCTTTTAGATTCTTTCTCATGAGAAGCAAAGTTCAATTTATAAAAGCCTATTGTTCAATTGTAGAAGAACTGTGTCCAGCTGTCCTTGAGATTTATTTTTTATCAAACTGTTTAGATTCACATGGAACTGAGACGACCACTCTGTATGCCAGGGGAATAAATTGAACTGTTGCAAAGGATTACAATTGTTTCCATTGTTTGGAGTCACACAGAAAGAGGAGACGATCTTGGACAAGACTTGAGAAAATACCAGATTGTTGCAACTGAAAACGTTCCACAAATTTGACTGGGCATTGCCTCTTTTGCGTGATGTGTGGCCATTGAACTGACAAATCAAATCAATTTGTGTGATGGATATTAGTAACAAATTTCTAAGTTTTAGTCAGTCTCTCTTCTGATTCTGATTGCTGGTTTGCTAGATGCTTTGCTGATGAAGAATCCTTGAATGCTGCCCTTTGGAGAGGTATATCCACCTGGTAATTACCATTTCCCTTGACATGTCCCTTTTTTCTAGAACAGTATCTATCATGCTGACACTCACTTTTTTTGTTTTTCTAGTGAGCATTCTGTAGTCCAAGATATATTTTTCTCAAATTATCTTTGTCTTCCTTTTGTATTTTTTCCTGTGTCTGTTTGTCCCAACACATGCATGTCCTAATTTGGTTAGCTGTAGCGACAACCCATGTCCACCTCCGAATTGCATACTCTGCTTAAAAAATGAACTTGACGAATGTTGATACAATCTGACCTGAAATATGTTTCTGTTTCTCATGTCATTTTATTGATGATGTGCTTGATTCTTCTTGAATGCTTAGTTGTGTTAATGATAATTTGAATACACTTGTTTTGCCTCTTTGGGTAACCAATGATGATTATATATCTCTATAATTTGATTTTGTGCATTGTCTTTATCACGCTAACTTTGTGGTTGTAAAATAAAGCTCTGAACTTTATTCCTGATTGGAGTTTTCCTTCCATGACACATTGGTCATGGTGTCCAAATTGTTTGGGTGGTGTTAATTTAATTTTGTGTATGGTTAACCATACTCTTTCAGTGTTAAAAGGTCTGTTGACCTCTGTGAAGCATTTGCTTCCTGTGAAAAATGTGCTTGCAGGGTCTTAATATGGCCCTTCCCAGCCCTGGAAATGCTCCCTCCTGCCCCAAAAGGACTAGCATGCTGTCCACAGTGGTATAAAGCTCAGTCCCTGCATTATTTAAAAAAATTGAAAAGAATGCTAAGGTGCAGGAATAATCACATATACATAGGCAAGACCATGCACAAGCATGGATGGCTAGCCATCAGGTCAAAAACAGAGGCCTTGATGACCTGTACCACAGGTATTGGCCACATGGTGACTTGGGGGCAGGTCATCAGGCCAGCACTGCTGAAACCCCAGCTATGCATGGCCAAAAGTTGTGTTTAGTGGTAGATTGGCACAAGGTCAGCCAGGTATTCAGGACCTGCAGCAGATGTCCATTAGATCCTGCCTTTTGATGTGTGTCACACCATTTGGCCTCACAGGGAGTTGAAAAGAGTGACATATAAAATCATGAGAGTTGGAGCTAGAAAAATAAAAGAAAACAAAAAGATCAAACAAAAACATTGTTAATGTTAACTCGTGGTGTCTTCTGCTCTTAAGACATTAACAAATGCTTAAGAAACAATTTTACTAAAGAAAGCATAGAGAATTTGACATTGTGTTTATGAAATAATATCTAAACCCCACCCCTTTGAAAATATTCAGGACCTTATTTACGAAAAATTACACTCCAATGCTACATTGTGTCAAAATATTTAACTTGTGTAACAAAAGATACTTACAAAACGGCGGTTCATGACGTTATGATTGGGGCAGCATAAAACAAAATGCACTAGCCTGTGTGTTGTGTCATAAAAAAATAATGTTAGTGCTGCAAAAGCGACATTAGCCTCATTGGTGGTACATAATTTGATGCTAGCCAGCCTAATGTCACTTTTGTGCCTAAAAACATCAAAAATGCTGTTTTGCAAAAAAAAAAAAAAAAAAAAAAAACAAGAGACTGTGCAGAAGCAGAAATGGAGACCCTTGGAGACCAGAGACCCCAGGACAACCCCAACAGCCCCTACCAGCCAGGATGTCCAAAGAGACTCCCAGGAGAAGGGGAAGAGGAAGTACAGGTACAGTGAGGAGGAGAACAACATCTTTATCACTGAGGTGACGGAGTATCAACACCAGCTTTTCATCACGTTCAAATTGCCGTTAGAGAAGAAAGAGGCAATATTGCAGTCCACAGTGGACAAAGCCAACATTGTGGCAGAGGTGAAGAGGATAGTCATCAACTGTAAGAAGCGCTGGCATGATTGCAAGCTCAAAACAAAGGAGAAACTGGCCAGCAACAGCAAGGCAGCACTGCAGACCAGAGGAGGAAGTCCTGCACCTCAGGAGCAGTTGGATGAGTTGGAGGAGATGGTGGAAACCATCATCCCTGAGACGTTGGTGGCAGGAGTCTCAGGTCAGTGCAACATATGATGAACTACAACAATCACAAGGTAAGTCGCGGGGACAATATTGTAACTATGCAATGTCATAGGGGGAGGGAGCCATATCCCAGTGCTAAAATGCACTAGCTGCAGGCTATAGGGTGGTATGTTGGCACAATTATGGTTAAACAGCAAAGAGATGTAGTGCACACTGACCTGCTACAATTAGCACATCAAAGGCCAGAGCTATGACCTCATTCTTCATTGTGTGAAGTATAGTATCATTCCATGTTTACCTCACTTTGTGCCTCATGCACGAGGAAATTACTCAGTGCAGCGCTGTGTCATGTAGAAAGTGCAGGAATGTATTGTATGAACTGAAATTCAAGGCATCCCTGTACTTTCCTCAGTAACGGCGCACAAACTGCTGCCTAGCTCCAATGCAGGCCTCTTTGCACCATGTAGCTACTTGGTCTCACTTGGGCCTATGCACACAAACTTAGGATGTAAATCCTCTGAATGTAATGATTGTGCCACAGGACAACTCATCCCTGAGGGGTTAGGTGTGGTCAATGGGAGGCATACATACATAGGGACATGGCAAGAGACATGTCTATTGTACCCTGCATGAAACTGAATTGCATCCAGCTGACATGGCGTGCAGGGGAGTGCACACATGTGTCAGCTGCCATGGAAGGGACTACAGACGTTCATCACAAATAGTCAATTGCAGATTGGGCGATATGAAAAATGCACTACACTGGACCATATGTGTACGAACTAATGATTATGTGTTGGCATGGTGGGACACTGTTACTGCTCTGCATGGTAGGTGCTGACTCCTCAAGGTAAAATGACATTTGGTTTGAACGGGGAGTTTGTACATACTGGGGAGGTGGGAATGGACATGAGTACTCCATGGTATCTACACAAATATACATGTGCGAGTGGGTCTAACTGGGCAACGCTTGTTGCACACCTTGGAAGGGAAGGCAGAGAAAAACCCACTGGTGGACCACAACCTGCATGTCATATGGACTGGGGGAGCATTTGGCACATGCCAGGAAGGAGTATGATGTATCAATGTCTCACAGTGCCACATGTACCATTTGGAGGATGCTAAACAGGGATTTGACAATGGAATACCAAGAAACACCTAACCACCACAAATCATGGGACCCATGGAGAAACGCAGGCTGAAGAGGATGGGCCCACTGACATGGGATTCAGATGTAGGGACTTGCCACCAATCACACCACCACTACAATGTAGGGTGAGGCCCCAATTACTACTGTCTATAACAAAATAACATGTAGTCCCACTGGATCTGGACATGTATGATCGATGTGTCATAGACATGTGAGAATGAATGTATGGATTGGGTAGGATCACTTGGTGCCACTTACCTGTGTACCAGGACCCAAATGTGGGTAATCTGAGGAAGTCTGTATACATACAATGGTGTGAGCCTGAGTCATATGACATGTGACACTCTGTGGATAACAACTCACATCAGGATGTTAAGGGGGAATGTAAGTAAACTAAACAACACAGTAGGACAGAGCCCATCCCCTCAGAGCAGGCACACAGTGCCTGTAAAAGCAATCAGTTTGTAGTGTAAATCTTGGGAAACTGTGAATCAGTAACCATGCCCAACAGGTGTTCTACACATCACTGTTCAACCCAGGGCCCCAGGTATTGTGAAATGATGCAACGTGGTGCTGCAAGCCAGCTTGCTGCTCTGCGCTGCATCATTTTGAAAGTGCAGGGATGCGTTATTTACCAAAATGCAACACATACCTGTACTGTCCTCAGTGATGGTGTACTCACTGCTTCCTAGTGCAACATTGCCACCCTTGCACCATGGTGCCCGTGTTGCAGGGATGATTGCTCATTTGAAGAAAGGGACATGTTTTAGAACATAAGCAATCATGAATGTCGTCTTCCACTTTCTATGTGTGCTGCAGAATGCAGCATACTTTTAAATGGGATAAAATGGAGACTAAAATAGCAATTCTCTCTGTTGCACCACTTCAGTGCCACCCCCGATTTTGTGGAGGGATCTGAAGCATGTCCAGATATTTAAAATTCTGAATATGTCACATTACTTTGGATTCAATGGGTGTTGCGGGGGAACACCCAAACCAACAACCACGGAACTCACCTTTTATGCAGTGCAATGTGTAAAAAGGGTACACAATAACAGGACAATCAAAAGCTACACAAGTTGGCATGGTGTGGCCTTGTAAATTAGGGGTCTGCACACTGTGTCACTGGAGCATCAAATTCAATGACACTCCAGTTGCACAGTGTTCAGCTAAGGCCTTGCAAATAAGGCCTTTAAAGTGCTACCTTGGAAACCTTGACTGTAAACCTGATCACTCATGTCAACATCTAGCAGGGCTCAACATTAACTTACCTCCATTTCATTGCAGAGGATGACAACATACCTCTGGTCAGCTGCCTTTCCTGGACTTCTCTGATGATGTGGATGACTAGCTGCAAACCATTAATCTGGATACCCTCCAGCAAATCCTGGGTGCCATACTGACACTATCTCTGGTCGCAGTTAGGCTAGACAGTGTTGTGGGGTCTCCAGATGTTCCACCCAATATCCAACATACACCACCTGTCAGCTCAACCGGAGCTCTGGACTTCCAGGACCCAGGACTTACGTTCCAAAACATTGCAGTAAGAGGCCAGCGGGAGCTGGTAGATACATTGTGGGTAGGGATGGAGATTGTGGAGGGGTACCATAGAGGCAGTCCAGAGGTGCCTCAGTCCGAATAAGGCCAACTCGGCTTCCCAACGAGGCACTTACTATCTGCTCTGGGGCCTCCAGCAGCCCCTGGTTGACATCACTGTTGTCATGAGGCAGAGGCACAAGCAAATGCCCAGCCAAAGTGGCACCAGCAAGTTGGTCAACAGGCTGGGGGCAATACAAAATGTCTTGGAGTCCATGGAACAGAAGCAGAACTCCCTCCTTGCCACCTTGGGTGTCCTTCACCATGACGTTCCTGCAGTGTTGCAGACTCTGCGGCTCCTCCTTGCTGCTTTGCTGCCTCATGTGTTTCTACAGATGAGCGCCGCTGTAGACATGGCATCCACATCTTCAGCCCCTGATATGTGTTTTTTCCTCTACTTCAGCACCTACAACCCCTCTGCCACGGGTCACACACCATGCACCAGAGGATGAAGATATCGAAGGAACATCTTTCACCATGAAAACTGTCCAGCAGCTTTTCTCTGTGGCACATGGCCCCTTTCTCCTTTGTTGTGTGCTTAAGAGCATGTCAGTGTCCAAACACCTGGCACTGTTCTCAAATGGAATCTCCCATTGTTGACCTCTCATATATGTGGACCGTCATTGTGGCCAATCTTCCCTAATGGCAATGTGGTCCTCATCTTCACGAAAGCACTCATCTCCAACACATTTCCCATGACCAAAGACACACAGACTGAGTGAACATAATTGATGAATATGATATGTATGTTGATAAAAAACAGTTTTTGAGGCTACTAAGCATATAATGCAACAGGTATCATGCAGTCATTGTGACAGCTGGTGTAACTCACACCCCAAGTGGCTGGTCTAAGCAAGGACAGTAGCAAAAATCTCACATTGATGTGCCAACCAAATGATGCAAGTTTCAGTCTGTGTGGGGCAGGCATAATTGCGTGAGTAACAAATCCATGATTAAGGATGGGTGCAATGACAACAACAAACCACAAATGCATGTTCCATGACTTATCAAGACACAGTAAATGCACATGAATACCTGTTATGGGATTTGTATTCATTCACATCCAGTTTGTCACTTACATTGCCCATTCATGTTTTAGATAACTAATGGGGTCCCATTGCAAACTTGACATGTACTTGCGCATAAGGAATACACCTTGTCACACATTTCAATATACTGCTTGCAAAGCCAAATGCATGTACTTAACATAACCTGTGCAGTTAGAAAGAAAGAGAGAAAATTGTGATGGAGGCCATAATCTATGAAAAAACATAATTCTTATAAAAGTATTAACCTTTGACTAAAAACTACCTAAACAACCTAACCTAGCTATCGTTATCTATCTTACACAGCCTTAAACTCCTTTATACCTACAATTACCTTAACTTATCCCATACATTTAATGACACATGATAAACATCAACCCTTCACCCCCCATAAAACACATTTGTAGACAAGGAAAATAGTAACTACAGCCATACATAAACTAATTCAACATCTAGGCCTAAACAAAGATAAGATATTTTTGTATTTTTTAAACAAAATTATTTGTTTTCGTTTTTTTTAACACAGACCTTAAACATCACCCCCCAATAACACCCAATAATAAGAAATCCCAAATAAAGTACCCTCTCCTAATTAAAACTACAATGTACTAAAACGACCCTACACTACACTAACTTGCCTAACACTAACTATCTAAAAACCTCAACTATTAAAAACTATATACAAGGGGAAGGGAGATTAGTATTTATTTGAGCAATCCTGCTCCTCATTGTCTGATCACGGCAGCCTTGATCTCCCGGAGCATGATGATCACCTGATTATGCTTGTGTTTCAGGTTTAACAAATGCAACTAAATGTCCACCGCCTCCTGATGAATGCCCCCCTCAAATTCTGCCCAAAGTACATTTGCTTGGGCCAGTGGTGTGGATGGGGCAGTTGTGGTGGAGGTGGATGGACCAGCCCCTGCAGGCCGACCCCTGTCTGTGGACTGAGCCTTGCCCTTTCTATGGTGGGTGGAGATGGCTGGTTCCATGACTGGAGCCCCTTGGGGAAAGGCACTTCAGGATGCTAATGCTCTCTCATAATCATATGCCTTCCCCATCATCTTAAAGGCCTTTCACACTTGGTGGATGTGGTGATAGCGGTCTGTCTTTTTCTCAAAAGTCCTCTTCTGGTATAGAGTCACGTTTTCTGAGTAAACACAAGGAATACATGTCATGCAAAGTTTCATTTGGTAAATGTACATCAAACATTTCCAGTAAATACTATCTGCACACATTACATGATGTACATCAGAAGTCACAATAACATTTTGGAGGGCAAAGTTAATAGACATCTGCCCAATATCCATCATCTCCATATTGATTATGGTCAAGATATCAAGGCCAAGCGAATGTTACACAATAGCAATGCCCCATCTTGGGACATCTTTGAATGACCATATCATCATTGACTATGATGATAAATGCTGTTTGGTGATCATGGTATGGTACACTTCTTATGTTGCATTTCTCATCAATGTCTCTTCTGCATAATCCATTGCCCTTGGATCCATTAGCATTTAGCAAAGTCATCTCAGCAAGGACTGTAAGTTAAATGGCATGTTTCACAATGGTATGTGCCTAATATGGCAAGGACATATATCTGGATACATTGCTACATGGAATATACATGTGCCAGGTACCATATTGAGAATGGAGGGTGGATAGCTCACTGACATCACACAGAGATACATAAAACAACTCACATATTCACTCATGTAAGTACATGGTGGGCCGTGCCAGAACTCCTAGCATCCTCCCTGAATAACTGGATATGTCCCACTATGCAGCTCATTGCCTGACATATAGGGGAACAATTCATGTCAACTTTCTGCACACCAGCACCCAGCACAGCCATTTAATAGGTGGGTTCATGAATGCCCTTAATCCCATCTGCAAGGGTTCTTGGGACAGCAATGGCTAATACTGTTCGTTGTCTGTACCTGTTTGCATACATCCTGTTGACTATCAACAAATTGAATTTGGTATTGGCATGTGGTATGACACAGTTGGATGGACATCGCTCTAGTCTAACACACATTTCCACATCTTTAAAGATGACAAGGGATAGCAATATCGACATGCACAACATAGAGTATGGGGCATCATACCACATGAGTGGGTAATGCAACCTCCAATCCAAGTGTGGTATGTTGACCACTGTCCTGCTAATCTTAGGGCCCTATTCACACAGCCCTCAGTCCTGGAAGTACATGATTGTAGGAGGCCTGTCCTGGCTTATAGTGGGTACCTGATGGTACTTACACCTTGTGCCAGGTCCAGTTATCCCTTATTAGTAGATTAGTAGAGTTCTAGCAGCTTAGGTTGATAGTGGTAGCTATAGCAGAGCAGCTTAGGCTGAACTAGGAGACATGCAAAGCTCCTACTATACCACTTATATCATATAGCACTATATCATAAGAATCACAATACTCAAAGTTACTAAAAATAAAGGTACTTTATTTTAGTGACAATGTGCCAAAAATATCTCAGAGGATATAGGGGGTCATTACAACATTGGCGGTATAAGGCGCTTACCGCCGTGCAGAAGACCGACAATACACGCCGCGGCCGCAGTAGACCGCCACAGCTATTATGACACACATCACGGAATCTGCCCAAATTCCGACACCCACACAATACCGCCACACCAAAGGTCAGCGATAAACATGTGGAAACAAATCCTCCACCTCCACGGCAACAGAAACACGCCCATGCTATTACGACCCACGAATCCACGCGGCAGTTTTTCAACCGTGGTATTCCATTGGCGGTACACACCGCCGCGCGCATAATACACACACATTTACAATACACCGCCACATTGGACAATTCAAAATACACAAACCTGATACACATACACACACCACTCCCACACATCCAATACAATATAAAACACACACCCACATCACCCACAAACCCCTACAACCAAATATTCTGAGAGAAGGCGAGAGAGAGAGCACAGAATAGACAACTCCATCATACAGAGGCACACAACACCATCACCCACACAACATCCAAGCACAAAACACCACATACCACTACACTCACCACACTCATCGCCACATACACCACTCCACACATCACACTCACCACCCCATGGCACGCCAAAGACACCCCCGCTTCTCCGAGGAGGAGCTCAGGGTCATGGTGGAGGAAATCCTACGGGTAGAGCCACAGCTATTTGGCTCACAGGTACAGCACACATCCATAGCCAGGAAGATGGAGCTATGGCAAAGAATAGTGGACAGGGTCAACGCAGTGGGAGAGCACCCAAGAAATAGGGAGGACATCAGGAAGAGGTGGAACGACCTATGGGGGAAGGTGCGTTCCACGGTATCCAGGCACCACATCGTGGTACAGCGGACTGGCGGCGGACCCCCACCTCCTCCCCCTCAACTAACAACATGGGAGGAGCAATTCTTGACCATCTTGCATCCTGAGGGCCTCGGAGGAGTCGTTGGAGGAATGGACACTGGTAAGTCAAATCTGAACTATCATATCCCCCATCCTACCTGCATGCTATCACACACCCCCACCCTCACACCCTCCCCTATCACCCAAACTCCTCAATAATGTACTAAGAACACCAACTACACATCCCAACCCCAAGACCTGCATGACACAACTAAGCATGGACACCCATCACTAAAGCATGCCCACTGCACATACCCAGAATACCCCCCAACCATCCGCACACAAGCCCCCACACAGGAATGCCTGCACTGGGGTTCACGCACACCCAACCATTGCACACCATGAAACACACACATACAATAATCATGTACTTATACCCCCGCAGGAACCCGAAGAAACGTCACCACACCAGAGGGTCCAGACAACCCCCAGAAGAGGCCCACAGTGACGACAGCAGCTCTGCCCTACTGGATCTTGATGACCAGCCCGGACCATCGTGGGCCTCAGGACAGTCGGTTCCCCTTGCCCAGCCACAGCCCAACACCGAACTTCCACCCGCTGGTAACACCAGCACAGCATCCACCCAGCGGGCCCAAACCTCCCTACCCAGGACAGGTCAATCAGCGGTGTGTCCACCACTACAGGGCACCCAGGCTAACCCACCACCCCAACAACAACAGGGACCTGGGGGCAGTGGTAGTGGGCACACGGTCCAGGGGACGGAGGCACAGGAACATAGGGGAACTGGGAGGGCTGCTGTGCGACAGAGGGAGGACAGGCCAAGGGAACCTACTCTCCAGGAGGCCCTCTCCTCCATCATGGGAGCATACCACCACTCCCAGGAGATGATGGCCACGGTCCTGGACAAGTTGCAGGAGACCCTGCGTCTGCAGGAGGAGCAGTATTTGGGGTTCAGGGAGGAGCTCAGGACCATCGGCTCTGCCCTGGGCACCATCGTAGGGGTGCTGACGGACATTCAAAACACCTTGAGGGACACCGTGGCACTCCAAGGGGCCCCTGACACTAGCCTCGACGATGAACTGCCCACCACCTCCGCCAGCGCTAGTGGACAGGCAGCCCCGCCACAGGACCACCACACCAGCACCCCATCCCCTGCAGATGGACAACCACCACGCAAGCGGGCCCTGAGATCCAGGAACAGGACAGAGCAAGATGGCAAGACCCCCGCCAGGAAATAAGACCACCCTGATTATCCCCCCACTGTGCCAGCTCCACTTCCAATGGCCAGATGTGCAAGGTACCTGTGAGACTAATAGACTGGACTCTGCCATGGACATTCCTCCACCATCACCCTTCACCATTTTACAACTCCCCTTCATTTTTTAGCACTTAAATAAACACCCTTGAAACACTAAAAAAAACTGGAGTCAGTCTATGATTTGTAATTTTGTATTATCAATTACAGTGTCATAATGGGTTACCCATTGGAAGGCTAACATACCAATGTCACACATCACAAGCCCTTCAAGGATGCAAGCAGTTGACATGTAGGTTACCACATTTGTGAAACTGAAATGGAAGGGGACAACTCAGTTAACAAATAGTGAGTGAAATGTCGGTACAGGATAGAGGTAGATGTGTGAAAGTTAATGTAATGTTAAACCTGAAAATGTACTCACCTGAGTTTCACTGGAAATATTGCTGTATGACTGACTCCCTGTTGTCGTTTTCTTCTTCCTCAGGTTCATCCTCATCACTGTCCACAGGCTCCACAGCTGCTACAACGCCGTCATCTGGATCATCCTCCTGCAGAAAAGGCACCTGGCGTCGCAATCCAAAATTATGGAGCATGGAGCAGGCGATGATGATGTCGCACACCTTCTTCGGTGAGTAGAATAGGGACCCACCTGTCATATGTAGGCACCTGAACCTGGCCTTCAGGAGGCCGAAGGTGCGTTCGATAACCCTCCGAGTCCGCCCATGGGCATCATTGTAGCGTTCCTCTGCCCTGGTACTGGGATTCCTCACTGGGGTCAATAGCCAGGAAAGGTTGGGGTAACCAGAGTCCCCCAATAGCCACACCTGGTGCCTCTGGAGTTGACCCATCATATCAGGGATGCTGATATTGCGCAGGATGTAGGCGTCATGCACAGAGCCAGGGAACATAGCATTTACCTGCGAGATGTACTGGTCTGCAAACAGACCATCTGGACATTCATAGAATGATAACTCTTCCTGTTCCTGTACACCTGTTCACTCCTGCGGGGGGGTATCTCTTTACGTGTTTCAGCAGGGCAGACAACACTCTGGACAACACGTTGAAAAACAGAGGCTGGGACATCCCTGAGGCCATGGCCACTGTTGTCTGAAAAGACCCACTTGCAAGGAAATGGAGCACTGACAGCACCTGCCCATCAGGGGGGATTCCAGTCGGATGGCGGATTGGTGACATCAGGTCTGGCTTCAACTGGGTACATAGTTCCTGGATTGTGGCACGGTCAAACCGGTAGGTGACGATTAAATGTCTCTCTTCCATTGTCAACAGGTCCACCAGCAGTCGGTACACCGGAGGATTCCGCCATCTTCTCATATGTCCCAGCTGATGGTGCCTAAGTAGGACAACAGCGAAGAAACAGTCACTATTCCTCCAGGTATGTACCCACAGTCACACACAAGACTACACCAGACAATAAACCCTTCCTGTATGTGTGTTGAGTGTAGGCCTCGGTATGTGTGACGCAGTTGAAAATGAATCCATGTGGGCCCCTGAAATGGCGGCTGCCTGACCTCTAAACTGGGACAATGGGATTGTGGGGTAACTGCGTTGACGTTGCACACCGTCGCGGTAGGCGGTCGTAGACCGCGGCGCAATGCTGCATTGGTTAACATTGGACCCTATGGGTCCCAGGAGCCAATGAAGAGATGCACCGGCGGTGATGATGCGCACCGCCGCGGACGTCACCGCCACGGACTTCACCGCCATTTCCTATCTGTTGAATCATTAGATACCTGACCTTCGACAGGAGAGGACCTACACTGCTAGTGCTGCTGTGACCTCGGTCTGGAAGCGACGATGGCTGCTGCGTCTGGGGAAAGGGCCCCTGCCTTCACTGCACAGGAGTTGGAGAAACTTGTGGATGGGGTCCTCCCCCAGTACATGCTACTCTACGGTCCTCCAGACCAACAGGTTAGTTAGTACACAGGGAGCATGTTGTATGGGCTAGGCCTGGGTGGACAGGGCTGGGTGGAAGAGGGAAGGGGGCAGAGTTCATACTACAGTAAAGCATGGGAATAAATGGGCCACATGGTAAGAGTAGGGAGGGGGCCACTCACATTGATGGTGCAGTTGGTAATGACTGTTCCTCTTCCCTTGTGCATGTCATGTAGGTCAGCGCCCACCAGAAGAGGGACATTTGGCGTGCCATCGCCAAGGAGGTCCGGACCCTGGGGGGCCACCAGAGACGGGGCACCCACTGCCGGAAGAGATGGGAGGACATTCGCCACTGCAGCAAGAAGACGGCGGAGGCTCAGCTGGGGATGGCCTCCCAACGTGGGAGGGGTGCCTGTCGCACCATGACACCCCTGATGTTCCGGATCCTGGCGGTGGCCTACCAGGAGTTGGATGGGCGCTTAAGGACATCACAGCAGACACAAGGGGGTGAGTACAACCTCATTCTGCGGACTTTGCATGCCGTGGAGGGGTCTGGGTGGGGGAGGTGGGCTTTGTGTGTCCCTAGGCCAGGGCGAGTTAGGTAGGCAAGGCTCCTCCGTAATGTAGGCCATGTGGCACTCAACCCCACCTCAGCAGAGTGCCAAGTTGAGGTATAGTTGCCCCTGTGGCATCCATGTGCGCAGATTTCCACCATTGCCATGTAGGCCATATCCCAGAAATTGCATGTGCAGAGGCCAGGAGCACGGCGTTATGCATGGCCCTGCTGCGTCTGTCTTGTCCGCCAACGGTAGTGGTATGCCATGCACTAAAACTCTCTTTCTTCTGTCTCCCCCCCGAGTGGAGTGGCGAGTGGAGCTTCACGTCGGCCATCGGATCACCAACCAGCGACACAGACTCGTCCGCCGATGGGAGCTCCCCTGTGGTGGCGGCACCATCTGTGCGCCCCACTTCTACAGGTACAGCCGCCACCTCCCCTACCAGCACCGCCCTCCCAGCAGCCCCTCAGCGTTCACCCCGTGCCCGCTCACCCAGGAGGGTGGGCATCACCTTCGCCGCTGGCACCTCAGGCCCTGCCCCAGTCACCCCTGCTGCCCTCAGTGAGGAGGCCATTGACCTCCTCAGGTCACTCACTGTTGGGCAGTCTACCATTGTTAATGCCATCCAGGGTGTAGAACAAGAGTTGCAACACAGTAATGCATTCCTGGAGGGCATTCATTCTAGTCAGACTGCCCTTCAGCGAACCCTGCAATCTCTGGCCTCAGCACTGATGGCAGCCATTGTCCCTGTGTCCAGCCTCCCCCCTACAACTTCCTCCACCCAGACCCAATCCCCTGTACCCCAGCCCATCCCAAGCACACCTACAGACCAGCATGCACACAAGTCAACACACACAAGTAGCTCAAGCAAACATAGGCACCACACACACCACAGGCACTCACACAAGCATCACACCCATACAGATACAGCAACATTCACTGTCTCCACTGTGTCCCCCTTCTCTTCTCCCTCCTCCCTCCCAGTCTCGTCTACACACACACCTGCATGCACCACATCTACAGGCACTAGGACTCGCACCAGGACACCCAGCACCACAAGCCGCTCACCTGCACTCACCACCTCCACTGCCATTTACACGTCCCCTGTGTCCTCTCCCAGTGTGTCTGTGGCGCCCCCTCCCAAAGTACCCAAACGCCGGCAATCACTCACCCAACATCCATCCACCTCACGACAGCCTCCAGTACCTGCACCCAAAACACCTAAAGTGACACCTCCTACAACCACCTCCTCTTCCTCCACTCCCAGACCCCCTCCAGCTACCCATCCCAGTGTCCGTCAGAAACTGTCCCTATGTCAAATTGACCTTTTTGCCCCCCCCCCCCCCTCCAATTCATCAGTCCCGTCGTAGCGCCTCAGTCAAAAAGCCTCCAGTACCAGTGGTGCGTGTTCCAGGTTTTTGGAGTGCACCATCCACCAGGGCAGGCAGTAGGACCCGGAGCCAAGGCACTGGCAGCCCACCCCCTGTAAAGGCTCTGAAATTGGAGAGTGGACGACGGGACCGTGTCGAGACTCCTGGTGGGACAACAAGTGAAATGGGATCGAAGGCGATTGGTGAGTCAGCTGTAACTCCAAAAAAGGTGGGGAAGGTCCAGAGGAAGTCTGCCCAGCCTGTTGTGAGTGTCACGGCGGAGAAGTGCGCCATCATTTCCGGCGGTCCAGACACAACCGCCAGCACCGTTGTCACTGGTCCAGAGACCACCGCCACAGTCACAGCCCAGGAGGGACCAAGTATCGTTACTGGTCCAGAGACCACCGCCACAGTCATAGCCCAGGAGGGCCCAAGTATCGTCACTGGTCCAGAGACCACCGCCAGAGTCACAGCCCAGGAGGGCCCAAGTATCGTTACTGGTCAGGAGACCACCGCCGGAGTCAGTGCCCAGGAGGGCGCAAGTATCGTTACTGGTCAGGAGACCACCGCCAGAGTCACAGCCCAGTAGGGCCCAAGTATCGTTACTGGTCAGGAGACCACCGCCGGAGTCAGTGCCCAGGAGGGCCCAAGTATCGTCACTGGTCCAGAGAACACCGCCAGAGTCAGTGCCCAGGAGGGCCCAAGTATCGTTACTGGTCAGGAGACCACCGCCGAAGTCACAGCCCAGGAGGGGACAGGATGCCACAGCCCCGCTGGCCAATGATGGAACGTCATGCCACACACCAATGTCCAGTGTGGAGATCGTCATGCCACACACCAATGTCCTGTGTGGAGATCGTCATGCCACACACCAATGTCCAGTGTGGAGATCGTCATGCCACACACCAATGTCCAGTGTGGAGATCGTCATGCCACACACCAATGTCCTGTGTGGAGATCGTCATGCCACACACCAATGTCAGTATCAGAACCGCCATGTCAAAGCACCGCTGAACAGGGCAAAGACCGCCATGGCAAAGCACCGCTGAACAGTCCTGAACCGCCATGTCAAAGCACCGCTGAACAGGTCAAAGACCGCCATGGCAAAGCACCGCTGAACAGGGCAAAGACCGCCATGGCAAAGCACCGCTGAACAGGGCAAAGACCGTCATGTCAAAGCACCGCTGAACAGGGCAAAGACCGCCATGGCAAAGCACCGCTGAACAGGGCAAAGACCGCCATGGCAAAGCACCGCTGAACAGTCCTGAACCGCCATGTCAAAGCACTGCTGAACAGGGCAAAGACTGCCATGTCAAAGCACCACTGAACAGGGCAAAGACCGCCATGGCAAAGCACCGCTGAACGTGGCAAAGACCGTGTAGGAATGAATGTACCACCACATCAGGCATCCTTATCGCATGTGCAGCTGGGACAGGACAGGAACTTTCACGGGGAGACTCATCCAGTCTGGGCACCAGTCCCCCTCCAGAACCAGTAGAGACCTGCATCTACTTGAGAGACTGTGGCTTTGCACTCCCCAGGATGGCACAGTGGGCAACCCACCCACTGTATAGACTTGAGAGAATGTGGCTTTGCACTCCCCAGGATGGCACAGTGGGCAACCCACCCACTGTATAGACTTGAAATACTGTGGCTTTGCACTCCCCAGGATACATCAATGGGCATGTAGCCCCGTCGTGGATCTGGCTTCGCATTCATGTGGCTGAGGTGACCCCCCTTCCCTTCCCCCTGAGGTGCCTGTAGTGTTTCTATCTGATGCCCCGGCAGTGTTCTCTCCGATTTTGGTCAGGTATCTATTGTGGGCCTCGCCCATGCATTTTTGGACTGTTGGTACACGGACATTATTGTGTACATATCTGCACTACTTCTTGTATTGTATATATTATTATGAGTGATTTAGAGATATATATCTGTATATTTTTGTATGACATGTATATTGGCACATTACAATGTTTGACCGAAATTCGCTTTGCCTTTGCATTCTTCAGGGGGGATTGTGGGTTGTTAATGTGATATTTTTGACTGCATTGGTGTGTATGTTGTAATATGCGAGGGTGGGGGTGGATGTGTTTGGTGGGTGTCTTTTGCCTCCCCCCTCCCCCATGTCGTAGATGCAGTACTCACCGGTATCTTCTGCGCCTACGTCGCTGTTGGTCGTAAAGGAGCAGAAAGACAAGGGCAGGTAGTATTTGGAGTTCTGGGTCCATGGAGTCGTCGTTCCTCGTGGGATGTGTTCAGGTGAGCGTTTTCCCAAAACAAAAGCTGTTTCCGCCGTGTTTTTATCCACGGTGAATCCGCCCCGGAAAAGGTGGCAGATTGGCAGGTTGTAATGGTGTGGGCAGTATATTGTCTTCCATCTGTCTGTTGGCGGTAACCGCCGTGCTGCATGTCTGTACCGCCGTGGCGGCCGGTGTGTTAAAGTGGCTGTCTTTGTTGGCAGTTTCCGCCAGGGTCATGATTCCCTTTTTTTGTCCGTCGGCCTGTTTGCGGTCTTACCGCCGCTTTAACACCGTCCGCCAGGGTTGTAATGACCCCCATAGTCCCTTAGGAGGTAAGTAAAATACACAAAATATACACACAAAACAAAATCAGTTAAGTAACCAGTTAGAAAAGTAGTGCAAACACTGTAGAATACAAAAGGGTTCAATAGGCCTAGGGGCAACACAAACCATATACTAAGAAAGTGGAATGCGAACCACTTAGGGACCCCTGGCCTAGTGTAGTGCGTAGAGGGTCACTGTGAGTGTAAGAAAGCACTAAGGGTGTCCAAGATACCCCACCCCAAGACCCTGAAAAGTAGGAGTAAAGTGACCCTACTTCCCCAGAAACACACTAAAGTTGTGATAGGAGATTCTGCAAAGACCACAACTGACTGCAAAACACTGAAGACGGATTCTTGGACCTGAGGACCTGTAAAGGAAGGTGACCAAGTCCAAGAGTCTCGAAAGTGTTGAGGGGGTCAGGAGCCCATTAAACATCGGATGAAGGTGCAAAATTGCTGCCTCTGGGTGGAAGAAGCTGAAGATTCTGCAACAACGGAAGGTGTCAGGAACTTCTCCTTTGGTCAGAAGATGTCCCACGTCGTGCTGGAGGATGCAGAGTTGTTTCCACGCAGAAAGACCACAATCAAGCCTTGCTAGCTACAAGAGTCGCAGTTGAGGATTTTGGGTGCTGCCAGGGCCCAAGAAGGACCAGGAGGTCGGCCCTTGGAGGAGGAGACAGAGGGGGCACTCAGCAACACAGAATTCTGGAGGAAGCAGAGTTGTTTCCTTGCAGAAAGACTGCAAACAAGCCTTGCTAGCTACAAAGGTCTCAGGTAAAGAAAATGGGTGCTGCCCGGTTCCAGGAAGGACCAGGAGGTCGCCAACTGGAAGAGGAGACAGAGGTCGCCCTCAGCAATACAGAGAGCCCATGCACAAGAGGGCAGCACCTGCAGAAGCACTTGAACACGGGTTCCAGATAGCTGAGCATGGCGGTCATCTTAGCACCACAAAGAAGGGTCCCATGAAGCCGGTGGTCAACTCAGCGAGTTGAGCAATGCAGGACGGAGTGCTGGGTTCCTGGGCTGTGCTGTGCATGAAGGATTCCTTGCAAAAGTGCACAGAAGCCCTTGCAGCTGCAGTTCACGTGGTACACAGAATTACTGTCTGGCGAGGGGAGGCAAGGACTTACCTCCACCAAATTTGGACAGATGGACTACTGGAGTGTCGGGGTCACTTGGATCTAGCACCTGTGTTCCAGGGACCACGCTCGTTACGATGAGAGGGGACCCAGAGGACCAGAGAAGCTGAAGTTTGCTGCCTGCGTTAGCAGGGGGAAGATTCAGGTCGACCCACAGGAGATTTCTTCTTGGCTTCCAGTGCATGGTGAAGGCAGACAGCCCCCAGAGCATGCACCACCAGGAAACAGTCGAGAAAGTCGACAGGATTAGGTGTTACAATATCACTGGTAGTCTTCTTGCTACTTTGTTGCAGTTTTGCAGGTGTCCTGGAGCAGTCAGCGGTCGATACGTGACAGAAGTCAAAGAGGGAGATGCAGGGGAACTCTGGTGAGCTCTTGCATTCGCTATCTGAGGAAAAACCCACAGGAGAGACCCTAAATAGCCCTCAGAGAAGGATTGGCCACCTAGTCAGGTAAGCACCTATCAGGAGAAGTCTCTGGTGTCACCTGCTGGCACTGGCCACTCAGAGGCCTCCATTGTGCCCTCATACTTCTAGATTCAAGGTCTGGGACACACTGGAGGAACTCTGGGCACCAACCCTGGGGGGGTGATGGACAGGGGAGTGGTCACTCCCCTTTCCTTTGTCCAGTTTCGTGCCAGAGCAGGGCTGGGGGTTTGCTGAACTGGTGTAGACTGGTTTGTGCAAGGAGGGCACCATCTGTGCCCTTCAAAGCATTTCCAGAGGCCAGGAGAGGCTACTCCTCTCAGGCCCTTAACACCTATTTCCAAAGGGAGAGGGTGTAACACACTCTCTCAGAGGAAATCCTTTGTTTTGCCTTCCTGGGACTGGGCTGCCCAGACCCCAGAAGGGCAGAAACCTGTCTGAGGGTTGGCAGCAATGGTAGCTGCAGTGAAATCCCCAGAGAGCTGGTTTGGCAGTACCCAGGGTCCATGCTGGAGCCCCAGGGATGCATGGGATTGGCACCCCAATACCAGATTTGGCATGGGGGGACAATTCCATGATCCTAGACATGTTACATGGCCAAATTCGGAGTTACCATTGTGAAGCTACATATAGGTATTGCCCTATATGTAGTGCACACGTGTAATGGTGTCCCCTCACTCGCAGAGTCCTGGGAAATTGCCCTGAACTATGTGGGGGCACCTTGGCTAGTGCCAGGGTGCACTCACAATTAGTAACTTTGCACCTAACCTTCACCAAGTGAGGGTTAGACATATAGGTGATTTATAAGTTCCTTAAGTGCAGTGTAAAATGGCTGTGAAATCACGCGGGCGTTATTTCACTCAGGCTGCAGTTGCAGTCCTGTGTAAGAATTGTCTGAGCTCCCTATGGGTGGCAAAAGAAATGCTGCACCCCATATGGATCTCCTGGAACCCCAATACCCTGGATACCTAGGCACCATATACTAGGGAATTATAAAGGTGTTCTAGTGTGGCAATTAGAATTGGTGAAAATGGTCACTAGCCTATAGTGACAGTTTTAAAGACAGAGAGAGCATAAGCACTGAGGTTCTGATTAGCAGAGCCTCAGTGACACAGTTCGTCACTACACAGGGCCACACATTCAGGACACAAACTATGAGCACTGGGGTCCTGGCTAGCCGGATCCCAGTGAGACAGGCAAAAACAAACTGATAACGCAAGTAAAAATGGGGGTATAATGGCAGGCAATATGGTACTTTCCTACAATGATTTATTGGGATGTTCCTGTGGCACACACAGCAGAATCACTTGTTGCACCCCTGCATAGATGTGTAGGGCCCTGTATTATTGGCACATGTTCTAACTATCATCACTGTGTTTTGACTCATACACCATGTGTGGGCTAGCCAGACACATAAGACATAGATTGCACCATGAGTAACTACAGTCTATCTTTTCATATGGAAAGCTTTACTCGGGTATACAGTGCCCTGCCATGTTGAGTTTTGATTCCACAACCACATTTGTTCACAGATCCTGGCATTGTGGTCATTGCTCTTTGGTCATACCAGCATGTTTGAGGGCCCTCGGTTTTAGCAATCGGATTCACCTTGACATTGGTCAGATGCAAAGGCACATCCTGGACCCAATGTCCACCTTACTGTCCATACAAATGTATAGCCTATGGAGTTTCATTTTATATACATGCACTATGTACATGACTGTACACAGCATAAAACATTGCACACAATCCTTGCACTAGTCATTACATATTAAGGACTGGTAGTGACAGGGTCACAGAAGCTTTGTTCCTCTCAGGCCCACCTGCAAGATATGACATAGCACTTTGAATGTTGAACAATGAACCCTGTGGCCAGATATTGCACATTACACATGACTTGCAAATTATCATCAAGGCTTTTTGGTTGGCACTATGCACCTACATTACTGACAAAACCACTCTGCCATGACTAGCTATATTCCTGCCTCACTCTTGTCATCACATGTACATGACTATGCAACATACATTAGTAGTTAGACATCCGTGTCCCCTCATTTAACAGACATTATTAGATGTCATTGCTGCATGGTCAAAGACAACTTACATACTTGTTTTCCACATCCCCAAGTCACTACTTTTTTATTTCAGGTACAAACATGTGAGTGACATATACAGGGTGTAAGGCATTCATCATGTTTTGACTATGGTCATAGTCACATGCATCATGCCAGATCTACACAAGATATTTTCTTCTAAGGTGCCTCAAATCTTGATCTCCAATGCTAAGGGACATTTCTTAGGGTGGCACATGTTGACATATGCCCTCGCAGCAGGCCATGTATTGGAATTGTGCACACTTCCTCAGGCTACTATCTACAGCACACAAAGAGAAAGGACAACACCAATGATGATTGTGTATGGGCAGTAAGGTGTCCCTTTAGTCACATGCACACTCATCCCTAGCAAATACGTACCCTTGCAACATGATACAAGGGTGCCTGTGTTGGTACTCATCATCAATTTGTGGGGTTGCACAGGGGACAAGTACAAGAATGTGCCATATGTTCATATTTACAGCACATTTCTGCACGAGTCAGGGATGTTGTTTGGTGCAGCAACACGACTTGCAGCCCTGCCCTGTGCCCTAACTTAGTAAAGGAGGCCCTATGGGCAGCAGAAATCTACTTGAAAATGTGATACATGAATCACTTGCACAGACTGTGTACTTGACAACAGTTTCACCTACCTCTATCCCGAGGTAATCCAGGAGGTCACATTACCATGAGATGATATCTGCCCATTGATGCTTGAGATGCTGGGTCATCCGCTCCACCTTGAAGATCTGCCTAACGTGGAAGTGGACCTTTCCCCATCACAACTTTCATGCCTCCGTCATGTAACCCAGGATCACTCGTCTGTCCATGGTCACCATATTTGGCAAGTAGTAGGTGTCCAAACAGATGAAATCCCCAACTCCTCCGCCCTCATGCCACTGGCCCTTCCCTTGCCAGACATGTTCCAACCCCTATCCATGATTGATCAAATACAAAAACAAATTCCAAACTACCCTCAACTACCCCAGCAGACTAATCTACCCCAAAGATAAACACCAGACAATACATTATAAAATATAACACAATAAACAAATAGATATAACAAAACAGACATCAGAGACAGCAGAGAGCAGACAGCACACAACACTCCAGCACCAGCACTCCTCAACAGAACTCCAGCACCACACAACCTCTCACAAGCACATACACAAAGACTCTGAGTGTAAGAGAAAGTGAAGGTAACCTAACAGTTCCTGGTTTGCAACACGGCTGATCCATTGCATCACTTCCTGTGCTGATGCGGCATGTTTTTAGCCATTGCGTTCTTTTTTTTTTTTACACTACATGCCAAAGCATGATTTTTTTAGAATGCATGATAGAGCACCATGAGGAAGTCCTGATGCGAACATGGGATGAGTTAATTTTTGGGATATGCGACGGCTAAAAGAATACGCGTTGGGACAATGCGCCAATTTATTTTTATGCAATTGATCAAATATGTGTTTCTGTGTATGGTGTCGTGTAGGATTCATTTTTATAGTCATATGGATTGCTGTGTTGCTTGTGAGTAGTTGTGTTTTACACTCTCCTCTCTTTCCATGTGTCCAATGTATGTTTTGTAGATGTACATGGGTGAAAGTGCATGCATTACAAGGAACAGACCATGCATAGGACACATTTCTTATGTTTTGTTGACACTGCGCCTTTGAAGGGTTGCCCCATATGCCAACTATGTGTTGCCACCTTAATCCGTTGGTTAGTTAACCCCAGGGATGCCATGGACTTGCCATGGAATGTGGGCCGCACACCCAGGTCTAGGACAGTGCAGACGTCTGCCAATATGTGCCATGTCCCACTGTGTAGGCAGCAGGCTGTCAGGCAATGGAGGGTTACAGTCTTCAGTGCAGGCAAGTGTTGTGATAGCTAGTACACACATGTGAAGGGATATGTGAATGGTGCGATTTGCTCATGTAACTTTCCCCCCATCCAGGGGCCTGCCATCAGTGGACATATTGCCTGTTTGCCTTGAAGATTGTCTTTGCACCTGGCATCACATTTTACATGCAGCGAACAGTCAAAACTTCCCCTCCCCTTTTATCTACTAGGGACTTACATAAGTCTGTTTTTGGCAGTTGCTCTCGTACCACTTCAGAATAAGCCTTTTATTCAGAGTAGTGGCTCTAGGCCTGATTAGCCTGATTAGCAGACAGCCAGGGTCAGTCATCAACATTTTCAGCAAGTCAAATTTGGTTGTGTATGCAAACAGGATGACTTTCTCACACTGTGACTGGGCAGGTAATTTAGCTACATACTGGTTGAGATGATGTGTTTATCGTACATAGATACACTCTTTTTCTTGTAATCACACTATTCTGACAATGTGTGAGTCATTCACACATGTGCCACACACATGATTAGTATATGGTACATCATCAATGTTGCTGCTATTGATGTTACATCTTGTGCTTGCTCCCCATCTTCACCATACTCATCATCCCATTGTTCATGCTCCTCATTTTCATGGGCCATGTGAGATTATGCCCTGCATACGTGTCCTGCAATTTTCAGGACACAAGTATTGGTATAGTTGCTTTTGGTGGTGAGTAGCCTAATTGGCCCCCAAACATATCCAGACTCACAAAGTAATACTTGTGTACTCTGGAAGTACCCTCCACAATGTAACAGATCCTGTTTGGGACACGATAATGACTCTGCTGAGCTTATGTCTGGGTATGCTTGTGAGGTGTATTCACCCACAGCTGCAGTCTATATCATTTTTCAGCTGCACAGTAAGTAGGCGTTGATTGGGGGAATGGTCATTACAGCCAATGGTCCCACATACATTTACAAGTCATTTTGTGTCCTGGTGTACTTAGACACATTTGCAATAGTATGTGATGTGCTATGCCATTGATTGGTATCCATGCAAAATGATCACAGATTTGTCAGACACTGTGCTACACATGCAGGTGTACTGTCCTCTATGATATGCTTACTATTTGTCATACATGTAAGTGCAAAAGATGTGGATGTTGTGAGTTGTCACCAGTTTCATGAATCTTTCATCCATTGAGTTGGCACATATTGCATACAGATATGTTGCATTTTAAGACTACTATTTACATACTTGGCATACAGTTTGGCCCTAATGCATCACATAGTGATTCTTATCTATCCATTTTCCTTTGGTACTAACAATTAATTTTTGGATATGAGTGTTTCCATTTCAACATGTTTGTGCAACAGGCATTGCATACATTACACACCACGCTTTTCAGGGATCAGTGCATTGTGTCTGTTACTTGGAGGAAGATGACAGTGTTCACACTTGATTGACAACTGTTGAGGCTTACTTATGGTATCCCGGATGTGGGTGTATTATTTTTTAAGTGGGGCTGTGACAAACACTCAAAGACACATGTTAGGATGACTCATTCATTTACACGTTTGGCACTCATGCCTTCAGTCACATGTGCTCAAACAACGAAGTTCTGCACTATGTGTGCACATCTCTATGCACCTGCAGCAGTGTTCTGTGGTCAGGTTGATGTGGTGGTTCATCCTTCTCCTCTTCCATTTGTGCCTCCTGAGAAAAGAAACAATGTAATTGTTTTGGATTACTGTATTTGCATACGTCCTGCCCATGTGTGTTATGTGTATTGGGTTTATCATGCACTTCTCTCAATTATGACCACATGACATGTTTATCATGCCAGTGTACTGCCGTTTCCAGGGGCCTGTTCACTCACTGTATGGAATGTCAAAAGCAGTGAATGACTGCGTTCAAATGTTAAACCACACTCCTATGTAATCCACAATTTATTCACATGCTGCATGGCAAAGTTTTTTAGGTGTGCAATCCTGATAAAGTGCTCTGCCCCACTGCACTATGTTTAGAACACTCCATAATTAAGCTGGTGCATACACATGCATCACAGTCCCAGGATGCAACCATTAACAGAGACAACCCTATGTCCCTTAAAAGTCAACATTTTCGTTTTATATTTCTATGTTTGTTGAACTCCATTCTTCAGTCATTTAAACAAACTTTTAAACACTTGTGAAGTGCCCATCCTGGCGTCATCAACAGTGAGTCTAAATACACATAATGTACAACCACTTGCTGTTTTAACTCCTTGGGTGCCGGGGACGAGCTGGTCTCGTCCTAGGCGCTCGTCTGCTGACCAGTTAATCCTGTACCCGGCCCACGGGGTGATAGCTAGTGCTCCTCCTGTGGGCCAATGGGCAGGTATGGCAGGGGAAACGTTTCCCCTGCCACCCTGACCCCCATAATCCCCCAGTGATGGATGATGACATCAGAACATGATCACATGCTGACCCCATTTGAGGTCGACCCCATTGCGATCGGAAGAGAAAAGCTTTCGTTTCTCTTCCGATCAGGGGAGATTGGAGAGGCATGAAATGAAAGGAAAGGCTTTTCCTCTCTCTGAGCATTTGTGCAGCACTGATCGTGCTGTAGGAATGCTAGACAGCAGGGATTTTGTTTACATTTTGTTAACACATAAGGGGGGCATTTTTTATAAGGCCATTACTGCCCTCCTTGGGGGCAGATCGGCCTATTTTAATTAGGCTGATCTGCCCTAAAGGAAAGGAATTAAAAAAAAAAAATGATTTTACGGATGGGGAGCGTCCCCTTAGGCAAGGGTCGCTCCCCTGGGGGCAATATTATTTTAGGCCATTTCTGCCCACCTTGGGGGCAGATCGGCCTATTTTCATTAGGCCAATCTGCCCCTAAGGAGGGCAGAAACCACTAGACATCAGGAATTTTTTTTGCGCCTATTTCACGCGAGGTGAGTGACCCTGTAGTAAAAGATACCTCCCCTGGGGGGCAATTTTATTTTAGGCCTTTTCTGCCCCCCTTGGGCGCAGATCATCCCACTTTTATTAGACCAATGTGCCCCCCACTAGACACCAGGGATTTTTTTTCTTTACTATTTTACGTAATGGGAGCGGCCCCTTGGGCAAGGGCCGTCCCGAATGGGGACAAAGAATTTAGACCATTTCTGCCCACTTTAGGGGCAGACTGGCCTATCTGGCAAGGGAAGCAGAAACCACTTAGGCACAAGGGATTGGTGTGTGTATGTGTGTGTTTTGTTTGGGGGGCAGCCCCTTGGGCAAGGGTCGCTCCCCATGGGGGCACATTACTGTTGCCCATTTCTGCCTCCCCTGGGGACAGATCAGACTATTTTTGTAAGGCCCATCTGCCCCCAAGGGGGGCAGTTAGCCCACTAGATACCAGGGAAGAGTTTTTTTTTTTTAAAACAGGGTGGGGGTATGGCCATACCCCCACCCCAAATAAATGGGGACATAGTTGTTCTGCTCATTGGAGGGCAGATGGGGCAATTACCCCTGATCCACTCCCCGGGGGGGCAGAAAGCCTACTAGATGCCAGGGAATTAAAAATAAATAGTGGGGTGGTGGCTACCAACCACTATGGGCATAATAATTATGCCCCCACCCCAACTGAAGGGGGTAACAGTCTTTCGGCTCCCCCCCCAGCACACTAAAATATCTTATCCCAACAGCAAAGAAGAGGACATTTGATTATTTTGAGCTTTGATTTTACATTTGGGCCATGAGAGCTTGGCTAACTCTCAAAATTATCCCACTTGGAATGGTGAGGGCTGCACTTTTTGGACTTTGGGACGCTGCCATCTCGAAAAATCTATGAGACCTAGACACATCTGAAAACTAAACATTTGGGTGAGTCCAGGGTGGTGTGCTTCACATGCACCCCACACCATTTTCCCACAATGTCCTGCACACCTCCAACTTTGATTGAAATCACACATTTCCCCCATATTTTTTAGATGGAGCCTTCCGGAATCTGCAGCAATCCACAAAATTCCTACCACCCAGCATTGTCGCATCTATACCAATAAAAATGATGTCCCATTTGTCAGCCTAAAAACATTTTTTTTTCAAACTGCCCATTTGGACCTGCTTTAGTTCCTCCTCAATTTTGACATTTGTTTGTCTCTTCTCTGTCACAGGCACTTGGACCACCCACACAAGTGAGGTATCATTTTTATCAGGAGACTGAGTTGAACATTGGGTGGTAGGAAATTTGTGCTGGTGTGGTGATCCCAAGACATGTGGGGAAAATGTGATTATTTTAGCTAAATTTGAGGTTTGTTGAGGATTCGGGGTAAGAAAACACTGGGGGATCCATGCAAGTCACACCTCGCTGGACTCCCTCAGGTGTCTATTTTTCAGAAATGTCTGCATTTGATAGGTTTCCCTAGATGGCTGCTGAGCCCTGGACCGAAAACGCAGGTCCCCCCTGCAAAAATAGGTAGTTTTGTAATTGATCATTTTGATGTGTCCATGTAGTGTTTTGGGGCATTTCCTGTCGTGGGCACTAGGCCTACCCACACAAGTGAAGTACCATTTTTATCGGTAGATATGGGGGAATGCTGGGTAGAAGGAAGTTTGTTGTTCCCCTCATACTCCAGAACTTTTCAGCACCAAAATGGAAGAAAAAGTGTTTTTTCCCTAGGTGCTGGCTGAGCTACAGGCAAAATCCACAGCTAGGCACTTTCCAAAAAACACATCAGAATTCAATCTGTTATGCGTGGAAGGTGCCCATATTTACAAGGCCATGAAAAGCCACACAAGGTGGCTTTGCATGGCCTTGCAAATATGGGCTAGCACACTGTGCCACCAGAGCATAAATAAAATGTCACTCCGGTGGTGCATTGTGCAGTTAGGGCCTTGTACATGAGGCTCCTAGTCCCTGATGTGTAAGCCATGACACAGCTGATGGCCAATGTGTGTTAAATGTGCCCACCCCCCAGTGTATATGGTACACTTCTCTTGCACACAGAGATGTTGGGCAGATTTCCTAGCTGCCATGTATGGCTGTGTGCCTTTACATCATGCAACGTGTGCAAAATTGGGTTGCGATGTCTTCACCTGTACGTCAGGGTGTTTTCCATTACATATGTGTACTGGAGCATGGTGCATATATGTGTCAGAGGCTTCATCCTGAATTCCCTATCTGTGCAGGCAGACAGTTATCTGGTTATTTTGTCCCCTATATCTATTTTTTATTGTGTCAGTTAGGTACTTGCTGTTTGCTTACCTACAAGCAGGCCATTTCAATACAATCCATCCTGGAATCTCTGGTTAATAATCGACTGCCAGAAGATGTAGGCATCATGTACATTGACTGGGTATTGGTGTGCTTCTCTTTCTATATCATGCATATTGTCCATGACACACCAAGGCCCAGATTTATACTGCTGGCTAGAGCCATTCCAAGACGCTGGCCGGGTGTCATATTTATGGAATGATGGTAGCTGGCGGTAAGGTCCGGCTAGCATCATGAAAAAGGATGCCAGCCGGGTGGGGGAGGCGTAGGGGGAACAGGAGGTTGTGTGACAACGGATGACGCTTGTCTGGTTAGAGGCATAAAAATGCCTCTAACCAGACTAGCGTCAGTTTTTGACATACAACCCCCATGGACATGACTCCTGTCTTAGGAAAGACAGGAGTCATGCCCACCACCCCAATGGCCATGCCCATGACATATATCCCCTGAGCATGGACATTGGACCCGGTGCCATGCAGTGGGACCCAAGTTAGGCCCCCCATGGCACTTTAAAAAATAATAGGAAATACCTACCTGTACTTACCTTACTTACCTGGGATGGGGTCCCCCCCATCCTCCGGTGTCCTGGGGCTAGGGAAGGCACCTGTGGGCCCATTCCATGGTCTCTGACCATGGAAATAGGCCCACAAGTCCCCTAATGCCTGCCCTGACCCAGGCGTTAAATAATGGCTCTAAGCAAGCTTAACACCATTATTTAAGGCCCCCTTGCCCCTGTGCGTGATTTTAGCACGGGGGATAAATATGGCTCTAAGGCCATGTCATCATTTTTTGCACTGTAGTTTCCCACAAGCAAAAAATGACTTTAACTCCAAAACTTTGGCTCTAGACGAGTCTAGCGGCAAACTATTAATATGGAGTTAGGTTTGCGCTGAATTTGCAAAAAAGAATTATGCAAATTCAGTGCAAACTGAGTATAAGTCTGGGCCCGAATGTTCAAATTATTTTCAGGTATGAATATGCAGTTTGTTTCTTGACTACCTGACAGACCCTGCCTTCCTTGGCCAGGATGTTATCTAGGACTGTTCTTCTTCAAATTACGCCACTTCTGAGGGCCACCATCTCTTCTGTAATGGTTTAAAAAGCCACAGAAGTCTTTCCTGACAGTTCTTCTAATCTAGCGAATTAACTTATCTCATAGCTAATAGAGGCAGTTCCTATAGGTGGTACCATTACTGCAAAAACGGCCAGCATCTTACAAACCCAGGAAGCCACTCTTTTTAACCTGATTCTTGGCTCTGCTAATTGCTTCACATGAAACATTCAAGGCATGACACAGGACAGATAACATCTACCATACCAACAAGAGGGCCGACCGATAAAGTTTCCCCAGAGTCCCCACCAGCACAACACAGATCCGGCACTAATTCATCCATAATCTGCCCCAAATTATGGACATCTGGTCTGTATTGCCCCCCTAAACTGAGTCTCCCTACCTGCCACCAAGAATAGGGCCATCCGGGGCACCTTTTAAGTACTGGCTTGTCTTGGAAAGTGGTGCTGGCAAGGTTGGAGCCAGGCCCTGACATCATGAGTGAGTCTGATGCTTGTGATTGCGGGGCCTCTGGGGCTTGAGGATAATGTCCATGAGAGCTGCCACATATGGGACACAGGGGCTCCATGATGGCCTAAAGGGTGGGGCTGAGTGGGCACCTGGACCGGGCTGTAGCTGTGAGGATCTGCAACCAAGTTGGTAGGATGTGAAGTTTGTGTGGCCTGAATTATCCTTGGAGGTGGTGCGACTGGCACGGAGCTCTGGAGGAGGGTCCTAGGGAATAGATTGTTTGCCTCCTCACTAAAGCACCCATGAACTGAAGAGAGGGCAGGCCTGGTGATGCAGAATGGAGAACCCCCTATTGGAGCCCCGGGTGAAAAGACAGCACTCATGCTGCAAGCCTGTGGTGGCAGCTCCTAACACTGGGGGACACAGTAGGAGTCTCAGAAGCTGAGATCACAGATATTAGAAGGCCACAATGATTGAAACGCCACCCCTGGGACTGGGGACCCCCAGAGCCCCTGCAGATTAATGGAGGGCTGAGAATCCAGATGACAGAAAGGAGAGAGAGGAGGTCGGCCATTGTGCAGGCCTTGTGCATAACATCCTGCCTTGGGGAGTGGCTGAGCCCCTTTGAGCCTCAGAGCCAGTAGTATATGCACCAGTTTTGGGGCAAGCGAGTAGAGGAACTAAACTGACCCACACAAATTTCAGTGACACTTGTAGTGGGTGCACAGTAGTGTACTGGGGCATGGGTGACACGGCAGACAATGGACTTGGGCCACAGTTGGAGGTGCCTGGAACTGCGCCCAGAAGAGGCATACTTAGAGTTATCTCAGCTGTGGGGTTCTGGGCTCAGGGTAGTACACAGGGGCCACAATTTACACTACAAATAACCTTTGCTTACACTTGTAGACAAACATGGCTAAGGATAAGCCTGTGAGGAATATGAAGACTAATAAAATTGATAATTACACACATCAGCTGCCACCGAAAGGCGCAGTGGATGATCACCCTAAACAAACCCACCCAGAGGACCCGAGGCTCCCTACAGTGGTGAATCTCATGGCAGAAATAAAGAGGCTAAGAGAGGTCATGCTAGTAAAGATCGACACTGTGGCGCTTGAGGTGGGCCTGCTTACATCGGGAAAACTCTTGGAGAAGTGACAGAAGAGAAGGGGCATGTTACAGAGCTCTAACAAGAAGTGGAAACCCTTATGAAAATGGTGTCTGTGCTCCAAGTGCTCACCGCTTGCCTGGATGATAGGATGGAGGATGCAGAAGGACATTCCAGGAAGAACAACCTTTGATTTGTGGGCTTCCCTGAGAAGGCGGAGGGGCAATCTGTAGAACTGCCCCTTGAGGACTGGATCATGATAGCCTTAAAGCCCAGGTGCCTCTCTAATTTTTTCACTATCGTACAGGCCTACAGTGCACTGGTGGGGGCACTGCCTTGTGCCACAGATACCTGTCTCTTTAATTTTCTAGACAGAGACTCCATACTACAACATTTGAGGGTTCAGGGGGGTCCCGCAGATTGAGAACAGGAACATCATGATCTTCCCGCACTATACCTGGAGGGTGCAGGATCTCCACAGTTACTACATGCTGACCAAATAATGACTGCAAGACCGTGTCTTCTGCTACAGTCTCATGTTCCCTGCGAAGCTCAGAGTACAGCGCGAGGGGAGGGTTTCCTTCTTTGCTACCCCTGATGAAGTCAATGAGTGGCTTCACACTCTGGGCCATGCTCCACACAAACAACAATACAACAACTGGACAAGTAGGAGTGGAACCTTCTGGATGATCGCAAGCTCGTACAGAAACTCGACGGACTCTGGTCAGAGCTCGGGCATCTGCCAAACAGGGAAGATCCTTATGTGTCCGGACAGAACTCTGGAGTACTATAACTTTGTGCCAGACACCCATGAACCATTCCAGACACACAAGAGAGGTAATGACTATCGTAGTGATGGCATGGACTAGAAGCTGGAGTGAGGCAGGTGGAAGGTGGAGTGATTGAGTTACACAATAAGACTACATCAGTAATGTAACTTATTGGTGGGAGGGAGCTTCCACTGTATACATGTAGCTGATCAAGGCAGGTTCACTAACAGGGACTGTTGATTCAATACATATGTGAATGTTTATTTTGGAGGGCAAATACCAGCTGAGCTTTAATTTTTTAGCATTTATGAATAATGTTAGAATCAGAGAGTGATTAGTTGGTTGCTGGTAGGAGGTCTAGGTGGGCTGCAGTCCTGTTGTAGGTGTTTTGAGTGTCTTTGGCCTTGTTACTCGGTGGGATGCAAGGCTCACAGCACAAAGAATCACATAAAGTTGAGGCTTTTAGCCTCTGAGGGGGAAGGGGGGTTGGGGTTGTAGGACTACATAGTTGGCCAAACCTTCAGGGGCCTTATTTGTCTGGACTCACTGCCTTTGGGTGGGAGTATTGTTTCTTATTATTTTTGGGTGTTATTGTTTGAGTTCTGTGTAGCAGTTGGGTGTACTATGACTGGGCTATAAACTTGGCATACTAGAGGACAGAGGGAGATTGGAGAAAACAGCTGAATGGCATGCAGCAGGATGAGAGAATATGTGTATTTTCGGGTCCATGACTATCAACTGGTTGATCTTGACCTGGAACATGTGGGGACTGGGCAGCCTGAAAAAAGGTGAAGAATGTACTCCTATTTACGGCGTTATGGATAACTTTGCAAGAGACACACACCATGAGGGGACTGTATTAGATACCTGGGTCGATGGTGGCGGGGGCAGGTATTTGCAACATTTCATTGAAGCAATTCATGGGGGCCCTGATATGAGTAGCCACGGGGTCCCCTTTGTAGCCAAGACGGCCAAGCTGGAATTTTGGGGAAGGTTTGTAATCGTCACAGGAGCCGTGGATGCCAGATATATATGTTTGGTGAATGTGTATACACTCAATGTGGATGATGCAAACTTGTTTGGGACAGTAATGGGAGGGGCTGTGGATCATTTGGGCTCTAAGAACCTCCTAGCAGGGGAACTGAACTGTGTGATGGATGGTGAGTTGGATAGTCTCCCCCTAAGATGGACACAAAGCCTGCAGTTACAAGCGTTCTTCAAGAGACTATGGCTAGTGTGGGCTTCTGGACATTCGAAGGGTAAGACTCCTGAGGTGTAAAGTTACTTCCTGCTTTGTTCTCACCACAGGGACACATAGTTGACTCTACTACTCTTTATTATCTGGTGTATTGCCCCCCTTTGTGAAGGATGGCTCCTAATTGGCACAATACCTATCAGACAATTCATCTTTGCTGGTGTCATTCATGATGTCCAGAGAGGACCCCACTGTGCCCCTGTGGAGGATGCGGGGGAGGCCCTGTCGAACCGGATATTCGCAAATGCAGTGACAAAGGTTCTAGAATGCTACTCAATGGAGAATTGGGTGAGCGTGACGACGAGGGACATAGAATGGGATGCCATGAAAGTGGTGTTACATGGAGAATGCTTGAAGATATTCTATGGGGGGAAGCAGCAACTTTCCAGGTCACTAGAAGCCCTGGAAAAGTGACCTGGAGAGCAGTGTGATTGAGCAGCCTCAGAGACTGTCTGAATGGAAGGAAAGTAAGCAGGAGGTGCTGGAGATTTGAGATCATCTGGACAAATTTGTCTATACTAGCTACAGACAGCGGCTCCACCTGGAGGGCAATAAAACCAGTAGATTGCTTGCTACTCTCCTTTGGAATGAAACATGCAGTTCTCCACTGGTGAGGGAATAGGAGATGCGGGAATAGATGATATGCACACAACAAGGCTTTACTGAAGTCTCTCCTACACATCTAGAGGGAGGGTATGCATTACCACCACACTGTGCTACCCAGAAGGGGGACAATTATTTAGAGTGCCTGAGGATATCCTCCTTATCTAGGGAGGAGGAAGAGAGCTTAGACGCTCCTCTAACAAGAGAAGAATTAATAATGGCAATGCAAGAATTGAAGACTGCTAAAGCCCCAGGAGGAGATGGCTTGCTGGCACAATTCTATCAGCATAGGGGGGAGTTGATGGCAGACAGACTACTGGAAGTTTACAACAAAACATATGGAAAGGACCTGCTCCCAGCCTCAATGAGGGAGGTGCTCATAGACATGCTGCCTAAATCGGATAAGGATGTTACTGAGGTAGCATCCTATTGTTCCCCGTCTATGTTAAACGTTAATGTGAAAACCCCGAGAAAAGTCCTGGCAACATGGCTTCTGGTGCATATGGCCTGGTTGGTACATGAAGATCAATGCTGATTTAAACTGTAAAGTAACACCCTCTGCAACCTGCCTGTCAGGCCTGCAAACCTGGATATGCCCCAGTCAAAAACATCTGAGTTGATCATTTGCCTTTGCAGGAACCAATACTTTTTTTACAGAGACCAATGCTTGTTTGCAGAGACTAGTGCTTGTTGGAACTAATGCTTGTTAGATACCAGTGCTTGTTTGGGAACACATGTTGCAAAAACCTCCAGCATCCCTATTACTCAGACAGGTGTGGCTCACTATCACTCAGACTGGGTGTGGCTGGATGCAGCAGGTATTTTAACCACACCCGGTCTGAGTGAAATGCTTGCTGTAAATGTCACCGGCTGCAGAGAAGAATTTCACTTTTGATCTTCACGTTCTGTTTTGTCCAGGATCTTGGAGGCCGCTTCTGGAAGAAGAAGAGACAGAGAATTAGCTCTTAAAATGGCGGGAAAGCGCTGCCCGATTTCAGAACATTTATTGCTAAAACTTGACACTTGCTGACTTGAAACTTGATAAGCTAATTTTCCTGGAAGGGATGCGCCTAAAAGGGCACATCCTTGTGTTTTAAGTCATTGGGATGTTCTCCGCTTGTCATGCAATACCGCTTAATGTATTTGCTTGCAGTATACCACAGAAAGGAGTTTCTATTGAACAATTTTTATGAAAACAATATACTGTGAATGTGTTTATTAATGCTGAGTTTAATGTGACATTACTATTGTTGTTAGTGATAAGATGTACTGTGAATACGGTTATTATCACTGAGTTTAAAGTGACATTTGCATTTTTCAAATTGTTGCTAGTGATGCAGAACATTCTGTGTTTGGCACTTAAACAAAGCTGAAGCTTATATTTGCCATGCTCAAAATTATGCCTGTGATGTAACAGTGATAAGCTGGTTGTTCATGAAGTTGAACACTATTGATTAACCCTATGTTATCATAGTAATGTAATGTGAACCGTAATCCTTGATATTCACCCTATGTTTTCAGTGTGATTTAAACACTGACTTGGGTTCCTTGCAATACTAGCAAAGTACAATGAATGGAGAATCTAATTCCCTGGGATTTTGTTCTTATTATTGTTGCCTTTGTAAATGTCTATGAGTTGAGTGAGTCAGCACCTTGAGAAACCTCATCCAGGTGAAACATGCAAGATATCCACTGAACGTCAAGAAACATCTAGGTAGGCTTAATTGAGGTGACGAGGGACTAATCTGGGATCACAGTGGTAGTAGTTGTAGACATTATAGGAGGTTCAAGGCTCTTATTTAATTACAGGTAATCCACATCGCTTCCGAAAATTCCTAGAGAGAGGAAGAGCCATCAAAAGTGGGAAAGGGGACACCAACATGAACATCTAGCTTACATATCATAGTTTAACGGTATAGTATACATGGGTTATGAGATATTAGTCTTGTGACTAATGCAGAATTTATCATAGGAAAGACTGGCTCTTCAAGAACCATCACTTGGCTCCTGGATCCAGCCCTGCAACTCCAGGGTCTCTCTTCTTCTCACATTCATCCCCTTTCTCCCGGGACATTACAGTGCCAATCATGTGTATTTAAGTGGGAGGCATGCAACGTTTCGGTTGAATTGGGAACAAGCAGCTTGGTCAACATTGTGTCTCCGTGGAACGAACAGATTAGTGCTTGACAGTATGGCAAGCCTACGTTTAAATTCCCACCCAGAGACAATGGAGGCTCAAGAGGTTTTCCTAGCTGATTTGGCACACATGCTAGGGAGTTGCAACTCGAAACCCAGGTATTGTCACAGCGGTTAGATGCTCTTCAGCCCACACTTGCAGCCCAACCGTCACCTTTAAGTAAACCTGTGTTCTTTGGAGCAAAGCCTCAACTGTTTCAAGTGGGGCTGCTCGAGAACAATCACCGAATAATGCCTTGGTAATTCAGGTCATTACACCATTAGCCCCCCGAGAGTGCTATACAGGGGATCCCTGCTAAGTTCACTATATTTTTAAATCAATGTCACCTTCATTTGTTATGTCGACCAACCTCTTTTCTCAATGAGCAGTCTAAGGTGCCATTTGTTCTTCCATATTTGCCCTGCACTGCTGCCTCAAGGCCTATTCCATTAGTGGAACAGGATGATCTGTTATTGTATGACTATCAGGCCTTTAAAACAGAAATTAAAAAATTGTTCGATAAGCATACATTTATCCAAGAAGTAGACTCGAAACTGCTCAATCTAAGGCAAGGTAATAGGCATTTGCTGAAATACATAACTTCCTTAAATGGACTGGTACCTGAGGCTCATTGGCAGACAGAGAAAAGGGGGTCCTTGTTTTATAGGCGGTTAAAAGATGAACTTAAGGATCTTTTGACTCAAGTAGGGAATCCACCCGACTCTTGCAAAGAGCTAATTGATTTAGTGGTCAAATTGGATCACCGGTTGTTGGAGAGACGGAGTGACAAGGGTCACACCGACCACAGGTTGTTGGTGATTAGAGATAAGAAACAAGACACCAACAAAGGCACTAATGAAGGTGAACCAATGCAAATTGGTACTGTTAGGGGCCCACTTACTAAAGAAGCACAGCAGTGAAGACACGACCAAAAGTTGTGTCTGTTTGCGCAATATGGGTCACTTTTTGAAGGATTGTACTGTTAAGCCTAAGAAACAGTCTGTAGAGGCCGAAAGCTCTGAAAATGAAACGTTTGAGGGGAACTAGGACACCCGACTACTCTGGAGACTAGTTGTTCGGGTATGAAAAGACCAGAGGTCTCCAATTATTTGACTGAAATTAACTCCCAGAAAGAATTCAATTTCTTACATATATCTGCACAGATGGAATGGCTATCTTCAGACTGCCCAGTTCTACTTAAACTTCTGGTGGATTCAGGGACCACCAGGAATTTCATGGGTATTGCCTTTGCAAAACAACTTGGGATACTGCTTCTGCTTAAAACCAGTCCTGAGGTAGTTTAAACTATTGATGTTAGCCTTTTGCCCTCAGTTACAAAATTACTTGTGAGTTAACAATGTGCTTATACTCCAATCATCATGAAATCATACAATTCAATTTGACATGTGCCCCTCAATTCAAAGTAATGGTATGAATACCATGGCTACAAAAACATAATCCCACCATAAACTGGGTTATACAAAGTGTTACCTTACAATTTCAGTTCTGTAAAGACCACTCTTGGGTGGAGGCCTACCAGATAAAGATATTGGTTTAAGCATTGGCAATGGAGAAAAAGGAGTTGCCTTCGGTATATAAAGATTTTGCAGATTTCTTTGATAAAGGAATCAGCATCGTCCCTTTGACTCTTGGATAGGTTTATAGCCAGGTTCACACATTTCTTGTATTAGAATTTACGCTCTAACTGAAAAGGAAAATTTGCATTTGCACCAATACTTAGATGAGTTGCTGGTCATTTATGAGACCCCCTAGGTCCCCAGCTTCAATGCTACATTTTACGTTCCTCAGAAGGTAGGGGAACTTAGGGCTTGTATTGATTATAGACCCCTAAACACGATTACGATCAAAAACAGATATCCGTTACCTTTAATTCCAACTCTGATAGATCAGGTCAAAAATGCATGCATATACATGAAATTAGATTTGCGAGGAGCATACCATCTTGTAAGAGTCTGGGAGGGTGACAAGTGGAAAACTGTTTTTTGGTCCAAATTTGGTTTATATGAGTACCTCGTCAGGCCTTTCAGACTATACAATGCCTGTGCTGCCTTTCGATATTTCATCAACGAGGCACTGCATGATTTTATTTATCAGTGCGCTGTTGTCTATATATTGACGAAATTTCGATCTATTACAACTCCTATGAAGAACAAGTGGCTCATGTCAAAGCCAATTTACAAGCTTTGCGACAAAATCATCTCTCCACAAAATTAGAAAAGTGTAGTTTCCATGTTCAAGAAGTAGAATTCCTGGAGTATATTCTAACTCAAAACGGGATACAAATGGACCGCAGGAAGGTTGAAGCCGTCGCTCAATGGAAGGCTCCACAAAGTGTCAAAGAAGTACAAAGCTTCCAAGGGTTTGCCAACTTCTATAGACGTTTTACTGCTCACTTTTCTGCCATTGTGGCTCCCATCACGAAGTTACTTCGTAATGGAATAGAGTTTCAGTGGGAAGAAGAAACAGATAAGGCATTTCATCAATTGAGAGACAAATTTAGTACTGCCCCATTTTACGACACACGGATCCTAGGCAACCATTTGTGGTAGAAACTGATGTTTCTCAAGTAGCGGTGGGTGGGGTCTTGTCTCAACGCAACCCTGGAACCGGTAAACTTCATCCAGTGTCTTACTTCTCCCAGAAATTGAACCCAGCTGAAACTAACTACTCAGTAGCAGACCGAGAATTACTAGCAATAAACTGGGCATTTGAAGAATGGAGACATTGGCCCTCATTACAACCCTGGCGGGAAAGTCCGCTGTGCTGACTGCGGCCAACATACCGTGTCCGTGGCGGAAATCCGCTACGGGTATTATGACCCACACTCAGAAATCCTCCACAATACAGACACCCACACAAGTCTGCCACACCAAAGGTCAGTAATAAACTGGTGGTACCAAAACCCACACCGTTATGCCAACAGGAATACGCCCACACTATCATGACCCACGAATCTACGCAGCAGTCATTCAACCGCAGTAAGCCATTGGCGGTACACACTGCCGCGTTCAAAATACACACACACTTACAAAACACAACCACATTGACCAATTCAAAATACACACACCTGAAACATATACAAACACCACACCCACACACCCAATCCAATATAAAACACACACCCACATTGCCCACAACCCCTTACAACTACATTTTTGGAAGAAGCAGAGAAAGAGAAAAGCTAAGACAACACCAGCATCCAGAGGCACACAACACCATCACTCATACACCATCCACACACAAAACACCACACACCCCAAAACATCACCCCACACATCACATCTAACATCACCTCACACATCACTCACACCACATCATGGCACCTCAAAGACACCCCAGGTTTTCAGAGGAGGAGCTCAGTGTCATGGTGGAGGAAATCATCCGGGTAGAACCACAGCTGTTCAGATCACAGGTGCAGCAGACATCCATTGCAAGGAAGATGGGGCTATGGTGGAGAATTGTTGACAGGGTCAACGCAGTGGGACAGCATCCAAGAACACGGGATGACATCAGGAAGAGGTGGAACGACCTACAGGGGAAGGTGCGTTCTGTGATATCCAGATACCTGGTATCTGTACAGAGGACTGGCGGTGGACCCCCACTTCCTCCCACACAACTAAAAACATGGCAGGAGCAAGTCTGGGCGATCATGCATCCTGACGGCCTTGCAGGAGGACCGGACTCTGGTAAGTCATATTTCTACTATAATATCCCCCCACCCTACCTGCATCCCATCACAAACCCCAACCCCTACCCTCACACCCATCACCCCAATACCTCACATATACCCCACTACCACAACCCACACATCCCAATGCCAAGCCCTGCATGTGACAACAATGCATGGACACCCATCATAGACCTGCAAGGACACCCATCACCAAAGCATGTCCAGAGAGAGACTCACCCAGGGCACACAATCACCACTCACACAGGGGCCAAGGCAATATTGCAAGCACAGTAGTAGAGGGAAACACACCCATTTCACAAGATGGCACACACAGATACAATAACAATGCATTTACACCCCAACAGGACCCCTACACAATGTCACCGGACAGGAGATGCCAGCCATATCCAGTCCCCCCACAGAAGAGGCCCTCAGTGACGACAGCAGCTCTGCGCGCCTGGATCAAGATGACCAGCCCGGCCCATCAGGGACCGCTGGACAGTCGGTTCCCCTGCCACAGTCCCAAACCACCACTGAACCTCCCACCTCAGGAAACACCTGCACAGCACCCATCCAGTGGGCCCATGCCACTGTCCCCAGGACACATCAATCAGCAGTGTGTCCACCACTACAGGGACCCCAGGCAAACCCGCTAACACAAAACAAACTGGGACCTGGGGTCATTGGCAATGGGCACACGGTTCAGGGTACAGAGGCACAGGATAACAGGGAAGCTGGGAGGACTGCTGCACGGCAGGGGGAGGATGGGCCCAGGGGACCCACTCTCCATGAGGCACTCGCAAACATAATGGGAGCATACCACCATTCCCAGGAGACCATGGGCATGGTTCTGGCCAAGTTTCAGGAGACCCAGTGGCTGCAGGAGGAACAGTACCTGGGGATCAGGGAGGACTTGAAGTCCATTAACACCACCCTGGTCACCATTGCAGGGGTGTTGGCAGACATGGCCAACACCATGAGGGAGACAGTGGCATACCACCGGGCCCCTGACACCAGCCCGAATGATGAACAGCCTTCCACATCCGCCGGCGCTGATGGACAGGAGGTCCCGCCACAGGACCAACAGGCCACCAGCACCCCATGCCCTGCAGAAGGAGAACCACCCCGCAAACGTTCCCTGCGATCCAGGCACAAGACAGAGAACATTGCCAAGACCCTCGCCAGGAAATAAGACTCTCCTGATTGTCACCCTTCTGTCCCACTCTGTCACCCTGTCCACCTTGAACTGCCATTACTCCCCTTCCTATGCCCCCCTGGACAATGCACCTGTGATACAAATAGATAGGACTCTCCTGGACATTCCTCCACCATCACCCCAGCCCATTGCACATCCCCCTCTACTTATTAGCACTTAAATAAACACCCTTGAATTACTAAACAATCTGGAGTCAGTCTGTACTTTCAAAAATGTATTATTAGAATTTCTTTGACAAATACCAATGTAAATGTTCATTTGCACATAGCAATGTATGACAGTTGTTGGGCAGCAGTAAACATAGCAGAAGGCAGACTGAAGTACCCAGATCGGTGAAAAGGAAAGCCAAAGTGAACTGTCAGGATCCATACACCGAGGTTAAAAGGCTGACTTATACAATGTCCTACAGTAGTCAGATATGAGATGAGCTGGGCCAGTCTCTTACCTGCGTCTCACTGGAAGTACTGCATGATGATGTTGTTTCGGTTGTCAATATCTTCTTCCTCTGCCTCCTCTTCCTCACTGTCCACAGGCTCCACAGCTGCTACAAGACCATCATCAGGCCCATTCTCATGCAGAAAAGGCACCTGGCGTCGCAAAGCAAGGTTGTGCAACATACAGCATGCCACGATGATCTGGCACACCTTCTTCGGTGAGTAGTATAGTGAGCAACCTGTTAGATGGAGGCACCGGAATCCGGCCTACAGGAGGCCGAAAGTCCACTCAATAATACACCTAGTTCACCCCTGTGCCTCATTGTAGCGTTGCTCTGCCCTTGTCTTGGCATTCCTCACTGGGGTCAGTAGCCATGAGAGGCTGGGGTGACCAGAGTCACCTGCAAATGTCGATGGATATCTGTTAGACACCCACCAACCCTTAGGGACTACTCCATACCCAGACACCTATTCATACTGTGTGGTGATCTTCGGCTCACCTATTAGCCACACACTGTGCCTCTGGAGTTGGCCCATCACATAAGGGATGCTGCTATTCCTCAAAATGTAAGGGTCATGCACAGAGCCAGGATACTTGGCATTCACCTGAGAGATGTACTGGTCTGCCAAGCACACCGTCTGCACATTCATTGAATGGTAGCTTTTTCGATTTCTGTTCACCTGTTCATTCCTGCGGGGGGACAAATGCCACATGTGTACCATCAATGGCACCAATGATGTTGGGGATATGTCCCAGGGCATAGAAGTCAGCTTTCACTGAGGCCAAATCCTCTACCTGGGGGAAAATGATGTAGCTGCACATGTGTTTCTGTAGGGCAGTTAAATCTCTGGTCAATACGTTAAAGAACATTGGCTGAGACATCCCTGATGCCATGGCCACTGATGTTTGGAAGTACCCACTTGCCAGGAAATGGAGCACTGACCTTCACTAGATGGGGGATACCTGTGCGATGGCGGATAGCTGACATCAGGTCTGGCTCCAATTGGGCACACAGTTCTTGGATTGTGGCACAATCAAGTCTGTAGGTGATAATGATGTGTCTGTCTTCCATTGTTGACAGGTCCACCAGGTGTCTGTACACCGGAGGATGACCCCATCTCATCATCTGCCCCAGCGGATGTGCCATATGGAGGAGAATGGTGAGCGGAGGGTCATGTACCACATAGGTTGCTCAAGTGTTTTTACAGTAATGTGAGTAAATCCGTGTGTCGCGTTGTCTGTCCATATTTCTGCCCAAATGTGATGTGATGCAGTTATGTGCCATGCCATGTGCCACCCTGAAATGGCGGCTGCCTGACCTGTAAGGAGGGACAAGGGGAAATGAGGCAACTGCACTCGTGTTGTGCAGCATCACAGTAGGTGGTCGAAGACCGCCGCGCAATTCAGCATTGGTTATCATGTGGCCCTATGGGTTCCAGGAGCCAATGACGATGTATGCCGGCGGTGACGGTATGCACCGCCGAGGACGTGACCGCCAATTTCTATCTGTTCACTCACTTGATACCTGACCTTCAACAGGAGAGGACCTACACTGCAAATGCTGCTTTGACCTGTGTCTGCAAGCGACAATGGCTCGAGTGTCTGGGGAAAGGGCCCCTTCCTTCACTTCAGGGGAGTTGGAGACACTAGTGGATGGGGTCCTCCCCCAGTACATGTTGTTGGGCAGGCTCTGTGGCACTCCAACCCCAATTGTGGTAGTGGCCATCTACAACTAGTCAGCATCCTGTGGGTTCCAGGTGTGCAGCAAATGGGGTTAAGCATAGTCCCCCATGGGCAGGTGTTTTTTCCCACTAACTGGTAGTGCATGGCCTAGTGCATAGGGCTGCTCCCAGTGTGTTGTGTCCACCAATGGTAGTGGTGTTGCTGGCATTGACCATGTGTCTCCTTGGTCTTTCCCCCCTTTTTGTTTTGTCACCCTGTCCTTGTGTGCATTAGCATCATCTGGCGGAGGAGCAGAGGCACCGGAGACGGAGGGAGCTGCTTCCCACATGGTCCAGGAGGGGTGAATGTATGGAGTCTGTAGGCACCAGTGGGATGGAGGGCTAGGGGAGCTCCATGACGGGGACAGGAGGGGACACCAGCGACAGCGACCCCTCCTCTGATGAAGCTCCCTTGCGGTGGCGGGCACCTTTATGCCTCTACCTCAGCCTATCCCAAGCACACCATCAGACCTGCATGCACACACATCAACACACAAAATTGGCTCAGGCAAACATAAGCACCACAGATCCCACAGGCACTCACACAAGCACCATACCCACAGCAACACCCACTGCCTCCACTGTGTCCCCCCTCCTGCACGTCCTCCACCTTCCTCCCTCTCTTGTCTCCACTCACACCTGCATGCACTACATCCTCAGCCACTACCTCCATCACCAGCACTCCCATCACTACACACCGCTCACGTACAATCACCACCCCCACTACCATTCACACGTCCCCTGTGCCATCTCCCTGTGTGTCTGTGAGCCCTCCTCTCAAAGTACACAAACGCCGGCACAAACCCACTCAACAGCCATCCACCTCACAACAGCCCAACCCATGCACCTTCACCCAAACTCAGCAGACGTACAACTCCTACAACTACTACCTCTTCCTTCACTCCCAAACCCCCTCCATCTTCCCGTCTCAGTGTGTCTAAAAAATGTTTCCTGGCTAACATTGACCTCTTCCCTACACCTCCCCCCATCCTTCTCCTAGGGCCAGGATGCCTAGAGCTCAGACCAGCACCTCAGCCACCAAATCGTTGTCCACTGTGGTCCCTGCACGTCCGGGAGGAATGAAGGGGACACCCATCAGGGCTGCCAGTGTGCCACCTACTGAAGCTAAGGACCACCCAATTCCGCCACCTGCCAAGGTAAAGAAGGGGCCAGAATGCAGAAGGGAAAAGCCGCACCACCCACCCAGCAAGGCCTCACCCAGAACCAAAGAGGACAGTGGCAAGGTCTCAGCAGCGACTACCAAGGTGGGGAAGGGACACAAAAGCAAAGGAAAGTCACCTCAGAGCACGGAGCTTCCTGGTGAGGTACTGGTGACCCCCATTTCTAATGACTGGCCAGCAACCTGTACCACGGTAAGCACCGCCGCAACGACCGCCACCTGCCCTGCCAACTGCACCACCACTTGCACGGCATCTGCCACAACTACAGTGACCAACATCATCCCCAGTGGGCAGCCGTCCAAGGCTGCAGGAGACGGCCTGGACCCTGCACACACTACATGAGGCACCACCACCAGCAGTGGCACTACCAGCAGTTTAAAGCCTAGGTCGCCGCAAGGTGTAGTGTGGCCCTGCCTCCCTGGAGTATCATGCTACCTGTTCCCTGAAAATCTCGTGGCTCAGACACCCAAGTGAGGGAATGGGAACTGCTACACCCCAGGTACAGCATCACTGAGCACAAAGCCCCCTCCAGAACCAGTGGAGAAAAGCATCCACTAACACAGTCCTTTTGCAGGGTGAAGCACTCTGGGCACAAAGCTCCCTCCAGAACCAGTGGAGAAAAACAACCACTAACCCAGTCCTTGGCAGGATGAAGCACTCTGGGCACAAAGCCCCCTCCAGAACCAATGGAACTTGTCACCCACTTGAGAGACTGTGGCTTTGTACTCCCCAGGACCGAGCAGTGGGTAAACCACCCACTTGAGAGACTGTGGCTTTGTACTACCCAGGACCAAGCAGTGGGCAAACCACCCACTTGAGAGACTGTGACTTTGTACTCCCCAGGAGCAAGCAGTGGGCAAACCACCCACTTGAGAGACTGTGGCTTTGTACTCCCCAGGACCAAGCAGTGGGCAAACCACCCACTTGAGAAACTGTGGCTTTGTACTCCCCAGGACCAAGCAGTGGGCAAACCACCCACTTGAGAAACTGTGGCTTTGTACTCCCCAGGACCAAGCAGTGGGCATGGCACCCCCTCAAGGAGCAGTGGCGTCGTCCCATCATCTGGCTGAGGTGCCCCCCTTCCCCCTGAGGTGCCTGTTTTTTTTGTTCGACCTGATGCCCCTTCAGTGTTCTCTCCGTTTTGAGGCAGGTGTGATGTGTGGGCTTAGCCCATGCTTTTTGGGACCACTGGTCCACGGACATTTAATGGGACAGTGTACGGACTTGTGTACTTGCTGTAAATATTTATATATACTGCTTATTTACTGTTCTCCTGGGCTATCTGATTGTTTGAATATTACACTGGTTAAACTCATTTTGTTTTGTCCTTGCTTTCTTCCAGAGGGTGACGGGGTGTATCTGTGATGTGATTGGATATGTGTGTGTGTGTTGTTGTGGGTGGGGGTGTTGTGTGTGTGTGTCACTCTCTTTTCCCTCCTCCCCTCCCCTGTGTGCTAGGTGCAGTACTCACCCTGGTCGTCGCGCCGTCCTTCGTACTCCTGGTAGATGAGAAGAGACACCAACATTCGTAACACCTGTAGTTTGGGCTCCATGGCGTCCTGGTTCTTCGTTGGGTATTGAGAGGTGAGTGGTTTCCCTTCCAATTCCTGTTTCCGCCATGCGGATTGGTCCCTTGTAATAGTGTGGGTGGTACATTGCCTTCCGCCTGTCTTTTGGACGTTACCGCCGCAGTTTGTGTTCCTACCGTCGTGGCGGTCGGAGTGTTAAAGTGGCTGTCTGTGTTGGCGGTTTCCGCCATGGTCGTAATGTCATTTTTTTTACCGCCGGCCTGTTGGCGGTTTTACCACCGCTTTATCGCCGACCGCCAGGGTTGTAATGAGGGCCATTATCTTTTAGGGGGTTTACACACCATCACCATATTAAAAGATCACTTGAACTTACAATTACTTAAGTCCGCATGTGCTTTGTCTATGCAACTGTTGAGAGGGTCCCAATTTTTCTAATGGCTATGACTTCCTTGTCCATTTCCAATCACTTCATAAGAATGGAAAAGCTCACACACTTTCTAGACTAGGTCATACCATTACAGAACAAGTGGTAGAGCCACCTTTTATTATTTCATCAGACAAGATAGTTGGGGCCACTAACCTTGATTCGGACTTCTTGCAAGAAATGCATTGAGAGCAAGAAAGTACGGTAGCCATAGAAACTCTGCAATACCACACTACTGACATTACTAGCCATGAGGGGATTAAAGTATGAAGCACAAAAGTTATACCTACCCACAAAAACACTACAAGACAAAGCTTGTGAGTGGTGCCATGTTAGTAGACTTGTTGGTCACCTGCGGAGAAAGAGACTCTAGAAATTCTTTAACAACACTTTTGGTGGCCATCCATATCCAAAGACTCAAAGACCTTTTTAGTAAATTGTGTGACCTGTGTCCAAGGGAAGAGTTCTCATCAAGCCCCTGCCGGTTTTTTGCAACCATTACCTACACCCCCTGCACTGTGGCACATGGTATCTTTAAACTTCGTAGTAGAATTACCAAAATCTCAAGCTGGGTTCACCACCATTCTAGTTGTAGTATATCATTTGACCAAAATGGCACACTTTATTCCTCTAAAATCCTTACCTTCTGCTATACAACTACCCCATGTATTACTACAATCAATAGTCCGTTCACATGATCTTCCTTTTGTAGTCGTACACGACCGAGGAACACAATTCATGTCCAAATTTTGGAAATGTCTTTGTCAGGAATTGGATGTGGATGTCCACCTATCATCAACTAATCACCCACAATCAAATAGACAAACCAAAAGAGTTAACTGGTGTATGAAACAATATTTACATTGTTATCTCCTAAGCTCAGAAGTGGATTGGGCTAAGTGCTTGGAGGCAGCAAAATTTGCATATAACTATGTAATCCATGTATCCACTGAATATTCACCTTTTTACTGTACTTATGGATATCACCCTCGAATATTGCAATTGAGTGCAGTACCTCAGTTAACCACTTCTGTGGTACAATACTTTTTAAAACAATTGAGAGACATTACAAAAAAATGTGCAAGACAATCTAAGATAGCAAAGCAAACTAACAAAGGATATGCAGACAAAAAAAGAGGTTAGGGACCAAAGTATGAAGAAGGATAAAAGTTTTGGGTATCAAATAAACACTTACATTTGAAAGGTGCACGAAATTTTCATCCAAGGTTTATGGGTCCTTTTACCATCATCAAAACGATTAGCGAGGTGAGAGTGAAACTAGAACTTCCCACCTCTCTACCAATTCATCCAGTATTCCACGTGTCCTTATTAAAACCGGTATCAGACTATATGCATTGCCCAAAAATACATTTTCCAATCCTGATGGGTAATCAACCGGAGTATGAGGTCAGGGCCATAATAGACTCTAAATGAATGAGTAACAAACTTTATTATTTATTGGACAGGAAAGGTTATGGGTTGCAAGATCGCTCATGGGAACCGTCAGAACACGTACATGCTCCCCAATTGGTTAGTCAGTTCCACCATTGATACACCGACAAAGCAAAACCAATTAGGGGGGCCTGGGGAGGGGTGCATTGTCGGGCCTGCAAACTCAGATATGCCTCATAAAAAACTTCTGAGTTGATAATTTGCCTTTGCAGGGTTTACAGAGACCAATGCTCGTTTGCAGCGACCAATGCTTGTTGGAACTAATACTTGTTTGAGACCAATGCTTGTTTGGGAACACGTGTTGCACAACCCTCCGGTATCCCTATGACTTACACTGGGTGTGATTGGATACAGCAGGTATTTAAACCACGTCCAGCCTGAATGAATTGCTTGCTGTAAAGGTCACCGGCTGCAGAGAAGGAATCGTTGTTCCTTCGCTTTTGATCTTCATGTTCTGTTCTGTCCAGCATCTTGGAGGCCAATTCCGGAAGAAGAAGAGACCAAGGAAATGAACCCTTAAAAAGGTGGTAATGTGCTGCATGCGATTTAAGAACATTTATTGCTAAAAGTTGATACTTGCTGACTTAAAACTTGATAAGCGAATGATCCAGGATGCGATGCTCCTAAGAGGGCACATCTTTGGTTTTTAAGGTCATTGTGGTGTTCTGCGCTTGTCATGCCATAACACTTAGGCCCTCATTGCAACCCTGGCGGTCGGTGTTAAAGCAGTGGTAATACCGCTAACAGGCCGGCGGAAACAAAAATGGAATCACTACCATGGCGGAAACCGCCAACATAGACAGCCACTTCAACACTCCGACCGCCACGGCAGTAGAAACAAACACTGGGGCGGTAACCGCCAACAGACGAGCGGAGCACAAGGTTCTACCCACTGTATTACAACAGGCCTATCTGCCACCTTTTCCGGGGTGGTACCAATGCTATCAAAAGCACGGTGGTAACAGGACTTGGAAGGTAAATCACTCGCCTCTCGACACCCAACGAGGAACCAGGACACCATGGAGCCTGAACTACAGGTCCTGCCCATGCTGCTCTTCCTCCTCTTGTATCAGGAGCAGGAAGGACACCGTCGACGACCACAGTGAGTACTGCACCTACAACACAGGGTTGGGGGGGAGGGAAAAGAGAGTGACACACACATGCAACACCCCACCCTCACCCACAACACCCTACAAACAAATACATGCAGCAACATTACATATATACCCCCTCACCCCCCGGAAGAACGCAATGACAAAATTCAATGATTGTAACAAGTGTAATCAATAAAAATCAGATAGGGCAATTTATAAAATCAGTATAAACAAATATGTACACCAACTACACAAGTCCGGATATTAATCAAATCATTGTCCGTGTATCAGTGTCCAAAAATGCATGGGCAAAGCCCACACAAGATACCTGACTCGAAACAGAGAGAACACTACAGCGGCATCAGATAGAAAATAAACAGGCACCTTAGGGGGAAGGGGAGGGAGGGCACCTCAGCCGGATGAACGGACGACGACGCTGCTCCACGAGGGGGCTCCTTGCCCACTGATTGGTCCTGGGGAGTGCAAAGCCACAGTCTCTCAAGTCTCTCCAGTGGGTGCTTTGCCCACTGCTGTATCCTGGGGAGTGCAAAGCCACAGTCTCTCAAGTCTCTCCAGTGGGTGCTTTGCCCACTGCTGTATCCTCGGGACTGCAAAGCCACAGTCTCTCAAGTCTCTCCAGTGGGTGCTTTGCCCACTGCTTGGTCCTGGGGAGTGCAAAGCCACAGTCTCTCAAGACTCTCCAGTGTGTGGGTTGCCCACTGCTGTATCCTGGGGAGTGCAAAGCCACAGTCTCTCAAGTGGATAACAGTCTCCTCTGGTTCTGGAGGGGGCTTTGTGCCCAGAGTGCTTCATCCTGACAAGGACTGGGGTAGTGGATGTGAATCTCCACTGGTTCTGGAGGGGGCTTTGCGCCCTGAGTGCTTCATCCCGCCAAGGACTGAGGTAGTGGATGTGATTCTCCACTGGTTCTAGACGGGTCTTGGTGCCCAAAGTGCTTCACAAGCAGTGTGGCAGGTCCCATTCCCTCACCTGGGTGTGTGTGCCACGAGATTGCCTGGGAACAGGCAGCATGATATGTCATGGAGGCAGAGACACACTCCATCCTGCTGTGACTTTGCCTGCCACCTGCAGGTACAAACAGTGCTGGGAGTCATGCCTCATGGACGCTGGGAAGGATCCAGGACATCTCCTGCAGCCCCGGATGGCTGCCCACTGGGGATGATTGCCATGTCAGCTGTGGTCGCACTGTCTGAGCACATCACGTGGCTGGTGGCGGTGGTGCGGCGGTGTCTGTGGCGGAGGTGCTGGCGGTGGTGCATGTGTCTGCACCTGTTGAGGGACACAGCAGGACATCTCCTGCAGCCTCGGACGGCTGCTCACTGGGGATGATGCTGGGGACTGTTGCTGAGGCAGCAGATGTGCAGGTGGCGGTGCTTGTGGTGTTGTCCACCGCCATACAGGTTGGTGTTGTGGTTGACAGAAGGGGTGACTCTGGTCCCTCAGCCGGAGCCTCCGTGCCCTGTCCTGACCTGCTCTTTGGCTTGTATCCCTTCCCCACCTTTGATGTTGCTGCTGGTGTCTTGCCACTGTCCCCTTTTGGTTGGGAGGAGCCCTTGCTTGCTGGTAGGTGCGGCTTCTCACTCCGGCATGTGGGCACCTTCTTCACCTTGGCAGGTGGCGGAATGGCCTGCTCCTTGGCCTCACTAGGTGGCACACTGGCAGCCCTGATGGGTGGCACCCGCGATGAGACCGGAGTTGCTTGGACCACTGTGCTTGCGGAATTGGTGGCTGAGGTGCTGGGCTGGGACCTTGACAGCCTGGCCCTAGGGAAAGGACGGGGGGGGAGGTGTAGGGAAGGTGTCAATGTTAGCCAGGAAAAGTTTCTTAGACACACTGGGACGGGAAGATGGAGGGGGTTTGGGAGTGGAGGAAGAGGTAGTGGTTGTAGGAGGTGTACATTTGCTGAATTTGGGTGAAGGTGCTCGGGCCAGAAGCTGTTGGGAAGCCGATGGTTGTTGGGTGGGTGTGTGCCTGCGTTTGTGTACTTTGGGACGAGGGCTCACAGACACACTGGGAGAGGACACAGGGGATGTGTGAATGGTAGTGAGGGTGGTGAGTGCACGTGAGCGGTGTGTGGTGATGGGCATGCTGGTGATGGAGGTAGTGGCTGAGGATGTAGTGAATGCAGGTATGAGTGGAGACGAGACAGGGAGGGTGGAGGATGGGGGCCACAGTGGAGGCAGTGGATGTTGCTGTGTCTGCATGGGGATGGTGCTTGTGCGAGTGCCTGTGGGATGTGTGGTGCTTATGTTTGCCATGTCCACTCTTGTGTGTTGATGAGTGTGCATGCTGGTCTGATGGTGTGCTTGGGATAGGCTGAGGTACAGGGGATTGGGTCTGGGTGGAGGAAGTTGGAGGGGGGAGGTTGGACACAGGAACAATGGCTACCATCAGTGCTGAGGCCAGAGCCTGAAATGCTGTCTGTTGGGTCGCCTGGCCAGAATGAATGCCCTCCATGTATGCATTTGTTTGCTGCAAATGCCTCTCAGCACCCTAGATGGCATTCTAAATTGCCCAACAGTGAGGGATCTCAGGAGGTTAATAGCCTCCTCACTGAGGGCAGCAGGGCTGACTGGGGCAGGGCCTGAGGTGCCTGGGGCGAAGGCGATGCCCACCCTCCTGGGTGAGCGGGCACGGGACCCACGCTGAGGGGCTGCTGGGAAGGCGGTGCTGGTAGGGGGGGGTGGCGGGTGTACCTGTTGATCCGGTGGGCACAGAGGGGCCCGCCACCGCAAGGGAGCATCCATCAGAGGAGGAGTCGCTGTCGCTGGTCTCTGCTGCTGTCCCCGCTGTGGAGCTCCGCTCGCCCTCATTCCCACTGGTGGCTTCTGTAGGAGGCTGGCCTGGCTTGTAGTGGGTACCAAGGGGTACTTACACTCTGTGCCAGGTCCAGTTATCCCTTATTAGTGTAGAAGAGGTATCTAGCAGCTTAGGCTGACTGGGGCCGGGGCTGAGGTGCCTGGGGCGAAGGAGATGCCCACCCTTCTGAGTGAGAGGGCACGGGAAACACGCTGAGGGGCTGCTGTGAGGGCGGGGCTGGTAGTGGGGGTGGCAGCTGTACCTTTTGATGAGGGGGGCACAGAGGTGCCCGCCACCGCAAGGGAGCTCCCACCCAGACACCTCGTCAAGCGTGCAGAGTCAGCTGAATGAGAGTGTACTCAGCCCCTTGGGCTGCTGTGATGCTCTCAAGCACCTATCCAACTCAGGATATGCCACTGCCAGGATCCGGTACATCAAGGGGGTGATGGTGCGACGGGCACGCCTTCCACATTGGGAGGCCATCCCCAGCTGGGCCTCCGCCATCTTCTTGCTCCAGCGGTGCAGGTCCTCCCATCTTTTCTGGCAGTGGGTGCTCCGTCTATGGTAAACCCCCAGGTTCCGCACTCCCTTGGTGATGGCACGCCAAACACCCTTCTTCTGGTGGGCGCTGACCTAGAGGAAAAGTGAAGTTATAATGGATGTTACTCTCCCGTACAGTTCTTCTCACACATTGCCTAAAAACCTCCCACCCTGGCCCAGACATACATACACACACACTATCCTCACATGCAGGCCTGTCCCCCCCCTTACATCCACGACACTCCATACAATCATGTGCCATCCACCATGCTCACAGTGTACTCACCTGTTTGTCTGGAGGACCGTACTGTTGCGTGTACTGGGGGAGGATCCCATCCACTAGTTTCTCCAACTCCTCTGAAGTGAAGGCAGGGGCCCTTTCCCCAGACACCTGAGCCATTGTCGCTTCCAGACACAGGTCACAGCAGCACTTTCAGTGTAGGTCCTCTCCTGTTGAAGGTCAGGTATCAAGTGAGGGAACAGATAGAAAATGGCAGTCACATCTGCGGCGGTGCGTACCGCGTATATCGTCATTGGCTCCTGGAACCCATAGGGCCCAATGTTAACCAATGCTGAATTGCGGTGCGGTCTTCGACCGCCTACCGCAGCGGTGTACAACACCAGCACAGTTACCTCATTTCCCCTTGTTCCACCTTACAGGTCAGGCAGCCGCCATTTCAGGGGGCTACATGGCAGGCCAAATAACTGTGTCACACCTATTTAGGCCAGAATACAAAGGAAGACAAAGGCACATAGAGAAAATGTCACGTTTTTGCAAAACAGCCTTGTGATACCTAAGTGTTGTATGACCCTCTGCTCACCATTCTCCTCCATAGGGCACGTCCGCCGGGGCAGGTGAAGAGATGGTGGCATCCTCCGGTGTACAGACTCCTGGTGGACCTGTCGACAATGGAACACAGACACATCATTATCACTTACAGACTTGATTGTGTAACAATCCAGGAACTGTCTGCCCAGTTGGAGCATGACCTGATGTCAGCTATCCGCCATCCCACAGGAATACCCCCTCTAGTGCAGGTCCTGTCTGTACTCCATTTCCTGGCCAGTGGGTCTTTTCAAACAACAGTAGCCATGGCATCATGGATGTCTCAGCCAATGTTCTCTAACGTGTTGTCCAGAGTGTTGTCTGCCCTGCTGAAACACATGCACAGCTACATAATTTTCCCTCAAGTGGAGGATTTGCCCACAGTGAAACGTGACTTCTATGCCCTGGGACATATCCCCAACATCATTGGTGCCATTGATGGTACACATGTGGCATTTGCCCCCCCCCCCGCAGGAATGAACAGGTGTACAGAAACCGGAAGAGCTACCATTCTATTAATGTGCAGATGGTGTGTTTGGCAGACCAGTACATCTCCCATGTAAATGCCAAGTATCCTGGCTCAGTGCATGACGCTCACATTTTGCGGAATAGCAGCACCCCTTGTGTGATGGGGCAACTACAGAGGCACCATCTGTGGCTAATAGGTGAGCCTAAAGTCCCCACACAGTTTCATTTGCTGTCTGGGTATGGGAGATTCCCTAATGTTTGGAGGATGTCTAACAGTTGTCCATCGATATTTGCAGGTGACTCTGGTTACCCCAACCTGTCATGGCTACTGACCCCAGTGAGGAATCCCAGGACAAGGGCAGAGGAACGCTACAATGAGGCACATGGGCGAACTAGGAGGATAATCGAGCGCACCTTCGGCCTCCTGAAGGCCAGATTCTGGTGCCTCCAACTGACTGGTGGCTCCCTATACTAATCACCGAAGAAGGTGTGCCAGATCATGGTGGCATGCTGTATGCTGCACAACCTGGCTTTGCAACGGCAGGTGCCTTTTCTGCAGGAGGAGGGGCCTGATGCTGGTTTTGTGGCAGCTGTGGAGCATGTGGACAGTGAAGATGAGGAGGCAGAAGAAGAAGATGTAGACAACCGAAACAACATCATCATGCAATACTTCCAGTGAGACACAGGTAAGAGGATGGCGCTGCTTCCCACATCTCATACTATTGTAGGACCTAGCATAAGTCTGCCTTTTTCACTGTGTGTATGGACCCCGACGTGTCACTTTGGCTTTCCATTTCACAGATCTGGATCCTAATTTGTGCCATCTGCTATGTTTACTCCTGGCCTACAGCTGTGTAACATTGGTATGTGAACAAGTACATTGACATTGCTATATTCCAGAGATTTTGCAATTACACATTTGTGAAAGCACAGACTGACTACAGATTTGTTTGGTGATTCAAGGGTGTTTATTTCTGTGTAAATAAGTGGAGGGTGTGTGAAATGGGCTGGGGTGATGGTGGAGGAATGTCCATGGCAGAGTCCAATCTCTTGGTCTCACAGGTGCATTGTCCAATGGGGCATAGGAAGGGGAGCAATGGCAGTTTAAGGTGGACAGGGTGACAAAGTGGGACAGAAGGGTGACATTCAGGAGGGTTTTATTTCCTGGCGGGGGTCTTGGCAATGCTCTCTGTTTTGTTCCTGGATCTCAGGGACCGTTTGTGGGGTGGTTCTCCTTCTGCAGGGGGTGGGGTGCTGGTGGCCTGTTGGTCCTGTGGCGGTATCTCCTGTCCACTGGCGCGGGCGGAGGTGGAGGGCTGTTCATCATCCAGGCAAGTGTCAGGGGCCCGTTGGTGTGCCACTGTGTCCCTCCTGGTGTTGACAAGGTCTGCCAGCACCCCTCCAATGGTGACCAGGGTGTTGTTAATGGACTTCACCCCCAGGTAGTGTTCCTCCTGCAGCCACTGGGTCTCCTGAAACTTGGCTAGTACCGTGCCCATGGTCTCATGGGAACGGTGGTAAGCTCCCATGATTTTGGAGAGTGCCTTGTGGAGTGTCGGTTCCCTGGGCCTGTCCTCCCCCTGTCGCACAGCAGTACACCCAGCTTCCCTGTTATCCTGTGCTTCTGTCCCCTGAACCATGTGCCCACTGACCCCAGGTCCCTGATTTTCTTGGGTTGGTGGGTTTGCCTGGGTTCCCTGTAGTGGTGGACACACTGCTGATTGACGTGTCCTGGGGACAGAGGGATGGGCCCGCTGGGTGGGTGCTGTGGTGGTGTTTCCTGAGGGGGAGGTTCAGTGGCGGTTTGGGACTGTGTCATGGGAACCGACTGTCCCGAGGTCCCTGATGGGCCGGGCTGGTCATCTTGATCCAGGCGTGCAGAGCTGCTGTCATCACTGTGGGCCTCTTCTGTGGGGGGACTGGATATGTCTGGCACATCCTGTCCAGTGACGTTGGGTTGGGGTGTAAATGCATAGTTTTAGCATCTGTGTGTGCCATCTTGTGCATTGGGTGAGGAACCCTCTACTCCTGTGCTTGAATCATTGTGTAAGCCCTTTTGTGATAGTTGGTTTGGTATCTGTGTGGGTATCTGTACTGGAGATGCTTTGGTGATGGTGGTCCATGCATTGGTGTTGCATGCAGGGCCTTGGTATTGAGATGTTTGGGTTGTGATAGTGGGAAATATGTGAGATGATGGAGTGATGAGAGTGAGGGTAAGGGTGGGGGTATGTGATGGCATGCAGGTGGGGTGTGGGGGATATGGTAATAAAGATATGACTTACCAGAGTCCAGTCCTCCTGCTACTCCTGCGAGGCCCTCAGGATGCAGTATTGCCAAGATTTGCTATTCCCATGTTGTTAGTTGTGGGGGAGGAGGTGGGGGTCCACCGCCAGCCTCTGTACAGCAATCTGGTGTCTCGATACCACTGAAAGCACCTTCCCCCGGAGGTCGTTCCACCTCTTCGAGATGTCTTCCTGTGTTCTTGGATGCTGTCCCACTGCGTTGACCCTGTTGACGATTCTCCGCCATAGCTCCATCTTCCTCACAATGGAGGTGTGCTGCACCTGTGATCCGAATAGCTGTGGCTCTACCCGGATGATTTCCTCCACCATGACCCTGTGCTCCTCCTCAGAAAACCTGGGGTGTCTTTGAGGTGCCATGATGTGGTGTGGGTGATGTGTGAGGTGCTGTCTGTTGTGATGTGTGGGGGCATGTGTTGGTGTGTGTTGTTTGAGGTGCGTGGATGTTGCATAATTGATGGTGTTGTGTGTCTGTGGATGCTGGTGTTGTGTTTGCTAATCTCTCTCTGGCCTTCTTCAAAATTTCACGTTGTAAGGGTTTGTGGGTAATGTGGGTGTGTGTTTTATAGTGTTGTGGGTGTGTGGGTGTGGTGTGTGTACATGTATCAGCTGTGTGTATTTGGAATTGTCCAATGCTGTTGTGTTTTTTAAGTGTGTGTGTATTTTGAGCACAGCGGTGTGTACCGCCAATGGATTACTGCAGTTGAAAGACCTTCGCGTTGATTCGTGGGTCGTGATAGTGTGGGCCTATTCTTGTTGGCCTGATAGTGTGGGTTTTGGTATCGCCAGTTTATCACTGACCTTTGGTGTGGCGGACTTGTGTGGGTATCTGTATTGTGGCGGATTCCGAGCTGTGGGTCATAATACCTGTAGCGGAATTGCGCCGCCGCAACAGTATGTTGGCGCTCTTCAGCACGGCGGAAAGCGGGATTTACCGCCAGGGTTGTAATGAGGGCCTTAATGCATTTTCTTGCATTTTACTATAGAAAGGAGTTTCTTTTGAACAATTATTATGAAAACGATGTACTGTGAATACGTTTATTATCGCTGAGTTTAATATGGCATTACTATTGTTAACAATACGATGTACTGTGAATATGATTATTATCGCTGAGTTCAAAGAGGCATTTGCATTATTTTAAATTGTTGCTGGTGATACAGAACATTCTGTGTTTGGTGATTAAATGAAGTTAAAGCTTATTTTTGCCATGCTCAAAATTGTGCTGTGATGTAACAGTGATAAGCTGTTGTTCATGAAGTTGAACGTTATTGATCAACCCTATGTTTTCATAGTAATACAACATGAACTGTAATCCTTGATATTGACCCTATGTTTTCAGTGTGATTTAAATACTGAATTGCATTCCTCGCAATACTAGCACTGTACAATGATTAACCCATGAATATCTGAAGAATCTAATTCCCTCAGATGTTGTTCTTATTATTGTTGCCTATGTAAATGTCTATGATTCGAGTGAGTCAGCATGTTGGGAAATCTCATCAAGGTGAAACACGCAAGACATCCACCAAAGGTCAAGAAACATCTAGGTAGGCTTAATTAAGGTGATTGGGAACTAATCTGGGATCAAAGTGGGAGTAATTATAGACAGTATATGAGGTTTAAGGCTCTTATTTAAGTACAGGTAATCCACATCATTTCCGAAAATTCCTAAAGAGAGGGAGAGCCATTAAAAGCAGGAAAGGGGACCCTAACAGGTACATCTAGTTTGCACATCATAATTTAACAGTAGCGTATACATGGGTTATGAGATATTAGTTATTTGACTGATATGTAATTTATCATAGAAAATACCAGCTTTTCAAGAACCATGACTAGTGTCTCTTTCCTTCTCTCATCCATCCCCTTTCCCTGGGAACTTTGCGGTGCCGATCATGTGTATTTAAGAGGGAGGCACGCAATGTTTAGGTGGAATTGGGAACAATCAGCTTGGCCTAGGATTTGGAAGGGATACATGGGGGTATAAAGGCCACGTCCTCTAAAGTAAGATTTAAGCTAATCCAATTTAATGTTATTCACCAGTTTTACCTTAACTGAGAACCCTGCATGCCATCTATCCTGCACACTCATTATCCCGCCCCTGCTGTGCCCAGACCGATGCAGACTTAATACACATGCTGTGGGAATGCCCCCAAATGGACGAGTATTGGGACACAGTGCTTAAATCCCTGAATGCGACCACAGATTGGTCTACACCCAGAGACATAGGACAGTGTTTATTGGGTTGGATCACTGTGCGAAAAAAGGAAACTAAGCAGAAAAATACTCATACTGGCAGTCCGCGTCTCTTAAGAAGATTGCAGAATGGTTGAGAGATGTAGCTGAATGGGCTAATGTGGAGGAATGTCACATACGGAAAACATGTAGTGACAATAAACTAGCTGAAGACCTGCAGGACTGGGCAGCAATGCTTTCTGAACTGTTGGACCCCCCCCCCACGCCTGGCCTCATTGAGCCAAAGAGTAGAAGGGGTTGGAAAATGCAGATGGACTGACAGGGGGAAATTCGAGTCAGCCTATATGAAGGGGAAGGGTGAGGGCCCTATACTTTATCCCGCTAACAATGCTCTGTATGTTGCCCACTTTATTGCTGGACAATGCTAACGGGAATGGGATATTGAGAGAGGAAGGGGAGTTCTTGATTGTTCTTGTAATCCGACAAGATATCCTCAAAATGCCATATCAGAATGCCATTATTGTATTTGGCTGTACATAAAACAGCTACCATCCCATCCCTGGGGTAAATAAAAATAGGCCCATTGCCTGTACAAATACCCCCTTGCTAATTTTGTACCTGACACCAGGTTCTGGATAAAGGAGTGATAAAACCTGGTATTATACAACATATCATATAAGAAGGCACATTCTACAGCCTTATTCAGTGGCACTATACTATAAAACATGCCATCCTGAGTGCTATTTCGTAGGTGTGTTCAAACATAACATTCTGAAGCATTAAGTACCAAAACATATTTTGCCATCAAATTGACATAATCATTTATTTCACATATTGTTGTGGGTCCATTCTTGTTCCCTGCTTAGCTTTTAGCTTGTGGACCTAGTGCCCTTTTTACCTAGTCCCCTTTGACCTATTTATCATGTTCTCTTCTATTCTATTTAATTATTTATTTCCTTTTAGCACTGCTTTTAGCACTGCTTGCACAAGTGTGCATTTTAGAGACTTTTTTAAATTTGTTTTATTTTATTGGCATTCTGAGAAAGCGTCATTATCAGTGATGTACGCGGGTAGTGTCATCAGGCTCCATTTGTTTTATGTTGTCAAGAACAGAATGCAAACATGTCAGGCATGTGTTATGTAATTGCTGACACAAGTTTCCACACTCGATTTGATCTTTGTTACATAGTTGCATCCGGATTCCTGCACAAACAATAACATGTGCCTAAAAAACACCTTGTTAGAAATGGAATCCCTGGTTGGCAGTCAGTTTGCTCTCTGTCTAAGCATGGATCTTCACTCTAGTTAGTCAGTGTCAGAGTAAGGGAGTTACACTCCTAAGACAACCCCTACTCAACCACTTGGTAGCTTGGCACAAGCAGTCAGGCTTATCTCAAAGGCAATGTGTAAAGTATTTTTACCAACACATTCAGTAATACAGTTAAAACACTACAAAATGGACACCACACCAGTTTACAAAAATTACTAATATTTGTCTGAATCAAACAAACAAGACCAAAAGGACAAAAATCCAACAAACACAAGTAAAGTTATGAATTTTAAAAATAGTAGAATCTTACTCCATAGAAAACAATGGAAACGTTGTTGTTACACAAAGTACATGGTTTGCGTCACAAATAAAGCCACACAAATGAGAATGTGTCAATTCCTTACTCGCAAGTAAGGCTGTGCATCATTTCTTCTCTGGTCGGGTAGGCGATGTGTCGTTTTTCTCTCCCGCAAGAGAGCAATGCTTCAATTTCCGGACGGGCACCTCAGATATGCACCGGTTCACTTTGATTTTGACGGTCAGAAATAATGCGTGCTGAATCCAGCCGCACGGTGATAGAAAACCACACTGCTGTAGGGTTTGTGTCAATTTTAGCAGCCGCAAGCGGGTGCTGCATTATTTTCCAGCCATAATGCAGGTGATTCATCAATTTCCCTGCTGCAATACAGGTGGTGCATCGATTTCAGTCGCGAGGCGGGTGGCGCATTGTTTTTACAGTCACATTGTAGGTGGTGCATAAAAATGTACCCTGCATGGTTCCTGTGCATGGATTTTCACCTTCGTTTCACCAGCTTCACCTTTCAAGGGTCGAGGGACTGGATAGGGCACCACTTGCCAGTGTAGGAGTCTCAGCAGAGAGTCCAGGTGCTGGCAGAGGAAGTCTTTGATGGCCCTGTGACTTCAAAACAGGAGGTTAGCTCAGTCCAAGCCCTTGGATACACATCACAAGCAGGGACATAGCACACAGCCCAGTCTTTGTCCTCTTCCAGGCATACGCAGCAACTGCAGACCAGACCAGCAAAGCACAGTCACAGGCAAAGGGGCAGTACTCCTCCTCTAGCTCTTCAGCTCTTCTCCTTGGCAGAGGTTCCTCTTGAATCCAGAAATAATTCGAAAATCTGGGGTTTTGGATCCATTACTTGTACCTCTTTGTGCCTTTGAATTAGGCAAACGTCAAAGGAAAGTCTGTGTTGTTCACAGGATCCTGCCTTGCCCAGGCCTGTCTCCAAATTCATACCAGGGGATTGGAGACTGCATTGTGTGAGGGCTGACACAGCCCATTCAGGTATAAGTGTCAGGTTCTCCCTCTACTCTAGCCCAGATGACCCATCAGGATATGCAGGCTACAGCCCAGCTCCCTTTGTGTCACTGTCTGATGGAGAGTCAAAAACAGCCCAACTGTCGGTCTGACCCAGAAGGGGAATACACAAGCAGGCAGAGTCAAAGAATGGTTTAAGTAAGAACATTCCCACTTTCTAAAAGTGGCATATTCAAACTGACAATCTAAAAAACAACTTTGCCAAAAGATGTATTTTCAAATTGTGAGTTCAGAGACCCCAAACTCCAAATCTCAATCTGCTCCCAAAGGGAAACTGTACTTAAAATATATTTAAAGGTTAAAGGCAGCCCCCAGGTTAACGTATGAGAGAGATAGGCCTTGCAACAGTGAAAAACAAATTTGGCAGTATTTCACTGTTAGAACATGTAAAACACATCAATACACGTCCCACCTTTGACATTCACTGCACCCTGCCCATGGAGCTACCTAGTGCCTAACTAAGGGTGCCTTACATGTATAAAAAGGGAAGGTTTGGGCTTGGCAAGTGGGTACACTTCTCAGGTCGAATTGGTAGTTTTAAAACTGCATACACAGACACTGCAGTGGCAGGCCTGAGCCATGTTTACAGGTCTACTCATGGGTATGGCACAACTTGTGTTGCAGGCCCACTAGAAGCATTTGATTTACAGGCCCTGGGCACCTCTAGTGCAGTTTACTAGGGACTTACTAGTAAATCAAATATACCAATCATGGAAAAGCCAATTACACACACAACTTAGGTCCACCAAGACTAGGATAAACCTGTTGTCCATGGCTGTCTTGAGATCCGGAGGCCCCACAATGCCAATACTCATCCTTTCAAAGGGGGTGCTGACTACAGAAAAAGGATGGAGGAGAACCTTACCTTTCCCCCACTCTTGCCACTTGCCTAACAAGTTTGGCAAGACCTACAGTACGCATCAGAGTGCCTGCGCACTTGGGGCCAGTAAAAGTGGGTGACAAGCCTTTCAGAGGTCACTCTTTCAGGCTCCAGGGTCTCTAATCACCCTGATGGGCTGCCATTTCCCGGGTGGACACACACACCCAGGCAGACCCAATATCTCTAAGTGAGACCTGTGTTTCACCTCCTTCCAAGGAGAATCTTCCAGGTCATTGAAGGCAGACAATCAACAGGCATAGTTGGACTCACGACTACCCTCAAGGAACATGAGACCCCCCACTAAAAAGGGAACATGCTCCACTTTGCACAGGCACTCAGAGTTGAGCAATGTTTACAGGCCTGCTCATGTAGGGGGCACAACTAGTGCTGCAAGCCTACTATTAGCATTTGATTTACAAGCCCTGGGCGCCTCTAGTGCCCTTTACTAGGGACTTACTAGTAAATCAAATATATCAATCATAGAAAAGCCAACTACACACACAACTTAGACAGGGAGCACTCTCACTTTAGTTCTGGTCATCAATGGTAAAGTGCCCAGGGTATCAAAACCAGCAAAAACAAAGTCCAGCACACAGTCAAAACACAAGAAGCAGAGACAAAAAGACAAGGGATACTACGCCAAGTATGCCAGGTCTAACACATGCCGCCCCCCCCCCCCATCTGAAACTGGGGAGCACTACCCAACCTCATGGGAGTTATCATCACTAAGGCAGAAGAATCCGGTCAGACCATCAGCATTGGTGTGTTCTATTCCAGGGCGGTGTTCCACTGTAAATTCCATTCCCAGTAGGGAGATGGACCACCTCAAAAGTTCTGGGTTCTCACCCCTTATCTGCATTAACCATCTGAGGGGCCTGTGGCTTGTCTGAACCCAGAAGTGAGACCCAAACAAATAAGGTCTTAGCTTCTTCAGCGCCCAGACCACAGCAAGAAGTTCACGCTCAATTGCACTCTGCCTACGTTCCCAGGGAAGTAACCTCCTGCTAATGAAGGCTACAGGCTGGTCTAGACCCTGCTCATTTAGCTGTGCAAGTATCGCTCCTTCACCATGCTCTGAAGCATCAGTCTGCACAACAAACTCTTTGGAGAAATCAGGTGCCTTTGTCATAGGTGCCGTGCACATGGCTGCTTTCAGGGCATCAAAAGCTGTCTGGCAAGCCAACGTCGAGATCATCTTTTTGGGTTGCTTTTTGGAGGTTAACTCAGTTAAGAGAGCAACAACAGTTCCATATCCTTTGACAAACCTCTTATAGTATCCAGTGAGATCTAAAATGGTTCTCACCTCTCTCTGGGTCTTGGGAGGCTCCCACACAAGGATGATGTTAAACCTTGGCTGCAGGGGTGCCACCTGGCCACTCCCCATCTGGTGTCCCAAGCACACCACAGAACCCTGCCTTATTTGGCACGTGCTTGCTTAATAGTGAGGCCTGCCTTCTGCAGAGCCTTCAACGGTTTGCAGAGATTCTGCAGGTGTTCCTCCCAGCTGGAGCTGAACATAGCAATGTCATCCAGGTAGGCTGCACTGAAATTCCCTAACCCAGCCAAAACCTGGTTAACCAACCTCTGAAAGGTGGCATGAGCATTTGTCATCACAAAGGGCATCACCCTGAACTGGTAGTGCCCATCTGGAGTGGAAAATGCAGACATCTCCTTGACCCACTCAGTTAGAGCAATCTGCCGATACCCAGATGTTAGATCAAATGTGCTGAGATATTTGGCAGCCCCCAACAGATCAATGAGCTCATCAGCTCGGGGGATGGGATGTTCATTAGTCTTCATGACGGCATTGAGTCCACCGTAGTTTACACAGAACCTGAGTTCTGGAGTGGCACTGGGAGCAGCAGCCTTTGGGACCAAGACCACTGGACTGGTCCAAGGGCTACTGGAGAACTCAATAGCCCAAAGGGTTCAAATTGTGGCTACCTCATCCTTAATGCTAGTCCTGTCCTTGTCAGTCACCCTGTAAATCTTGTGTTGTACAGGTGGGCTGACCCCAATGTCCACGTCATGTGTACACAAATGAGTGACCCTTGGGGTCAAGGAAAACAATGAGAAAAAGTGTTCCAATACCTGGCGACAGTCCCTCTCTTGCTCTGGGGTCAGGGAGGGGCAGAGATCCACACACTCCACAGATCCATCATGCCCCTTAGCAAACAGGAGGTCAGGAGGAGGCTCACTCTCTTCCTCCACCCCATCATCGGTTGCTAGGAGCATTGTCACTTCAAAGCTCTCAAAAAGAGGCTTGAGGTGGTTCACATGCAGGACCATCAAAGGGTTACTGGAGTCTGCAAGTTCACCAGATAGGTGATATCACTCTTGCGCTCCACCACCTCAAAAGACCCAGTCCCTTGTCCTGGAGAGCCCAATGCTTCACTGGGGCCATGACTCACATTTTCTGGCCAGGCAGAAACTCAACTAGATTGGCACTCTGGTCATACCAGTGTTTCATGTCCTCCTGGCTTGCTTCCAGGGTCTTCTGAGCGAGCTGCCTGAAGTGGGCTGTTTGGTTCCTAAAAGCCAGCATGTAGCTGAATACACCCTAGGGGTGCTTACTGGAGGCCTTCTCCAAACCTTCCCTAACCAGGCTCAGAGGTCTTCTCACAGTGTGTCCATATAACAATTCAAGGGGGCTAAATCCAAGTCCCTTTTGTGGCATCTCCCTGTAAGCAAACTGAAGGCATGGCAAGAGGACGTCCCACTTACGGCTCATGGGCTCTGACAGGCCCATAATCATGCCTTTCAAGGTGAGGTTGAATCTCTCAACCAGACCATTTTCTTGGGGGTGGTAAGGAGTGGTGAACTTGTAGGTCACCCCATACTCCTTCCACAGAGACTTCATATATGTGGATATGAAGTTGGTACCCCTGTCAGTTACCACCTCTTTGGGGAACCCCATGCAAGTAAAATAAAACATCAGTGCACATCCCACCATAGGGGCTGTGATTGACCTCAGAGTTATAGCTTATAGGTACCGGGTGAGATGGTCCACCAAGACTAGGATAAACCTGTTGTCCATGGCTGTCATGGGATCTGGAGGCCCCACAATGTAACTACTCATCCTTTCAAAGGGGGATGCTGACTACAGAAAAAGGATGGAGGAGAGCCTTACATTTCCCCACTCTTGTCACTTGCCTGACAAGTTTGGCAAGACCTACAGTACGCATCGAAGTGCCTGCTCACTTGGGGCCAGTAAAAGTGGGTGACAATCCTTTCAGAGGTCACTCTTTCAGGCTCCAGGGTCTCTAATCACCCTGATGGGCTGCCATTGCCGGGTGGACACACACACCCACCCACCCAGGCAGACCCAATATCTCCAAGTGAGACCTGTGTTCCACCTCCTCGCAAGGAGAATCCTCCAGGTCACTGCCGGCAGACAATCAACAGGCATGGTTGGACTCACGACTACCCTCAAGGAACATGAGACCCCTCCCCACTAAAAAGGGAACCTGCTCCACTTTGCACAGGCACTCGGAGTTGAGCCATGCTTTACAGGGCTGCTCATGTAGGTGGCACAACTAGTGCTGCAGGCCACTATTAGCATTTGATTTACAGGCCCTGGGCATCTCTAGTGCACTTTACTAGGGACTTACTAGCAAATCAAATACGCCAATCATCAAAAAGCCAATTACACACACAATTTACACAGGGAGCACTTGCACTTAAGCACTGGTCAGCAGTGCCCAGAGTACCAAAACCAGCAAAAACAAAGACCAGCACACATTCAAAACTCAGGAAGCAGAGGCAAAAAGACAGGTGAAATTATGCTAAGGATGCTAGGTCTAACACCTCACAAGACCAAGGCTGTTAGAGGGGATTCCACAAGGATGCACCATCTAGACTCCATGCCACTTTGCAGTGAATCTCAACAATGCATCTCTTTGATTCCTGGTCAGGAGACTAAGGGGCCAATCTCATCCCAAGGTAACAGGTTTGGGGGTGTCTCTCATGGACAATGTACTGGCAGATTAGGCTTATCATACCCAGCTCTTGCCTTAGGGTAGGGTTTAGGCCTTATTATTAGGAATTGCATATTTCATGTTATCGCAATTTGTTGAGGGTGTGTATATTGACCACTCTTATCCTTGTGATGCTATTAATTGTGTTTGACCAATGACTTTGTGTTTCACCACTGCGCATATTTGTTGCTCAATGTTCACCAGTAGCACATTGTGTGTTTTGTTCAGCTTAGGCGCCTATTGGCTTTGACATGGCATTAGCCATTACATTCAGTTCAGCCGCCTATTGGCTTTGACATTGCATTAGCCATTACATTCTGTATTCTGCCTATTGGCTTTGACATTCTGCCTATTGGCTTTGACAGTTCAGCCGCCTATTGGTTTTGACATTGCATTAGCCATTACATTCTGTATTCTGCCTATTGGCTTTGATATGCTGTATTCAGTTTAGCTGCCTATTGGCTTTGACATGGCATTAGCCATTACATTCTGTATTCTGCCTATTGGCTTTGACATGCTGTATTCAGTTTAGCTGCCTATTGGCTATGACATGATATTAGATATTACATTCTGTATTCAGCTTAGCTGCCTATTGGCTTTGACATGATATTAGACATTACATTTTGTATTCAGCTCAGCTGCCTATTGGCTTTGACATGATATTAGACATTACATTTGATATTTAGGTTAGTTGCCTATTGGCTTTGACATGACATTAGACATTACATTTGATATTTAGGTTAGATGCCTATTGGCTTTAACGTGGAGTTAGACATTGCAGTTGAAACATCGCAGATGTCTGTATTCTTCCAAGCTGTGTTTTTCCACAAGATGAACCAAGCTGTTTTCTTCACACCAGACTAGACCTGATAAGAGAGAGTACATTTGGGGGCATATTTATACTCTGTTTGCGCCGAATGTGCGTCAAAATTTTTGACGCACATTCGGCGCAAACACTGCCCCAAATTTATACTTTGACGTCCGACGCAGCGGGCGTCAAAGTTCCACCATGTGCGCCATTTTTTAGAAGGGTGAACCAGCCTTGCGTTAATTATATGCAAGGTAGGCGTTCCCTTCTAAAAAATGACTTTAAGGCCTGTGCCCCATATTTATACTGTGACGTCATTTTGACGCACAGGAGGGGGCAGGCCTTTAAAAACGGCGCCCAGCCTGATGGGCGCCGTTTTTTAACGCCTGGGTCAGGGCAGGCGTTAAGGGACCTGTGGGCTCAGAAGGAGCCCAGAGGTGCCCTCCCATGCCCCCAGGGACACCCCCTGCCACCCTTGCCCACCCCAGGAGGACACCCAAGGATGGAGGGACCCATCCCAGGGAAAGAAAGGTAAGTGCAGGTATGTATTTTTTTTCCTTATTTTGTTTGTGGGTATGGGGGCCTGATTTGTGCCCCCCTACATGTCCCCTGGGCATGGTCATTGGGAAAGGGGGCATGACTCCTGTCTTTGCTAAGACAGGAGTCATTTCAATGGGGGTTGGGCGTCGAAAAAAATGGCGCAAATCGGGTTGAGGCCAAAATTTTGCCTCAGCCTGACTTGCCCCATTTTTTTACGCCCAAGCTCCATTTTCCCCTACGCCGGCGCTGCCTGGTGTGAGTCATTTTTTTTGACGCACACCAGTCCGCAGGGCCGGCTAACGTCATTCAATAAATACGGCGCCCGCATGGCGCTTTGGAATGGCATTAGCCGGCGTTAAAATTTTTGACGCACAACTGCGTTGGCGCAGTTGTGCGTCAAAAAGTATAAATACGGGCCTTGGTGTTTTCCTTTCTGCTTAGCCTTGGGAATAGGAGAAGTCTAGGAGATCTAGCCAATCTCCAAAGGCTTGCGTAGTTTTCCCAAGTCTGAGAGGAGGGAGCACGCTTTTGTAAGGATGACTCGGGGCTACAGTGAGTTAGATTCGAATCTGCTTGACTTCAGGCTGGAACTAGGCGTCAGTTGCCAGTCTCCCGTTTGGGTAGATAATCTCTTTCTCGCAGTTGACCGGAGTCATCAACTTGCAGACCCCAGAAAGATGAAGCTGAATATTTAGGCCCTGCCGCCTTGCTCAAACGGTGATGAATTTGATTTTTATGCTTTGCTACTGTAATCATATATATATGCTGTGTACATTGCAACTGAGAAGTGCTGTGATATATTTTGTTTTCTTGCTGCGACTACTTTGTGCTTGAAATCTATTAATTTGTCTCTCAAGAACTTGTGGGTGGGGAAGAATTAACATCAATAAAGGTCTTCTTTGAACTCAGAAGTGCATTCCAGAGAGGTTCTGTAAGCTCTGATATGAGATAAGTAGGAAAGCAGAACAATCCTCACCATTCTGCTTCAGTGTTTTCTCATTGTCATAATTATTGTAGCACATGCATTTCACCGTATATTGCAGTCTTTTGAAAAACTATATTGGAAACTGTCCTACATCTTCTTCTTCATTGCCTTAAAAGATAAAAGGAGTAAGATTTGTTACACCACTACTTTCCTGAGAGGCCTTCAGAGTCCATACGCTAGGCTGCCAGAAATCACCTTTACTACTTAGGGTTTGGTCAGCTACTGCTTGAGAGCCAGGAGGTTTTGGCCAATAGCTTCTTATTGGTGTAAGAGTGACTCAGTCATCTATAAACAAAAGGGTTGTCGCCCCTAATCCAGCAGTCTCGCTGAGAGGTGAGAGTCATTCACAATATGGCACCACTATCGATGGTGTTAAGATATTAATTTATGAATCACCCTGAGTATCTCTGTCTCACACACAGCAAGTACCCTAAGTATCATTTTATGGAGAGGTCAGTTGTCTTAAGGATAATCCTTTTAATTTAAATAGGGTGTACCTATCTAAACTGAAGGTTGCTCAAGTTACAACTTTTAAAAGGATTTCTCCCCATTTGGTGTTCTGTTCTCTGCTACTTATTATTACACATGGCTAACACCATAAAACTTCTAGAGAACTGCAGACAATCCTTAACGCAGTATCTCCTAGCCCATGGCTTAACAAATGAGAATAGGGAACTAACATTTGTTGTAGAAGCAAATGATGCTTACCAAACAGAAACATTTTACTCTTGGGTCACCTTTCCTGAAACAAACACAAATACACTTGCTTTTCACACATACAGAGTAGTAAATGTACCACAGTGGTACCAAGCTTATCAACACTTAGAAATACCACTTTCAAGATAACCAAAACTGGCTTATTCGTACCCTACCTACAACCCATGAGACAGCGTTATTACTGAAGGCAGCAGGGGTACTTCAGGTTCCAGCATCCTTGAGTCCCAGGAGGCGGCTCTAGGACTCAACTCACCTGTAGTTCATTGTTGACACTATAAAGCGCATACTCCACCCCCGCTGCATGGGACAGGGTTCTTACTGGAGGCAGCAGGGAAACCATAGGTTTCAGCATCAGTGGGTCCCAGGAGCTGGCCCTAGGACTCGACTCACTAGTGGTGCGCTGTTGGCATTGTAAAGTGCATTCTCCACCCCTGATGTGTGGGGCAGCATTATTTCTGGAGGCAGCAGGGGGACTACAGGTTCCAGCATCCTTGGTTCCCAGGAGGCGGCCATAAGACTCGACTTACCTAGAGTGTATTGTTGGCGCTATAAAGCGTAAACGCCAACCCACTGTGTGGGACAGTGTTATTACTGGAGGCAGCAGGGGGACTACAGGTTCCAGCATCCTTGGATCCCAGGAAGCGGCCCTAGGACTTGACTCAGCTGTGGTGCTTTGTTGGCACTACAAAGTGTGGTCTCCACGCCCGCTGTGCGGGACGTGCCTCGGCAAAGCCCGGGCCAAGGGCAGGCCCATCCTGCACCTGTCAGAACCAAGGCAAGGCCACCCTCCCTGGATTGTTCATCCCCTAGTCCCGTTGATCGAAGGTAGCACCTGGAGCACCTGCAGCCTTGTGAACCTGGGCACCTGTGTGCATGTTGCTTTGCATCCAACTCAATTCCCAGTTTTGTCCTTGCCATAACTGAAGTACTTGTCCGGTCTGCGGTGTGACCTAAAGGTCTCATAGCATGTCTGGAATATCCAGGATAACTAAAACAATATAACATAATAGTTTGGTGTTCTACTTCATAATTTGCATTGTCTTAGAATTTTATCGTATAAGCCTATACGAATAGGACCAGGAGTTTAACTGTATTTCATCTACACACGCTATATTTGTTACTTAGGGCCATATGTACGAAAGCTTTTTCCCATAGACACAGAATGGGTAAAATCCTTTCGTACATCTGGCCCTTAGAGTGTAGTTGTTCAAAGGGAAGGGAATTGCCATGGTAAAGCGGAGAGCGGTGGAAGGGCCTTCAGGGTCAGAGGATAAGAAGAAAGCCCCTGGACATGCAGCAGAGAACTGAGGTGGCGGGGCTTCTTGACCATAGAGATAAACATCATGGGATGTTAGCCAAAGGGACTGCCCATAAGGGCCCTTTCTCAAACAAGCCAAAAAAGTGGGGTCCCCAAATCCCAACAGCAAAGCCCTTTTGAGGAGGAACATGTCCCCTCCACTGTCCTGCCCGACCCCCATGAAATATTATCCTTTGATTGTGTGTCTGAGCAATCTACACCTTTAACATATCTAATTAATACTGTAGAATGCTCCAATAGATACGTGGTATTGAACACAAAGGAGCCCATCGAGGCAGGTGCTGCTCTTCCCAGGCCATCCCTTAAAAGAGAAAATATCCCCCTTATTGAACAGATACCATCCTTAAAGGATATAAATCATGCAGCTACGAGACTGCATAGGCTGTTTGGCTGATAATCTAAATGGGAAATTGGATAAATTAAGTACATTGGTCATGAAAACGAACCAGATAAGGGAAGATTTAAGTGATAGGCCAGGACCAATATCCATAAATCAACCCTCACTTATTAGATTTTTTCAACACAAGAATCTGGCCTTTCGCATTGATTATGCCATGAACTTCACACACGGTTAGATAGACGGACAACATGAAGTCGACTGACAAGAGGGAAATGTAAGTAATGCAAAGCCCTCCCACTGGATGATTTTGGAAAGAGAGTGGAAAAGTATGTTAGGCATGTAGACCACAAGCCAGGGTGAAATCCCCACAGAAGCCATCCCAAATCTTCAACCAGATTGGCCCAGTCAAATACGTTTGGAGAACTAGAACAAAGCGAATACTGCTGACTCAATGGGAACAACCATGGCAGAAGCTGACTGTTTAAGATCATTGTCATGGAGCGTTGCTGGGATAAAGGCTAAATATGCAGAACCTGAATGGGGAAGCTTTATAGACACACACCATATAATACTCCTGCAGGACACATGGGCCACTGACCAAGTTCATAGGCCAGGCTTTATGACTTTTACTAAAAATGTCTTCCCCTTGACTGCAGGAAGGGCCTCGGGGGGCCTTCAGATCTGGCTACGGCTGGACCTTTTTCCCAAACAAAAGGTTGCTCTGTCGGAGAGCAAAGATCTCCTGCGCATATAAATTTGCATATCCACTAAACAAGGTATTAGGTATATTGCTATTATGAATATAGATGTAAGATCTGTTCCTTCAAGTTGCTTTTCCACCACAGTTGACCAAATTTTGGACATGCTTGGTGACCTACATGGGGAGCAGCAAAAATTATAGCGCAGGATTGCAATACACAAATAGCTTTGCGGATGGGCAAGATTGAGTCTAATGACTTAACGTCTAGACTTGTGCTTTCACATGCTTGTGAGAAAAAGACATCCAATTTTGATTATAATTAATGGATTTGGCTGTAGCATGTGACATGAAAAATTGCCCCCCATGTTGAACTTTCGAAAGACAGGTGATAACAAGTCAGATAGACTACATTTTTCTGGATAAAATCCTGTGGTCTTCCCTATTGGACATGGAGATAATTACAAGAGCAGATAGTGATCCCCATGTATTAAGTGTCACAATGGATTTTTATGCTTTTAAAAGCACAGATTTGAAATCGACTATCAATGTTGAGATGGTTGCTACGGATAGGACGAATGTAAAGTTGTCAGCAGTTATGAATAACAGTATGATTTTGACACAAATTTATAGCCTTTTCGATGAGATGCTTCTTCCACTAGCTTATGAAAATGAGGGAAGCACAAATCTTCAAGACCTACATACTCAACTGATGAATCAAATAATTAAATTATTTATAAAAACAATGAAGAGAGGAGCCTGTCAAAAATTGTCCCCTAGTTTGTTTAATAGAAAGTGCTGGACTACAAAGGACAGTCTCCTGGAAGCTGTTAAGTCAGACTGTCAGGCACAAATATTTACAGCTAGGAAGACCTATTAAGCAACTGTGACAGAGGCAAAAGAAACAATGGGAAATCGCACAGTGGGAGGAACTAGCAGAAGCCCTTACAATTGGTAATCCAAATCCTTTCTGAACACGTATTTCGGATGGAAAGCATGGTACAGATAGACATCTAGAGAAAGTAATTTGCCTAGAAAAATGAATGACTCACTTTGATGGTCTTTACGCAGAGAGGTGTATCATAAAGAGCAGTCCACAGAAGCACGACTATGGTTTATTAAATAAGTACAGTGATCTTTCACGCACAGTCTGTTTACCAAGTGACAGAGGTAGGTAAACAATGAGGTTTACCTTCACTGAAACTGCCAACCCCTTAAACCAAATGAAAAGAGAAAATGCCCTTGGACTTCATGACATCCCATGTGATATGTATCTCTCCCAACCTGATGTATGGGTTCCCTATCTCAACTCCCTCAGCAATGCTATCCTGAGGGGTGAAGGTATCCTCCTTCTTGGCAAGGGGCGGTCATAATCCCCCTGTATAAAAAGGGGATAGAGATGAGACGGCTAACTACAGGCCTATAAACATGATAGACATTAGCCAGAAAATCTTTTGCAGGCAGGTCCTGGCTAGATTTCAATCCTGGCTTGACAACAATTTGATTCTTGCAGGCAGGCTTTATGGCCAAAATCAGCACCCTTGAACAGGTTTTCCATTTCATGACTATCTGCTGGAAATATACATCTCTGAGGCAGGACCACTCATAGGTTGGATTTATAGACGATCTGGTACAGAGAGACGCCTTATGGGGGGTTTAAAAGCCTATTGCATTCCTGGTGACCTTTTGTGGATCCTGAGAGCTTTGCACCAAGACATATATGCAAAAGTTAGATGGAGCAGAGGAGGGGACCTTACATCTAGGATCCCCATAAAGCAAGAAGTTAGGCAAGGGTGCGTGCTCACGTCAACACTATTTAGTTTGTACGTAAACCGGGCAGTGAAAAGGTTGTTGCAATGTAGGCACGATGCATCTAAAATCAACGGGGCTCCTGTTTTACTTCTTATGTTCGAGGATGACACGCTCCTAATGTCAAGATCCCCTATGGGATTACAATGTGAGCAGGACACTTTTGCAGATTTCTGCCCTGAAAGGGGATTAGAAATAAATCTGTCAAAGTCCAAGTTCATGTTGATTAACCTGAATCAGTCCTTTGCAAAGGTGACAATTTGTGGTGTCCCACTTAAACAAGTTAAAAACTTCGACTATTTGGGGGTTACGCTGGCAGATAATACACACTGGGGACCACAATTAGACAAAAGTAAGAACATTTCATTTCAGAGGGAAATGACCATATGGAGAAGATATAAAGCAACCGGGTGGCATATGACTTGTCCTTAAATAGGATCCACCATCTGATTGCTTTGAGACCCCTTGTACATTGGGTAAGAATGTGGTCATCTGAGAAATGTTCTCCTATAGGAAATCACTAAGCGAATTAGTACCTCTAGATCCACAAGCATGAAAACCCTGGTTGAAACATGCAAAAAAACTAAGTGACACGTTAAAAATGGGGGAACTGTAGAGTAGGCATTGGTCAATGGGGAAAGGTGTCATCCAGAAACTTAAAAGGGAATACTGGGATTGTGTTGCACTTAGGGCTTGGACTGAACAGAAGAATAGGAGTCTGGCAGAGCAGTTCCTGTCATATAAATGCATCCCTAAATTTGAACCATATGTAGATAGAATTTCTCCCTTTCAAACAAAACGACTCTATGTTTAGATGCAAGATTCTTCCTCTAAAAACCTTTACTGCAAACTGGGGTAAAGTAGCTAGTGAACAAACTTCTTGGCCATATGGCCTTGTGAACACTTTTTATTTTTCTGTCCCCTATGTGCCCAGATGCAGAAAAAGTGGATAATACCACTTTGTAAACTAATGGGAGGGAGACAACTTAGGGAAATTCTACAAATCCAAAAGTCTGAAACACAAGAAGTGATACTGTTTGCAGTTTCTCTCTACCTGCACTAGGCATGGAGGCTCAGAGTAAGAGTTATTACCTAAAAGACCCAGCAAATACGTAGGTCTAAGTAAATACAGTGTATTATAAGACTCTGGTCTAACATTTCATGAGACATGCAGAATCTATTGTGGTGTTTTTAGTGTAAATATTTGACTTGGTCAATTGTAAAAACTGTATATGATCTTAGGGCTGCCCCAGCCCTTAACTTTGGGATGAAATTGATCAGCAACTTCGACACAGTCTTCTCGATTATTCTCAGTAACATTAAAGGGGAAGCAGCTGTGTTGGCAACCTGCCAGCAACTCCGGGAGGCTCCTCAACAAGATTAGGACCACAAGCTACTAAAAATTATTTCCAAAATCTATGCAAGTCTGGGGGCCAGGTGAACAAAGCCACAAATACAAATTACCACCCCTAAGGAACGTACTAAACAAGTACAAGAGGGTTCTAAAAAATGCTGAGACAAACACAACCAAAATAAAGACAAAAGAAGTAAGAGAGCAGATTCCCCGCATCCGGAGACTTCTGAACGGAGATACAATCTCTGTAATAGAGAGGCATTAAGAACAACCAATAGATACCAATATACTGATAGACATCTCCCTTGTTCCTTTCAGGACATGCCAGATTAACGGAGTAAGAGAGTGGGTCAGTCAGAACAACACACTGACTAAGTTGAGATGACAAAGGACTCACAGAGATCCAAAGACAAGAAGGAGGACAAATCTCCTCAACAAAAGCAAGATGGCAGCGATTTCTATTAAACATGCCAGCAATGTTGAGTGGATGTGGGCAGTGACTCTGCTAGACAGACCGGCAGAGGTCACAATATGTTGCCAGAATCTGATAGATCATCTGGAAGCAATAGCAACTAATGGCTTTCTTGCAGTTGAGACTGCAGGCAGGGGTATTTCCCCACTCAACAGGGTTTATGAAATAAATATTCAAATAGAAGGAGACATAGAGCACACTATAGATGCAATTTTTTGGGAAGAACTTAATTGTGATATCCTGTTGGCAGAAAAGACTGGCCACCTGAATTTGTCTGCAACCTCCCATATGGGGAAGATGCCATTTTGCCTCCTTTCTCAGCTCTTGTATAGAAGCAGTAAAAGAAGCCTATGCTGTTGACTGTGATTTAGCGCAGGCACCCGTGCTATACCGCAACCATGTAGGGTGGGATAAAGACTTCACCACTATTTAACACCTATTAGGTCCATACCACAGCCTCCCCCCCAATATCCTGTTAAACACGAGGATAAAGCCCCAGTGGGAGAAATTCTCACCCAACTTGAGTACCAGGGAGTAATTGAGCCCTGCGTCTCTGCAATGAATGACCCGTAAGTCCCCATTGAAAACAAGACCATTCATATAGAATAGTCTTAGACTATGGTCACTTAAACAACTACACATGCGCGTACACAATACAAAATGCACATAACATTGCACGTATCAGCAATATAGTGTGCAAGATATACAAAACAACTTTGGATATTTCTAATGGTTTCTTCTGCCTAAACTTTGCTCCTGAAAGACAGAACCTAAGTGCGTTCTCATTTGGCTCACAAAAACTCTTTTGCTGTTTAGCACAGGACTATAAGCACAACCCGAGGTTGTTTTCAACCCGTGTGGCATCAATATTACATGATATTGATCCAGAGGTGTTGTCCTATGTGGGTGACATCCATCTCACAGATGACGACCTTCACATTCATCTTGACAGGGTCGATCAGATCGTCTTACGATTCGTAGCCCTTTGCTACAAATTTTATTTTAAGAAAAAATTGCCTTTTTCAGTGTTCTGTTTTTGGGATGTGAGCTATCAGATGAAGGCAAAAGCCTGGCCCGCACTTTCTGGAGAAATTCGCTCCACTTCAAACACCAAATACGATTAAGAAACTACAGTCACTACTTGGTTTCTTTAACTTTGGCAGAACATATATTCCAGATTATGCAATACACATGACCCAGATTTTTCAAGTAGACATTGGACAATTGAACACACGCACATCCTTGAAGGGTTGCAGCTAGATATGCTAGAAGCAAAAAAATTACACAACCATGAAAACAAAGCAAACTTGGTCATCAAAATAATTGCTGGTGCCATCGGGTTTACCTATGTTACTTGGGTGACACAGTACCCATAGCAAACAAATCTCATTTATACTCAATTGCAGAAAAATGTTTTGCACCCACAGAAAAAATTATGACTGCTGTACAGATGGCTGTCATTAAGGAGAGGCCACTTGCCCAAGGGAAACACATTATTGTTGTTACCCCAGTGCCGGCCTTAGAGGCAGGCACCAAAGCTGGTGTTCCAAGCCCTAAATCCACTTGGATTCAATGGGCAATCTCCCTGACTGCCACTGATGTTGACTACATTTTTGACCCAAAACTACAAACATAGGCATTTTTCCAATATGAGCAGAAGTACCCTGCACCTAATAGCATCTTGCCACTTGATCAACGCCAAACTATCATTTATTACTGATGGTTCAGCACATCCAGCTGTAGGCACAAAACATCAGCACTCAGCTGCTTGTGCACTGGTGAGCGGGGTGATGAGGGATGGTGTTTTTCACCCTCAGAATACCTACATGCAGACCGTAGAGGACTGCACAGCACAACTGGCAGAGCTCAACGCTCCTATCTTGACACTGGAACATACGGATCCTAAGCAGCTCACACTAATAGTGTCTGATTCGTATAATTGTGTTCAGTCCTACAATCATTTTCTTAATCACTGGTGTGGAAACAGGTTCAAAGACTCCAAGGAAAACACCATCAAACACAGAACTCTGGGGGGGAGGGTAGTTAATCTTAAGGACAGACTTCCGGTGGCTCATGTAGTATAAACATTGGGCCATCAACATGTAGGAGTACATGTTGTAGGAACACTTTGGCTGATAAATCTGCCACATCCGCAGTTGCTATGGCTTCTGTTGCTGCAATAACTCATTCTCACATGAAGTTTAGACAATGAGACAATAGCTGCTGTGAAAACCTTGGGTGATGGCCAACCTTTGCCAAAAAGCATACCCCAAAAAATATTCCTATCACATCAGTGCACAAAATATTGCTTTCACAACCATTCCAGGGGTGGGAGTGCGATTCCCAACCAAGACCAGGGATTAGATCTCATCAAAGCAGTACATGGGGGAGTCACTTCTGATCATGCAGGAGCGGCAGGCACTATTTCTCTCTTACAGAAACACTTTTGGTGGCCAGGCCTATACAGACCAAGCAATATATCCTTTGTTGAGACATTTACAAGCAAAAAAAAGAGCTCAGACATCAAACACCCACGGCAGACATCCCTCTTAGTGTCCAACAGGCGACTACAATGTGTGTACCTGGACCATGGCGGTCCTTTCCAACCTGATGGTGCATACATATATATCTTAGTTGCTGTAGACTCTTGTTCTGAATTCCTGTGGGTATAGCCAGAACAGTCAGCTGACGCTTGAAACTGTTATTAAAGATTTGCTGATCTTTATCAGTACATATGTGGTTGCTTCATTCCACTTGGACCAGGGCCCTGCTTTTGCAGGGACATCATGGGAATGATGGGTGTTGAACTCCATTACTCCTCACCATATCGCCCTGAGGTTCACAGGGTTGTGGAGAGGATGAACCGAGACCTAAAGCAGTCCTTAACAGAGTGCACTGAACAATCTGCCTCGATGGTCCTTGGGAGGGCACACTCCATATGAGTTCCTGTTTGGGATACCTATGTATGTTCCAGATCTTGATGGTCCTGGCATGGTGACGGCAGACACACTGTGGGACATGAATGAATTTGTCACTGTTTTACAGGGACTATGACAGTTTTGAGATGACAATTTATCTGCCTGTGCTGCCACCTTGGGAATAAGGGATTCACCAGCAACATATACAGGTTGGATTCCTAAAGTTGGGATCTGGTTAATGAAAAGATTGCAGTGAAGAAAGAATTCGGCCTGTCTTACAGAGCACCGGTTCCAGTCCTGGGAATACACAGTACCATACCGGTCATCTTACCATTGCTGCCTGGTTCCGAAGGGAACAGTTTTGTTTCCATTGACAATATCAAATTGCACCATGTGGCTGATTCTGCACAGTAGACCCAGAGGTACCTCAGGTAGTAACAGTTCCTCTCTCACTACCCAACAGGACATACCTCTACATGCACTAAACAATGTTTCTGCAACTACATGTACAAGCAACAGTGCTACAATTGCCACCTCGAGCATGGGGAGGGCGGAGAATGAGCTATTGTCTATACCTGTTACAACTGCATCTGCAAGAACTGTTCAAGATATGGAACTATATCACTCCGACTCAACGTAGACAGAAGGATTCATCTACAAGAAGTGGGTCCATCCACCAGTGCTACATCAGCTCCTGTGTTTGCACAGAGTACTTCTGCTTATTTCATTGATATTGATGACTTTTCTTCAACTTCATCTGATTTTGAGACAGAAACTGTTTCAAAGACGTAAGGTGTACATATGGCTTAAAAATACGTATTTGATTTATCCATTGTATTATCTGTGGGTATAATTGACATTGTTTGCCTTTCTATTATAGACTGGGTTTGTCAGGGTTTTCTTTCTTCTGAGAAATGAACATTATCCTCCTGAACGCACTGTTGTTGAGCCAGTGGATGAGGTTTTAACTCCTTACCTTTCCTCCCATAAAGATAGAAGAGACTTGTCCTTTGGGAACATTTCAGCAATTCCTATTCCATATGGGTTAGTTTTGGATAAAGTGTCCTTCGATATATACCCTCCTACTGAGGTCATTCACATTCCATATGTGTTTAAAATATGATTGACTGATGTAAGTACACCTGGTGTTGTTTCCGATGACTGGGATGATACGACAGTTGATTCTATGCTTGCTGAACTAGATTACTACACTGTTTTTGAAAGTGATGAAGTGTATATGAACACTGCAAATTATCTACTGTTATCATCATTAGGGACATTACTTTCTGCACCAAGCTAGTAAACACAGATTGGTTTACATTTACACACAGAAGGACCACAGTTCAACTCCACCTACAGGACGTTCCAACATATGCAAATAAGTATGCATATTTTACTGGGCATGACACAGGTAAGGCTGAGTCATATTTCAAATTACCACCATTGAAAATGCTGAAAATACTGCTAAGCGACAACAAAATAATCTATTAAAATTCCATTGTTTTCCGACTTGCTGTTGAAGGCTATGAGTTTTGGAAAAATACTATTGAATTGAAGAGTGTATTGGTAACAAAAGATGGGCCAACACATGGGAAGAAAGCTTTGTTTAGAGCATGCCTTATTCCCTTACACTTTATATTTTTGAATTAAACTGTCAAGTAAACATCCTGCTTAGGGTTAGCAAAAATAAAAGGAATGGACGTGCCCATTATCCCCACACCAGCCACATCTGATAATTTACAAACATTCCTAAATGTCACAGAAGAAGTAGTGAATGCTTGGGTTCAGAATGGTACCTTTAATTCTTCACTTTCCAGTCGCAACGGGTGGTTGTTGGTGCCAAAGGACACAAGTAGTTGCCTGCCACGTTTTGTTAATTCCTCAGGGGATTTCATGACTAGCCTGCCAAGCCCTCGCTTTGTCTAGGGTAAAAACTCGGGTGCTTTTTACTGCATATAGTTTAGGCAAACTATGCCAACAATAGTAATGGTCTTCCACATTAGCAGCAGTGAAGGAACATCTTAGTCTCCTATCAGAGGAAGTAGACTAACAAGATTTCTAGTTAGGTCCAAGAAAGCCATGCTCGAAATTATTCCTGCATTCCATTAATAAATAAATATGGATGCTTTCCCAAATGGAAGCCGCTGCATGTTTAAGGCAGTAGATAAGGAAAACATGGAAAAGGCTTTAGCTGTTGTCAATAATGGCATGAACACTCTGTCCAACAAGATTTATACCCTAAATAACATTGTGTCTTCTGAAATTGATATTATTCAGAATGACATGCCGTTTTTACAACATGGGCAGAGTCAGCTGTGTTCCATTATGCAGCTAGATTTGACATGCCAGGTTCTGAAAAATGGCATTGTGCCATGGAAGCACATTAACAGTAGCAATTTATTTATTGCTTTCGATTTGTCTCAAGAACAACAGATAATGGCTAAGAAGGAAGCTACTTACACAATGATTAATCTCAAAAAGTTAGAAAATCTACCTTTCACTGTGGCAGACACAATCAGTGGTATAGTTAGAGCATTGAGTTATAAATTTGTCTATATCTACCTTTCATTTCACGAAATGTCTGAAACATCTTGCTGTAGGCAGATATGAGCAGTTAGGAGACAGTTACATAGATGAAGTGGGAGTTGCCTTTCAATTTCAGGTGTCCGTATGGCAAAACAGAGGTCTTTCTTAGCAGAAGCGAATGAGAGACTACTGTTAGTCACTCAATGATCTGTAAGCAAGTGTCCTTGCAAGTCCTTTGCAACTCCAAAGTTACCAACTCGGCATGCTATCTGAAGGGTACTCCCGTCCCTTTGAATTGTTCAGTATTTCATATACTTTCAAATAGAAGTTATGTGGTACGGAACCATGAAAGCTGTTGCGGCATGAAGCCTGGCATTGACACAATTTCCGTTTCTCAATCATAAGCTATTGGGCCCCTTGTTCTATTCCCCCCCACACTCGAGATAAGCGTAGCAGAAATGTGGCCTCACATTGCTACTTCTAATGTAAATTTGGACAAGCTCAGCAGACCAAAGGAGCTGCTGTTCCAAAAACAAGTAGCTCTGACATCTTCCAAGGAGACGTATAGCAAGATTATCAGCTGAGATACAGTCCCTATTAAATACCAAAATCCCCAAGCACTTTAGAGAACTGGTGGCCAAAATATTCAGCGCATCTGATTCAGCGCATCTGACACTTCAGAGATTGTTCACTTCTTTAAAGCTGTAGGTTCTAGATTTGTCATTACCTTCCAGACAGTGTTTGGAGTGATACCTTCAGCATACATTGACTCTTTTTTAGTGTTTTTGGCAGATTCCCAATAAGTTTGGTGTTAATTGGCAGCATTATGTTGCTGCTATTTTTGATATGCAGTGGTTGTCCCATCTCAGCAAAGAGAAGTGATGGAGCTACCACCAGCCCAGCTATGTCATGAACACATAATGCAGTACTTCGATGCTCCCTTGCTGGAGGAGCTCCAGCTCAATTAGTCATTGTCATTCAGAGTGGTCTTATGGTGTGCAGCCAGTATTCATTGCATCTGGTGCTTCTTCGAATGCTTCAGTGTTTCTTGCCATACAGCCCATGCCTCTTGTGGACAAGGAATTGTTAATGTTCTTCATTCACGGTCGTGGCCCTTGTGGCTAAGGTTGATTCGCGAGGCAACTTAGGAGCCACCACTTGTGAACTTTATGGCGCCAACACCTTTTCGTATAATGGATGGTGCCACCTATGCAGGTTTCTCTGTGTTTGAGATTTCTGCACACATCTGCTCCATGGATCCTTCTGCCAACCTGCTGTCACTCTGACGCCTGCCGAAGTGGAGTCATTTTTGGTCTCTGTCTCTTTTGATGACAACAAAGACCTCTTGCATTATCGTACTCATTGTTGAAATTTGACCATTGGTTTGTTTTTAAAATACAAACTGTGACAACAAATTGCCTTTTTAATTCGGCCTGCTTCTTGGCCTGCTTTGCTTGTTAATTTTAAAATTTAAAATTTTTACATAAATGTTTTAAAATTCTTTTAATATACATTTTTAAACATGCTTTTAGATTTGAGATTAAAGCATTTTGGGCTTGGGCTCTTGCACCCTCGCTTGGCATGATTGCTTAGCACCCTTTTTTCAGCAACATTTTTGATGCTATTGTGGCACTTTGCTCCACTAGCATAAAAAATGTTGACGCTAGTGGAGCAAAGTGCAAAGAGGAACCTTGATTACAATCCTTTAACGTCTGCTTTCAGCAGGCATTAAAAATAACGCCAAAATGGTCCAATGAAGTCTTGTAGATTTAATTGAGCCATTTTTACAGGCCTCCTTGTGCTGGAATGCCCCTTTGCATACATTATGCATGGCACATGCATAATGTGGCGCAAAGGGTTGCAAAGTAAATATAGCACATCGATTTTGCAACCTAATGCCACATTAGTGTCAAATAAATGACGCTAATATGGCTTTTGAAATTTGGGCCCTAGTGTTCTCTGAAGAAAATGAGCAAAACTGTTATTATTGCTGGTACCAAGGTGCAGGAGACTGCCAGAATCCAAGACCTTTCTAGCCATAGAGGTCACTGTTACATCATGGGCTCCTTCTGCTGTCCTTCTGGACTAATGGTTGTCGTCACTGAGATTTCCTGGACCATAAGTTGCTGTGCTACATTTCATTGTTTCTGGCTTTAGGACTCTGGGCACTTTACCACTGTTAACCAGTGCTAAAGTGCAAGTGATCTCTGTCTAAATGGTATTGGTGATTGGTTTGTTCATGACTGGCATATCTGATTTACCAGTAAGTCCCTAGTATAGTGCACCATGTGTGCCCAGGGCCTGTAAATCAAATGCTACTAGTGAGCCTGCAGCATTGATTGTGCCACCCACATGAGTAGCCCTGGATGCCTGCCTCAGACCTGCCACTGTACTGTCTGTGTAGGCAGTTTTGAACTGCCATGTTGACCTGGCAAGTGGACCCACTTGCCAGACCCAAACCATTGCTTTTATTACCTGCAAGTCACCCCTAAGGTAGGCCCAAGGCAGGCTCGTGGGCAGGGTGCAGTGTATTTAAAAGGTAGGACATGTACTTGTGTGTTTTACATGTCCTGATACTGAAATACTGCTAAATACGGTATTCACTATTGCAAGACCTGTCTCTCCCATAGGGTAACATGGGAATTGACCTTGAAATTTCTTTTAAGTGTAATTTCCCATTGGAATGAGATAGAGATATGGAATTTGAGGTCTCTGAACTCACAATTTACAAATACAGGTTGGTTTGTGAATTGTAAGTTTGAAAATGTCACTTTTAAAAAGTACACATTTTTTTTGTACTTAAGCATTTTGTGCCTCTTCCTGTTTGTAGAATACACATCTGGGTCAGGATGACAGTTGTGCTGTTTGCGAATTCACTGTAGACAGTCACACAAAGGCAGCTGAGGTGTTCCCTGCATATCCTGATGGGTCTTTCTGAGCTAGAGAGTGTTTACAGGGAAGGATTCTACCCTAAACCCTGAGGATTGCCCTCCTGCGTTAAGGGTCACAGGTAGGATTATATGGAAACTTGTCCAGCCACTCCTTCACAAAGGTTATAACCTTTATGTGGACAATTTCAATACAGGAGTAAAGCTGTTCAATGAGCTCTACAAAGCTGGCACTGTGGCCTGCGGTACAGTTCATTGTAACTGCAAAGAATTCCCACAGGAGCTTGTTTACAAGAAGCTCCAGAAATCCCGAAGTACTTTGTTGCGTTCCAAATAACTGCTCGCAGTCAAATTCTTGGATAGGCATGATGCATGTGTACTTACTACAATTCATGATGAGAGCACTTCCCCCATCATGGTTTGGGGTCAGATGTCCGAAGTCCCCAAGCCCATCTGCATACTTGATTACAATAAGTACATGGGCGCAGTGGACAAGAACAACCAGGTTCTTCACCCATACAATGCGTGTCGTAAAACTCGCACTTGGTACAAGAAACTGTTTACCGATCTGATCGAGATAGCAACATATGTTGTTTACTGTCAGACAACCACAGGAAGATTCATGACTTTACTTGACTTCCAGTCGCTGCAATGGAAAGTCTCACTGTAGTTACAGAAGCAATAGCAGCCTCCACCTCATATGTTCTGGAGGATGTGGCAAGGCTGCAGGAGCAACACTTTGCTGATCGCATTCCTAAAACACCCTAAAAGGATCTTCTATGTTGTTTCTGTAAAGTGTGCTCGAAGCATGAAAAGCGGCATGAGAGTCGGTATTACTGTCCCCAGTGCCGATCTCAACCAGGCCTCTGTGTCCCTACTTGCTTTAGGGTGTATCTTACTAAAGCAATGTTCTGGGAAATCGACTGATGTGGAGCTGGCGTTGGAAAATCCTTTCAGTGGCTGTGCATGGATACCGAACGTCCATGGGCTACTGCTTCATTAGGCAAGCAGCCACAGAATTTTACCTCATCTACCTCAGGAAATCATGGACTTCCTTATGGCCTGCTTGACACCTACATCCACTGTCAGAACGTGGTAGGTGTTCTGTACAATTAATGTGCATTATAGTCCCTATACTGTACATACTAGTGGCCAGAACATATGCCACATTGTCACGGAGTACCCTGTGTGGCAAAATGTTAAAGGCATGACTGAATTTTGAAGTGCTTGTTAGGGAACATATGTATGCCACACAAGGACTTCCATGATTACCAACAAAAACCAGAGTAAGTGTAATAAGTCAAACAAATGCCGTGTCAGATACATTCACCAACATTTCTACTTGTTTGAAAGTGTGCAAACTCAATTTGTAGCTTCATTTTCAAAGCAAAAGTAGAAGTGTTGGTGAATGAGCCCCACAGGATATTTGTGTGACTTTTTACTTTAAAGACCTTATGCTTTCTTCACCAGCATGTCTGCCTTAGTTTCAATGGTAGAAATGCTCGCTCAGTTTGAGGAATAGGCCTCCCAAGGCATACTCGGACACCCCCTACTTGCATCCACAAACTAGTATTGGTTCACTTGGTAACTATACAGGATAAGTCAGGACTCTGATGAGGACAGAGACATGAATGGGTAAGAAATCTTATGTTAGGTTTGCCTTCACAGGGATATTACACAGGTAAAAGGCAGATAGTAAAGGTAGTACAGATGTACATCGTATACACCTATAGATTCAAACCCATTGGTGCCATCCCAGCACTGAAGGACAATGACACGTATGGGTCAGTGTTGGACCTGCTTTTCATGTTCATCCTCCATCAGAACTTAGTAGATGTTCAATTTGCTGTATGAGAAGTGCATTACAGTCACAGCACTATACATATTGTTGGCTGGGAAATATGCTAAGTTTTCACGGACTACCCTGTGTGCCAAATGAACCCTTTTTCATAACCTATGACCTTCTCTTTAGGGAACATCGCGAGAATTCCCCAACATGTTTGCCTTCGTTTCAAAGGTAGATATGCTCGATCAGTTTGAGGAATCGCTTTGCATGGCATACTCGTACACCCCCAACTTGCATCCACAAACTGGAAGGAGTTGGATTTAGCACAGTGAGTGCACTAAAGGTGCATAAAAAACATGTTTTTCTGAGCCTGAGGTGGCTGTTGTGGGAGTCATTAGTAAAGGTTTGTTATATATGCCTTCGGTAATGTTCAGGAAGAAGGAGGCATTTGCTTGACAGGTGGTAAAATATGGTCAATCTTATTCCGTCATGTGGCGTATGAATGTGATGGGCCCTTGTCTGGCAGCGGTAAGTTAATGTGAGTGCAGTGATTGGTTGGATTGGGCCCATGGCCGGCGGTATGAAAGGGTTGTTTGTTGTGCCTGAATGGCGTGTGAATGGACCATAAAGAGGTTGGTGCTTGGACGAGGCTTTATAGCCCACTTCAGAAGGCTTGGTTTCAATATTCTGACACTTTGATAAGTATTCATGCTTTGAAACTATAATTTCTGGAGGTGCTAAAACCAACTAGTTTGAGTGGTGGATTAACCTTAACATAGTAGTACCAGGGGAGTCCAAGGGTGCAGGACTTGCGTGGCTCTCACCAGTTTTCCTTTGCCCAGAATCCCCTTGAAATCACACACTTTGCTTAAAAAACACTTTAGCCTTGCATTTCAGTGAGGGAAATTACTGGAATCTGCAGGCAGCCACACATTTTCTACCACCCAGTGTTCCACTAAGTCTCCAGAGAAAAACATTGCCTCACTTTAGTGGGCGGGCAAGTGACCGCAACAGGGAAGAACCAAAAAACGAATTGTGGAGACATCAAAATTATCTACCACATAACAGCCTGGTTTTGTAAGACAGTCACCTGAGTATTTGGTCCTGGGCCCGGCGGCCATATAGGGAAACCTACCAAACCCAGACATTTCTGAAAACTAGACACCTGGGGTAGTCTGCAGAAGTGTGATGTGTATGGATTTCACAAAGTTTTCTTACCCAGAATACCCTGCAAAAGTGAAATGTTGATTAAAAACACTATTTTTCCTTGCTTTTTTATTATGGAAACTACAGGAATGTGCACAGATCCACAAACTTCCTACCACCCAGTGTTTCCCCACTTGTCCTGATAAAAACATAACCCCACTTGTGTGGCTGGGCCTAGTGCCTGTGTCAGGAATGGATCACTCCAGGGTTAATAGTAGCCCTTCTGAAAGAACTACCATTGACCCTTGTGTGATCCATTCCGGTCGCAGGCACTAGCCTACCCACACAAATGAAGTACCATTTTTATTGGGAGATTTGGGGGAATGCTGAGTAGAAGGATGTTTGGGCTCCCCTCAGATTCCAGAACTTTCCATCATCAAAATGTGAGGAAAAAGGCTTTTTTTGCTACATTTTGAGGTTTGCAAAGGATTCTGGGTAACAGACTCAGTGAGCGCCCCACAAGTCACCCCATTCTGAATGTCCCTAGGTGTCTAGTTTTCAAAACTGTATAAGTTCCCTTAGGTGCCAGCTGAGGTAGAGGGCAAAACCCACAGCTAGGTACTGTGCAAAACAACGGTCAGTTTTCATAAGACAAATTTGATGTTTCCATGTTGTGTTTTGGGGAATTTCCTGTCGCGGGCACTCAGCCTACCCATACAAGTGAGGTACCATTTTTATTGGGAGACTTGGAGGAATGCTGGATGGAAGGAACTTTGTGGCTCCTCTCAGATTCCATAACTTTCTATCACCGAAATGTGAGGAATAAGTGTTTGTTTTTTGCCTAATTTTGAGGTTTGCAAAGGATTGTGGGTAACAGAACCTGGTGCAAGCCCCACAAGTCACCCTATCTTGGATTCCCCTAGGTGTCTGGTTTCTAAAATGCACAGGTTTGCTAGGTTTCCATAGATTCTAACAGAGCTATAGGCCAAAATCCACAGCTGGACACTTTCCAAAAAACACGTCAGGTTTCAACGTAAAAATATGATGTGTCCATGTTGTGTTTTGGGGCATTTCCTGTCACGGGCACTATACCTACCCACACAAGTGAGGTACCATTGTTAGCAGGAGACTTAGGAAACGCAGAATAGAAGAACAAGTGTATTGCCCCTTGTCTTTCTCTACATTTTTTCCTTCCAAATGTAAGACAGCGTGTAAAAAAGAAGTCTATTTGAGAAATGCCCTGTAATTCACATGCTAGTATGGGGAACCAGGAATTCAGAGATGTGCAAATAACCACTGCTTCTCAACACCTTATCTTGTGCCCATTTCAGAAATACAAAGGTTTCCTTGATACCTATTTTTCACTCTTTATATTTCACCAAAATAATTGCTATATACCTGGTATACAATGAAAACCCATTGCAAGGTGCAGCTCATTTATTGGCTTTGGGTTCCTAGGTTCTTAATGAACCTACAAGCCTTATATATCCACGCAACCAGAAGAGTCGTCCAGCAGATGTAACGGTATATTGCTTTTAAAAATCAGCCATAGGTGGAAAAAGTTATAGAAGAAAACGTGAACAGAAATGACTCTTTTTTCACCTCAATTTTAATATTTTTTAATTTCAGCTGTTACTTTCTGTAGGTAACCCTTGAGGGATCTACACAAATGACCCCTTGCTGAATTCAGACTTGTGTCTACTTTTCAGAAATGTTTAGCTGTCTAGGATCCAGCACTGATTTCACACCTATTTCTGTCACTAACTGGAAAGAGGCTGACAGCACAAACAATAGTAAAAATGCGGTATGTCCCAGTAAAATACCAAAACTGTGTTGAAAAATGTGGTTTTCTGACTCAAGTCTGCCTGTTCCTGACATCTGGGAAGATGGTGATTTTAGCACGGCAAACCCTTTGTTGATTCCGTTTTCACTGAAAAACACATGCTTTCTTCTGCAGCCTTTTTTCCCATTTTTCTGAAAAAAACGAAATTTTAGCTGTATTTCGGCAAATTTCTTGGTCTCCTCCAGTTGAACCCACAAACTCTGGGAACCTTTAGAATCCCTAGGGTGTTGGAAAAAAAGGATGCAAATTTGGCGAGGATAGCTTATGTGGACAAAAAGTAATGTAGGTCTAAGCGTGAACTACCGCAAATAGCCAAAAAAAGGGCTCTGCACGGTAGGGGGTGGAGGGGGGGTGGGAGAAGGCCCAGCAGCTAAGGGGTTAATAATTCTATGACTTTGGCTATGACCAATAATATTCTAGTAGCATCCCTAGCTTCAACTTGAGTGGGGTTGATATGGTATTCAGATGGGTCTCACTGAGGGTATGATGGGCTCATGAAAATGCTCCCACCACTGGAGGATGTATTATTAGCATGAGATTTGCACACTTTGGGGGCCATATCAAAAAGATTGTTTTTAGCTAATGACAGCAACTAATAGCAGTGATCCAGGCAGTATTTATCAAGCAGTTATGATGTTTGTAATTGGCCAGACAACAAATGCTTGAATTTACCTAGATATTTATATTTTTCAATTCTCAAGAAGGGCTTGTCTCTCAACGCAGCTGGTGAAGTAAATAAAAGTGGTGGCACACGTTGTCATAGTAGTTACTTTTGTCATGGCATAGATTATCAAAACCTCTGTATTTCCAAAGGTTGTCTGTTTTGCTTCCATGATTGTTGGAGGCTGTCCTGGTTTGTAGTGGGTACCTTGGGTAGTTACACCTTACACCAGGTCCAGTTATTCCTTATTAGTGAATGTAGTAGTGTCCTAGCAGCTTAGGCTGATAGAGGTACCTATAGCAGAGCAGCTTAGGCTGAACTAGGAGACATGCAAAGCTCATGCAATACCACTTATGCCTAAACAGTACTTATACACAAGTAAAGACAATACTCAGTGTTACCAAAAATAAAGGTATTTATTTGGGTGACACAGTACCAAAAATATCTTAGAGACAATACTCTTTCTGAAGGCAAGTATTATACACAATATATACACTAGACACCAAAATTAGACAAGTAAATAAACATAGAACAATGCAAACAGTAGGAAATCCTATAGAATGCAATGGGAGAAAACAGTTCTAGGGGCAACACAAACCATATAATAAAAAAGTGGAATGTGAAGACAAGTGTAGTGTGTGCAGAATCGCTGGGAGAGTACGAATACAGTAAAGGTAAGTAAAGTACCCCACCCCAGAGCCCAGAAAAGCAGGAGTAAAGTACTGCGAGTTCCCTTAGGACACACTGCACCTCGTTTTGGGGATTTTACAGCAGCCAACCAAGTCTGCAAAGAATAACTGCTGGATTATTGGACCTGAAGACCTGCAAAGGAAAGGTACCAAGTCCAGAAGTCGAAAGAAGTTCCAGGAAGGACAGGAGCCCCTGCCAATCCAGAAGAGGGTGCAAAAGAAGAGTCCCTGGTTAGTCGAAGACTGCAGAAATGCACCCTAGAAAGTTGCCAGCGAGTTCCTGCTAGACGCAAAAGATGTCCCACGGCATGAAGATTTTTGCAGATGAGAATTCATGTTGGAAGGCACCAACAAGCCTTGCCTACGGCAAAAGTGCATTTTTCATCAAAATGGCATTGGATGGACCCAGGAGGGACCTGCGGCCTCAACTCTGTGTGAGGAGGAAGAGGGGGCTGTCAACACTTTAGAGATCCCTCAGGGTGCCAGCACCCCCAGAAGCTGCAGGATCCGGGTTCAAAGGAAGTGCAAAACACGGTTCATGCAGCACAACAAAAGAAGGTCCCACACCGCCGGAGAACCACTCAGCGAGTTGAGCATTGCAGGGTGGACTGCTGGGGTTCTGGACCAGGCTGTGCACAGAGGAATTTTGCAAAGAGTGCGCAGAGGCCTCAGGAGACGAAGAAGACACAAAACACAGTGGTACTGTCGTTCTCGGGGAAGGCAAGCCTTACCTGCTCCAAATTGCGTCAGCAGGACCTCAGGATAGTTTATATTGATGATGTCCACCTCTGTGTCCTTAGGGGCATGCTTGTCGCCGTGAGAGGAGACCCAGGGTACTGGTCGTCACCTTGGAAGGTGCCTGCTTGGAGCAGCGGAGTGACTCTGTCACTCCATGGGAGATTTCTTCAGTCCTTCTGGTGCAGGATGAAGACAGGGAGTCCCCAGAGCGTGCACACCGTGGAAACTGTTGCAGTTGCTGATTTGGAACTGGGGTTGCTGAAGAAAAGTGTTTCTTGTAGACACTTTGTTGCAGTTACAGCGCTTCTTGGAGCAGGCTGCGGTTCATCCGAGGTCAGAGGATACTGAAGTTGTTGCAGAAGATTCCTCAAGGAAACTTGCAAGCAGAATCTGAAGAAAACCCACAGTGGAGACCCTAAATAGCCCTGAGAGGGGGATTGGCTACCTTATCAGGTATGGACCTATCAAGTGGGGTCTCTGACGTCACCTGCTTGCACTGGCTTAGGAAGGTAGCCTCTTTCTAGCCTTGTTACCCCAACTTTTGGCATGTTTGTGAGTACTGTATATGTCAGGGTGCCTTTACTGTCTCACTGGGATCCTGCTAGCCAGGGCCCAGTGCTCATAGTGAAAACCCTATGTTGTCAGTGTGTTTGATATGTGTCACTGGGATCCTGCTAGCCAGGACACAGTGCTCATAAGTTTGTGGCCTATATGTGTTCCCTGAGTGGTGCCTAACTGTCTCACTGAGGCTCTGCTAACCAGATCCTCAGTGTTTATGCTCTCTCTGATTTTAAAATTGTCACTGCTGGCTAGTGACTAGTTTTACCAATTCTGATTGGCACACTGGAACACCCTTATAATCCCCTAGTATATGGTACCGAGGTACCCAGGGTATTGGGGTTCCAGGAGATCCCTATGGGCTGCAGCATTTCTTTTGCCTCCCATAGGGAGCTCAGACAATTCTTACACAGGACTGCCACTGCAGCCTGAGTGAAATAACGTCCACACTATTTAACAGCCATTTTACACTGCACTTAAGTAACTTATAAGTCACCTATATGTCTAACCCTCACTTGGTGAATTTTAGGTGCAAAGTTACTTAGTGTGTGGGCACCCTGGCACTAGCCAAGGTGCCCCCACATTGTTCAGGGCACATTCCCCAGACTTTGTGAGTGCGGGGACACCATTACACACGTGCACTACATATAGGTCACTATCTATATGTAGCGTCACAATGGTAACTCCGAACATGGCCATGTAACATGTCTGGGATCATGGAATTGTCACCCCATGCAGCCCTGGGTCTCCAGCATAGAGCCCGGGTACTGCCAAACTAACTTTCCAGGGTCTCCACTGCAGCTACTGCTGCTGCCAACCCCTCAGACAGGTTTCTGCCCCCCTGGGGCCTGGGCAGCCTGGTCCCAGGAAGGCAGAACAAAGGATTTCCTCTGAGAAAGGGTGTTACACCCTCTCCCTTTGGAAATAGGTGTCAAGGTCCTGGGAGGGGTTGCCTCTCCTGGCCTCTGGAAATGCTTTGAAGGGCACAGATGGTGCCCTCCTTGCATAAGCCAGTCTACACTGGTTCAGGGATCCCCCCAGCCCTGCTCTGGCGTGAAACTGGACAAAGGAAAGGGGAGTGACCACTCCCCTGACCAGCACCTCCCCGGGGAGATGCCCAGAGCTCCTCCAGTGTGTCCCAGACCTCTACCATCTTGGATGCAGAGGTGTGACGGCCCAATGGACAGCTCTGAGTGGCCAGTGCCAGCAGGTGATGTCAGAGACCCCTCCAGATAGGTGCTTACCTTTCTCAGTAGCCAATCCTCCTCTGTGGGCTATTTAGGGTCTCTCCTGGGGCATCTCACCGGATAACGAATGCAAGAGCTCACCATAGTTCTTCTGCACTTCCCTCTTCGACTTCCGCCAAGGATCGACTGCTGACTGCTCCAGGACGCCTGCATAACCGCAACAAAGTAGCAAGAAGACTACCAGCAACATTGTAGCGCCTCATCCTGCCGCCTTTCTTGACTGTTTCTTGTTGGTGCTGTCTGCCTTCACCCTGCACTGGAAGCCAAGAAGAAATCTCCCGTGGGTCGACGGAATCTTCCCCCTGCTAACGCAGGCACCAAACGTCTGCATCACTGGTTCTCTGGATACCCTCTCATCCTGACGAGTGTGGTCCCTGGAACACAGGAGCTGGGTCCAAGTGCCTTCGACAGTCCAGTGGCCCTTCTGTACAAACTTGGTGGAGGTAAGTCCTTGCCTCCCCATGCCAGACAGTAATCCTGTGTACTGTGTGAACTGCAGCTGCTCGGGCTTCTGTGCACTTTTGCAAGGATTCCTTCATGCACAGCCTAGCCCAGGTCCCCAGCACTCTGTCCTGCATTGCCCAAGTCGCTAAGTTGGACTCCAACGTTGTGGGACTCTCTTTTGTGACCCTGAGTCGACCTCTATCCTCAGATCTTCTAAGTGCCTGTTTAGGTGCTTCTGCGTGCCTGTTCAGGTGCTTCTGCGGGTGCTGCCTGCTCTCTGTGTTGCTGAGTGCCCCCTCTGTCTCCTCCTCCAAGGGCCGACCTCCTGGTCCTTCTTGGGCCCTGGCAGCACCCAAAATCCTCAACTGCGACTCTTGCAGCTAGCAAGGCTTGATTGCGGTCTTTCTGCGTGGAAACAACTCTGCATCCTCCGGCACAACGTGGGACATCTTCTGACCAAAAGAGAAGTTCCTGGCACCTTCCTTTGTTGCAGAATCTTCGGTTTCTTCCACCCAGAGGCAGCCCTTTTGCACCTTCATCCGGGGTTTAGTGGGCTCCTGGACACTTGCGTGACTCTTGGACTTGGTCCCCTTCCTTTACAGGTCCTCAGGGCCAGGAATCCGTCTTCAGTGTTTTGCAGTCAGTTGTTGTCCTTGCAGAATCCCCTATCTCGACTTTACTGTCTTTCTGAGGTAAAAGGGTAACTTTACTCCTACTTTTCAGGGTCTTGGGATGGGGTATCTTGGACACCCTAAGTGTTTTCTTACACTCCCAGCAACCCTCTACACACTACACTAGGCCTGGGGTCCATTTGTGGTTCGCATTCCACTTTTGGAGTATATGGTCTGTATTGCCCCTACGCCTATTTCTCCCTATTGCATTCTATTGTGTTCTGCATTGTTTGCACTACTTTTCTAACTGTTACTTACCTGATTTGGGGTTGTGTCTATATATTGTGTGTATATTACTTACCTCCTAAGGGAGTATATCCTCTGAGATACTTTTGGCATATTGTCACTAAAATAAAGTACCTTTATTTTTAGTAACTCTGAGTATTGTGTTTTCTTATGATATAGTGCTATAGCATTCCACCTTATAATACAACAGTGCTCATGATAATATCCTATAATACCAGATCTGAGTGTTCTATTTCACAAATCGGTCCCCACAGGTCCTTGAACTTGCAGAGTGCACCTATTCATTGCGCATAAAGTTTTTCTTTATAGCGTAAAGCTTTCATTTTTGGGGGAAAAGGTGATTTCCAGGCTTGTAAAATTAAAGATTTGGAAATCAATGATGCTATAAATAAAATCTGTTTTGCCCAAATGGTTTACTCAGAATTACAAGAAGTACCAAATAGGGCTCCCATAGCATCAGGAGTGAGTACAACCCTTACCTCTGCACTGATCCGCTGGAAACCTCTGTCCCAAAACTGTATAAGTTTGGGGCATGTGAAGCACATATGAAGCCAGTTCCCCTGAACATTGTTGCATCTTGGACAAAAACCTGAAGTATCTGGGTAAACTTTTTAAATCTGTGCTGGAGTGAAATACAACATCCATTTTAAAAACAAAGCCATTCTCTTGAAATGTGCCCCCCTTATTGCCTTATAAGATATACTATTGAAGTTTGTCCATGTTTGAAGATCTATTTTGCACCCAGTGGTGTTTTCAATCTTTGTCAGACAACGAGGTACTACTCGCGATGCTCCCTGGGAGCTCAGAATCCGATACCAATTGCCTATCCCCTTCTGATTCCCATAAAACGCCTGAGAAATTATGGAGGAAGATAGGTCAACTATGGAACGCAGGCAAGTAGAAAATGGTAGAAAATCTGATGGTAGGAAAATCTAACAAGGTCTGGGAATAGTACTCCACCCTGCCATTGTGTCCAGGTCTTAATTTGATTACCAATTAGAAAATCTGAAAATCTAATAAACCCAAGTTCTACCCATTGATTAACATGGGACGGAATCAAATTTAGCTCCATCATCCCTGAGTCGACAAGTGATACTACTGGATACACAATGGGATCTTGGGCCCATATTTATACTTTTTTAGCACTGCATTTGTGCCACTTTTTTACGCAAAAGCGGCGCAAACTTACAAAATACAATTGTTCTTTGTTAGTTTGCGCCGCTTTTGCATCAAAAAGCGGCTCAAATGCGGTGCTAAAAAAGTATAAATATGGGCCTTTGTATTTCTGTAGAAATTGCAGAAGCCTAACACAGAGGAAAATAGGGAGTTTGGATCTGGTAAGTTTGGGCTGTCGCGGAAACGTAAGGAATGGAGCAAGCTGGCATCTGTGTTCTGCTAGCATAGTTTTCAGGTAAAAGTTGAGATTAGGAGAGGAAGCTGCTCTAATGCCCCAGTCCATAAGTGCAGCTTCAAAATACATCCTAAAATGCGGTAGAGATAAACCTCCCTCTATGATAGAAAGAGATAGAACTTCGAGCTCCGCCCATCAAGGTCAGGTTTACTCATGTCTTCTGGTGCCTGTGCACGGGGAACCGGGAAAGATTGATAAACCCCGTCATATCCATGACTTGCACTCCAATACTTCTTTTCTTGCTCATAAACCAATCACAGACTTAAGGAAGTTCAGCAGTTCTTTGCGCCCTTTTACCTTACTATCACTAGTCACGCTCATATCTCTTGCAGCAAGGTCACACAAATTCAATGTCGCTTATTCCACTGTGCGAACCTTCTTACCCTTCGACAACAAGGTTTGTTTGTGATAACCTAACTGTGACAACTTAATGGTACCACTCAGGAAACCGTAACTCCACACTTTTTCTGGAATGCCACTTTAGCATCCCTAAATAAGTATTTTAGTCCATGGTTAATGGCCATTTGATGTGCTGGTAAACCCTTGGGAGGGGGCCTCTCTGTTCTTGTTCAGTCTATGACTGTTTTGAGACCCCATTTTATGCGATCAGCAACTTGTTCACTTTACAGCTGAGACAATCACTGATACTCGCTTCAAAGTGCTAAATAGTCCTCTGGAATAATCCCGGGGCTCATACCCAAGATTTAAAACAATTTAATAGGAAGGGAGAGACACAATATACAGACAATAAAGATACAGGAAGAAGGAAATGCTGAACAGTCGTAATAGCCAGATATAACAGAACACCTAATCAAACGAAAACAGTATGACATGGACTAACAATAACATGTGCTACAAGTCCATCAGTAGACATACTTACATTCTTCACAAGCAGGAAGTATAGATGTAATGAAGAGGCGTTAGAGGTGTCAGGTCTTTGAAAAGATCCACAGCCTTTCCACTGAAAAGGAAAGTAGGTGATAGAGATGTGTGATCTCAAAGAGGGACCCGCATATATGCCATTAAATAAAATAAAGCAAGACAGCAGAACACAGGTTGGCAAGAAGGTTTGTGCAGTTAGGGACATGGCCAGCCCCCGATTTCAAAGTGGGTACAGCCCCCTCCACCTTGATGGGGCTGCATTCAGAAAGCATTCTGACACAGCAGGAACCGATACACAAAATTGTGGACCTCCTTTCACCCCAGTATCCTGGGTACTTTGCGAACCCTAGTTGGTGCACTGTCAGTGGAGCCTCACGCCCTTCGCTGTTTACTGTAAACATTTGTGTACGTTATAAAGTATGGGATAACATCAAAGCATGTAACTGTTGTATGCCGCCTCTTGTGGCCACATACAGCATTTACAACTGGGTACCCTCCTACCAGCCAAATCTATTCCCCCTTTTTTGTCACTACATAAGCATATACGTAGACAACCTGGTGCCCTACTCAATGAGACATGCCCACACTTCCCTATATGGTGACAACCTATATACAGTGAGCAGCCTAAAATAGGAGCATACAGACAATAGGGACTATGCTGCCACTACATTTATATACACGGTCAATTATATTTGAGGAGTTTGCAAAACAGTAAGAAAGGCTTTCAGTATGATCACATGAACACTGAAATAAATCAATCTCATCAATATTTACAAAGAGCAAACAATAAACTAAGAAAAATGTGTTTAACGAAAGTATATGAAAAAGTACAGAAGTAAGAAAAACAAGTCAGCACCTTTAGCACATTTTGCAGGGTTCTCTATTGAGTGTCACATAATGGAACCGGCAATAAAATAGATTTCTCGCCACGTGTAACTGAACCAATGTTAAACAAGTCACAACATGCATTTTTAACATACCAGTATGCATTTGAACACTTGCAGACAAAGAATATGTGGCATATATAGCATAAACATTGTAATTATTCAAAGCAATATTACCATAACTAAAGCTTGTTCATTATTCATTTTTCGGAGCAAGGTCACGGACTGGTTGTTCTGGTTGGTCGCCTCAGGTTTCTGTGTGAGGATATTTGGGAAGATGGAGATGTGGACGTAGTAGACAAGATAGATGGAGTGGGCTTTTGCTGGGCTCCAAATTGTGGCATATGTGACAATCCCATTTCTTGTCTTTCCAGCATTGGCACAGGATATTTAGTTGACACAGTTGAAGTATGTCCTTCCACCATCTGCCAACTGATAGTGGGTATTGATGCCGGAATGCTGTTCTCTGGGCGGGCATTGAACCTCAGAACATGCCTATTTTGTGCATCTGAATGCTTCATGTGCAACAGTTGTTCCATTAGGAAATCTCTGATATGAGGAACAGCAGGATGTGACTCTATCTGATTTTCAAAAGATTTCAGTAATTGTTCTTGGCCTCCTTTAATTTTCTATGTGTTAACTTAGAACTTGCTACATTTGTCCAGATGCTACTTTAAGCTGCTCATCTTCTGACACATTCAATGCCTCATCTTGACAAAGTGGTGGACTGAATTCATTATCAGTTATTTGTATATGAACTGTGTACTTTGGCTCAAGCTCAGCGTGTATAAATTCAAATAGGATATTTTCCTCAGGTGGTATTAGTCTCTCAACTCTTGTGCTTATTGCTATTGTGATAAGGTGTGTTGAAGTGTATTTATTATAATCAAAATTAATATGAAATGTTTGCAAATTAATGCCTAATGATGCCTCATAGAAATTGTATTGCTGTGTTTTACTAAACGTGTGTTTGAAATGTGCCCACGGGGAGTGGCCACCAATATATACGATGATTAAATGAAATTGACTAATGATGAATTATTAATGTACTAATGTATGATTTTGTACTAGCATCAAGAGTTATATGTTAAGATGTCGCTAAAAATTATTAACAAGGTCTTAGTTAGCATGAGTCGGGCCTAGCTGCTGGTCTCATATTAAATGTGTTTTTCTAACGTGCAATGTACTGACTTGCTGAAAGACATGCAGCCGTACTTTTCCAGAAACTAGAAGATGTGTGTAACCGTAGTAAATTCTTTCTCATGAGACTCGACTTGCTCAAGGAGACATTCTTGCTAAATGCAACAGTGTAAACTTGCAACAGGTACAAGGTCGCCTGAACTGGTAAAGACAATGGAACTACTGACTGAGCCTGAGAGAGTAAAGATCAGCACCTAACATTCTACCCGCTGGAGACGTCAATTACAGGAGCCAATAAACTAAGTGAGAACTGTTCTAAAGTGACAATTCTAATGAGGTGACTACCTGATTATTGGACGGAGATAATGATGCACCAAAATTTGCCCAATTGGAAATTAGGGGACTGTACAACAAAATTGATATAATCCTGTGACACGAGGAGAAATCAGCCATTTCGTGCCTTTTTGCTATCACCTAGCCACTTTGTCACTCTGATTTTGCAGTTTGATTCATTCAAACCATCCTTATCTTTGTCTTGCCCGATTCATACTTTTCCTCCTTATGAGGGAAGTATCCCGTATTGCCTGTCCTGCTGAACTTTGCTGTGTTCTCTGGCTGATGGCGAATCAACTGATGTCCTGAGGACGAAGACTGACTCTGTATGCTGACCCATTTCGGAGGGTAACTATATGATAATGAAATTGTAATTTTCTGTTTGCCTTTCCTTTCTAGGTACCAACTGCTTCTTTTGATAGAGACCATAGTTAGATGTTTTCTAAATTTGTGTTGCTAAATCGTTTTGCATGAAGCCCAACATGCTAATGCCAATTCGAGGTTAGTTAAGGAGTTCACTAAAGCAGACGCAAATAGACAAAGGACAGAATCAATGCTTTGTTGAATAATGCGCTAATGATACTCTGCTAAAGTTAATCCATGTTGACGTTGTGCTTTGTCCTAATGTTTATGATCTTTGCTTTGATGAAATCTTATTCGAGTTGCCATATTGTGACAGTGCTAATGTGTTTTATGGTTTTGAGACTAATAAACTTGCTAGTAGAGTGTAACCAATAGGGAATAAAATAACTTAAATCTTACTAATTCTTGTGTGGTTATTCATGGTTGAAAGGTCATGGTGTGATCAAACCTTGTTAATGTATTTATCTAGATTGGTTTACTTTGACATATTGGATAAGGAGAAAATTATTGATCTAGTGATTTATATCCTGATTAGTTGTCTCGTCCTAAGGTGTCTTCAATCAGGGTCAAAAGATTCATTGGCCTAAAACGAGTCCCAGAATAAGTAAATTATCTAAGACGGGACGCGTTATCAGTTCTGGTAGCAGAGGACGGTTTAGGCCCTTTGGGGCCCTAGGACGAGGGACCATTGTTTTAGAAGTGTTTTCGAAATAATGCAAATTGGAGAGATGATGTGCCCCTAAGTCCCAAATGACTTTCCCGGAATCTCGGAGCTTGCCGAAGTGAGTTGGGTATGTTCTCGGCGTTCTAGTGACAGGTATGCGTGACGTAGAATTTGCGCTTACTCAGCTTATGCATATCGCAGGTGAATTGTGAGGTTTGTGAGAATTTAGGCCAACCAATGTTTTTGTAGGAGTGGGTCGTACTGTGCAGTATGAGAGTAGGGAAGTCGGCGAACTTCATGTGAGTGTGGCGCTTTGTGTTCATTAATTGTCCATGTGGTTGTTGGTGATGTACAGACCCGGCGTGGTCTAAGACTCCGGAGTATGTTGATAAGTGTATGAGACACTTGGTTTATGTTGTCATTTGCGCAGTTTAATAGGTCAATCGGGCGTGGTTGACGAGTCAAGTTTGAGTCGAAATGTGTGAGTGAAACCTTTGATGGAGATTTGGTAAGATCTAAAGTGCACTAGGACGAACCATTGACAAGTCGAGAGTAGAATTTGCGGGTCGAATTTTGCTTGCAGGTGTGGGAATTGAGAAGGAGAGAGTAGCGGCCGAGGCTTCAAGTGAAATCCCTGTCAAGTTCTGAAGCAATTGTGTTACCCTTCCTGTAGTAAACCAGCAAATTTGAGTTTGTTGTTAAGGTGCTCACAATATATTGCATTAGTTTTGTGTGGATTTAGAGTGAGGAAGACAAGCCGCAAGACTTTGTCAGCCGCAGTGTGTGTGAGTGTGACGTCATTGGAGCTGCGCTGGGATAGGTCAGCTAGTGAGAAGGGTCGCGCATGGATTGGCAGCCGTCCGTGAGAGGCGATTGGTTGAGAAGGTAGGCGAAGAGTGTTCTGGGAACTAAAAGTCACTTCCTGATTCGATTCTAAACAAATAAAAAAAACGCAAAAATGAAGTTTTTCAAGGCTTTAAACAGTGCTTTGAGGGGAGATGCTTACATTACAACGAGTGTGGGAGAGCCTACACTGCCAGAAGATACTCCGGCTTATGCCGAAATGGAGGAGAAGGGAGTCGTGCCCTGTCTTTGGCTAGATCAATGGTGCAAATTGACAGAGAAAGATGGGTGTTTGGCATTTCCAGAGAATGGAACCTTTAACATAGGGGTTCTAGAGAATTTGCGGAAAGCGTTAAATGAGCAAAAGCTGCCTCCGAGACCAGCTCAGTTTGAGGCGTTAGCAATTTGGGATTTAATGGCCATGCGACAGAGACAACAGAAATTCGAGAGGAGAATGAGGAAAGCAGAAAAGACTCTAGCGGAGGCTAGGTGGGATTGTGAGACCAGGATGTGGAGAAGGGAAATAATAGATGGAGTTAGGATGTTTCCGGCAATAACTCAGGAGGCCGAAACACAGGGAAGAAAGGCCACTTGTAAAACAGACAAGGGCTCTAGTAAGCAAAAGGAGACTCAGAAGTCTTGGGTAGATGCAGATGATTCAGATGATGATGAGTTTCTCAATCAGTTGTTACATGATCGATCACCACCATATTCCATAAATGACAACAGACGGAGTACTAGCGCAGGTCCTGTAAGTTCGTCACAGAATCAGGGGATCATGAATACATTACAGACAAATAATACTACCACATCAGCTCCGATACAGAATGGTGCTAAAGTATCCACTGCACCCGAGACGCAGATACAGTTACAGCCACCACCAGTTCAGAGACTCTACCCTGATATTCCCAGTATTAGAGACGACTGCGAGTTTGATGGTGCCGCCTGATCCAGTATACACGAGATCAGAATTAGTGCAGATTGAGCCAACTCCACAATTGCTGCCGCAGCAACAGGTGGTTCCGAATTATACTTCGGTCACAGGACCGCAATCAGTTACAGCACCTATAATGAATCAACTATGGGAGTCAATGCTCCATCGGGATTAGGAAATGGACAGACGCCAGCTGCTATATTTTGCCAATTACCGTTGGTCCGCCAGTACTGCTATATGCGCAGGCAAAACCTAGTGTGTGTGACCAAGGAGTAATGACTCAAGAGGTGATAAGAGGAGGGTTCACAGGAAGCTCCCAATGGATGACACCGGGAGAATAGACAGCGGAGAGATCTAGATCCTTGTTGGACTTCAGTCCGATTGGGGTTCCGTTAGAAACCATGAGACAAGCGTGTTTGGGTCTACTGACTCCACAGGTAATGAGTGCAAACACGTCGCAAACCCTGATGGTGCAGGCTGGAAATATCTCGTTGCAAGGCTTAACTGCGCAACAGTTGAATGAATGGTTAGACAAGCTTAACAATCCACAGACTACTCCTTCAACAGCAGAGCGATTAGAAAGAGAGGAATACCTGAATTTTGTGAGGTTGGGAGTGGAAGCAGCTGAGTTGGTAGAAGGGAGCATGGGAGTGCACAGATTAGAATAATACACTGAAGCAGAATTAAGATATCTGTGCCCGTAAATAACCAAAGAAGTGAGTAAGGTGCACCAGAGGTTAGCAAATTTGGCAGACAAATATGGCATAGACTTGGACAATACTAAGCATCTAAAGAGGAGCTATAGGCCAGACTTCGAACCTAAAGATTTTGATCACATTAGGTCTACTGGGATGAAGGCACACCTTAAAGAGATACTACAGAGTGCTCAAGTTTGAGGAGCTTTAGAAAAGTGGGAAGGCAGATGGGCGAAGAAGAGAGATAAGAGGAAAAGTGACTGCCTGGAACAGCAGCAGGCGAAAGCTGCGCCAGACACAGGAACAATAAAGATGTTACCAATGAGAGAGACAGCTGGAGGGGTTCTAGTTCATGTACCATGGTCTAGAGGTGACATTTTGTCATTCACAAATGATTATCTCAGTCTGAGGGAAAAGCCGATAGAGTGGTATCAGCAAACGGATAGGTTTGTGAAGCTTGCAAAGTGTCTCTGGGAAGACTTGAACACACTGTTTGAGATTATAGTTCCAGCTGATTTGTGGCTTGAGTGCAAGAGGAGTGTGGATTGGCCGACAGCGGAACCGCCAAGGGACAGGACTACAGGAGCACCGTCTCCTGAGGTGATGCAGCACTACTATAAGGTGATTGAATTCTTGAAGCAGAAAGTGTCGCAGAAAGTTACTGATTGGCAGAAAATTGATCGAGCGGCACAAGAAGGCAAAGAGTCAATACATGCTTACTATGAGAGGTTGTTAAAGGCGTTCAAACACTATAGTGGCACAGAGGTCAGAGAACCAAAAGACATGAATCATCTTGCGTTCAGGTTCATTGAAGGATTAAGACCAGAGATTAGTCAGATGATTAAGAATCATTTGATCTGTTGGCAAGCGAAACTGACTGATGAGGTGTTGCAGTACACAAAATACTGTAGTGATGAGATTGAGTTGAAGCAAAGAAATCTGAAAGAGAAGGTGATAGTGATGCAAATTAAGGCAGCCCAAGCAGGGATGCAGGGAAATGGAGTACAGCAGATGGTGCAGCAACCACAAAGAAAAGGAATGTTTCAGCCGCAAACGAGAGGCAGAGGTCCGGGAGGTTTTGTGAACCATGGTCCAGACTTGAATACTGTTGTGGTTCAAAATGACGTGCAAGGGATAAAAAAGATGTCACCATGCCATGCTTGCGGGGGTGTGGGACACTGGAAGCGAAAATGTCCAATGATGGTGCAGGATGGTGTTGTTCAACAAAGCAATGATGTCAGTGCATTTCAAAATGTGAGGGGTCCAAGAATGAGGGGTTCAAACCCGAACTTCCAGAATAATATGGTTCGGATGCAGGGTCTCCAACCTATGCAACAAATGCAAATGCCACGTGTCCAAGTAGCGCAGGTGCAGCAAATACAACAGTGGATTCCCGTGGTACCTAAACAGCAAATGCAGTTGCCTATAGCTCCGATGGGACAGCAACAGGTGATGCTTCCTCAACAGGTCACAGGTCAAACAATGAGTCAAAATAATGCAGTACAACAGTTCCCATTGCATGGTGAGAATGGAATAAACGATGAATGGTCGAATGACTGTTCGGATAGTGAGGAGTGCAGACTTGCAGAATCCCTAGAAGTAAATCTGAGGGGCCCTTATGTGCAGGGAAAGGTGATGGGTCACAAGGTTTCGTTCCTGGTTGACACAGGAGTTACACGCTCTACAGTCAGAAGTGCAGAAGTTCCAAAATTACTGCTTTCAGGGCGTACTATAAAGGTGGTATGAGTAGCAAATCAGCTCCTGACTAATCCAATTACAGATCCGGTCCGAGTCGCGATTGGTACCTTTCAGGTATTACATAGGTTTGTAGTCTGTGATTCAAGTCCTGTGTCCCTACTGGGGAGAGACTTGCTGTGCAAGACAAGGTGTTCAATCACCTGTTCCAATGAAGGAATTGAGGTGCAGACAAATAGTGATGATGAAGGGGACGATGGTCAGATCTCAGAACTAGAGACGGAGTCCACAGATGAGGAGTACCCTTTGATAAGCTTTTTTCCGATGTTCACAGTGACCAATTTGCCAACCGAATTACAGGGAACAGTCACAGAGAAGGTGTGGGACTTGACAGGAAAGGAAGTGGGACTGATAAAAGGAGTAGAACCTGTCAAAGTAGATGTGAAGCCAAATGCCTTGTTTCCCCAGGTACCGCAGTACCACATGGCACAAGATGTCCTCATACAGGTGACGCAGATAAATGCAAACTTTGTGAAGCAAGGGGTCTTAAAAGAAGTGATGAGCAGCCCATGTAATTCACCAATAATGTGATTGAGAAAGCCTTGTGGGAAAGTTCGAATTGTCCGAGACCTGAGAAAAATTAATGAGATAGTGGTAAAATGCTGCCCCATAGTGCCAAATCCAGCCGTGATCATGTTCCAGGTTCCATGTGATGCAGAGTGGTTCACAGTTGTGGACCTGTCTCTGGCGCTCTTTTCTGTGCCTCTTCATGAGGACAGCCAATTTCTCTTCAGTTTCAAATTCCTGGACAAGGTTTACAGTTGGTGTCGAATTCCTCAAGGGTTTTCAGAATCGTCTTCCATCTTCAATCAGATATTGAAGAAGGACTTGGAATCATTGGAACTGCCTTTTAATTCGACTTTAGAACAGTACATAGAAGATACTATTGCCTTAGTGAATCTTTTGGGAATGAACGGACATAAAGTGTCCCCAAAGAAGCTGCAGTACTGTCAGAAAGAGGTGAAGTACTTGGGCCACCTGATTGAGAAGGGGTTGAGAAGAATATCCAAAGAAAGGGTGACAGCCATATTACAGATAAGTCCCCCGACATCCAAGAGAGACGTTACGATGTTTTTGGGAATGGTGGGCTACTGCCGCCAGTGGATTCCCAACTTCTCAATTATCTCTAAGCCTTTGGTGAGGTTGACAGTCTAGGAGGGTAAGGGTGGCCCGGACACCTTAACTATGTCCGAGAAAGAGATGAGGGCATTCATTGAACTGAGAGAGTGCATGTGCAGGGCTCCTGCTTTAGGTATGCCTGACTACACAAAGCCTTTTGTACTGTTTTGTCATGAACGTGATGCTTGTTCTTTGTCTGTCCTGACACAGATCCATGGAGGTGCAAACCGCCCAGTAGCATATTTTTCAGCTACTTTGGACCCAGTTGCAGCTACCTTACTGGGTTGTCTGCGTGCAGTTGCAGCAGTTGGTCAAAGCCTCACTCATTGTGAAGGTATAGTGATGGGACATCCCTCAACAGTTATGGTCCCACACTCAGTCAAAATACTACTCACCAGAACCAAGACGCAACACATGACAAATGCTCATCTAACAAAATATGAAGCGATTATATTGGGGTCACCTAATGTATCATTGAAACGCTGTACTGTGTTAAACCCGGCAACTTTGCTTCCTAATGAGAATACAGATGTTGATGATGCTGAGGAAGTAGAACATGATTGTCTTGAGGTAACAGAACTGTGCACCAAACCGAGACCCGACATTAAGGATACTCAATTGGAAGAAAATTATTACATTATCTTTGTTGATGGTTCATGCCTGAGAGACTCAGTAGAAGTACTGAGAGCCGGATATGCTGTATGTACAATCACCGGTATCCTGGAAGCATCTTGGCTCGAGAGAGTATTCTGCTCAAGTGGCTGAATTGGTTGCTCTTACTAGGGCATGCCAGGCCGCTGACAAACTAAAAGTGACTATCTATACTGACAGCAGATACGGATTTGGAATTGTCCATGATTTTGGCCAGCTATGGTCACAGAGGGGTTTCATGACCTCTTCTGGTTCTCCAGTGAAAAATGGTGAAGGAATTAAGGAGTTGTTGCACGCGATTCAGTTACCTCTTGAAATTGCCGTGGTGAAATGCAGCGCTCATGTGAATTCACAAGACTTTGTGTCAATGGGAAACGGATATGCAGATCAAGTCGCAAGGTTTTGTGCATTGAACTGTATGTCGTTCAAAGATCAGTGGGAATTGTTACCTGAAACCAAAAATGAGACATGCATAGGCTATGCATTGAGGGCGGTGGACACAATGGAAGAATTAAAATTGTTGCAGGGATGTGCCAGCAGAGAAGAGAAACGTTCTTGGCTTAAAATGCAATGTGTACAAAGACCTGATGATTTGTGGGTTTCAGATGAGGGGAAAATGGTTTTGCCAAACAGTCTCTTGTCACAGTTTGCAAGGTTTTACCATGGTCAAGCACATATTGGGAGAAACGCCATGATTAGGTTGTTCAAAATCGACTGGTTCAATCCAAAATTCAGACAAGCTGCAGAAGTAATCTGTCACAGGTGCATCATCTGTCAGCAGATGAATGCGGGGAAAAGGACAGTGGTGAATTTGAGCCACACTGGGAGAGCTGGAGGTTCATTTAGCAGGATGCAGATGGATTTTATCGAGATGCCTGTGTGTGGAGGTCTGAGGTACCTGTTGGTGATTGTGTGCATCTTTAGTCATTGGATTGAAGCTTACCCTACACGTAGGAATGACAGTCTCACAGTAGCGAAGTTGCTGCTTAGGGAATTGATACCACGTTTCGGGTTCCCAATCTCATTAGAATCAGATAGAGGAAGTCACTTCAACAATGAGGTGGTTAAGCTCTTGTGTGCCGCACTGAACATTGAACAGAAGTTGCATTGTAGCTACCGTCCTGAAGCCTCAGGACTAGTGCAGCAGATGAATGGTACCTTGAAGTCGAGAATGACAAAAATGTGAGCAGCTACAAATCTGAAATGACCAGATGCATTGCCCTTAGTGCTAATGTCAATGAGAAATACACCTAACAAGAAAACAGGACTGTCTCCTCATGAAATTCTCATGGGCTGAGCTATGAGATTGCCCGCAGTGCCTGCAAATGCTCTTGTGAATATCACGGATGATATGGTGTTGGACTACTGCAAGGGTCTGGCTGACGTGGTCCGCTTTTTCTCTCACCAGGTGAAAGCTACCCCACTGCCACCGATAAATGATCCAGGTCACAATCTGAAAGCCGGTGACTGGGTTGTTGTCAAGAAACACGTGAGGAAGTCGTGTTTGGAGCCACGTTGGAAGGAGCCGTATCAAGTGATACTGACAACTACTGTATTACTGCTGTGAAATGTGCGGGAATTCCAAACTGGATACATGCCAGTCACACAAAGAAGGTGACATGTCCAACTGATGAGGAAATTGAGTTGTCGAAACTAACAGCTACAGAAAAGGAAAGAACTATGGCTCCATAGCAGCCCCTCTTAATGACCTCACTTCAAAGACGATGCCTAAAAAGGTATTGTGGACAGCTAACTGTCAGAAAGCTTTTGAGGAGCTGAAGCAGGCCATGTGCTCTGCACCTGTCTTGAAAAGCCCCTGTTACTCCAAAAAATTCATTGTCCAAACTGATGCATCTGAATTAGGGGTAGGGGCAGTCTTATCACAACTTAATTCTGAGGGCAGCCAGGATCAACCTGTATCAGCAGGAGGTTGACCCCTAGAGAAAAGCATTGGTCTGCCATAGAGAGGGAGGCCTTTGCTGTGGTCTGGGCACTGAAGAAGTTGAGGCCATACCTGTTTGGCACTCACTTCATTGTTCAGACAGACCACAAACCTCTACTTTGGCTAAAACAAATGAAAGGTGAAAACCCTAAATTGTTGAGGTGGTCCATATCCCTACAGGGAATGGACTATACAGTGGAACATAGACCTAGGAGTACCCACTCCAATGCAGATGGACTCTCCAGATATTTCCACTTAGACAATGAAGACTCATCAAGTCATGGCTAGTCTGATTGTCCTTCGTTTGGGGGGGGGGGTTGTGTAGGAAAGTACCATCTTGCCTGGCATGTTACCCCCATATTTCACTGTATATATGTTGGTTTAGTTATATGTGTCACTGGGACCCTGCCAGCCAGGGCCCCAGTGCTCATAAGTGTGCCCTGTATGTGTTACCTGTGTTATGACTAACTGTCTCACTGAGGCTCTGCTAACCAGAACCTCAGTGGTTATGCTCTCTCACGTCTAACCCCACAGCAGTAGCACCCGAGGGTATTAACCTGGCCAACAACAAAAGACACCTAAAATGGGTCAATATTGTGGCCCGGCCCGCACTCATCAATGCTGCCAACAACACCCTAAAATCCACACTAAGGGACATAGAGGCAGGTTCTGCAACACCCCACCAGGAAATTAGCTCAATCCACACCTCCTGCTTTAGGGATATCGCAACCCACTTCTCAGCACCCCCAGCCCACGACGACAAACGACCCAAAGCCAGGCACCGCTGGTTCAACAAAACGTGCCGGTCCCTAAACAAGCGCCTAGTTCAAGCCATTAAATCCAAGGACCCCATCGCCATCCGCGTAGCTAGGAAGTCCTATAAATCTGCAATATGCATAGCCAAGCGTGATCAAGATAGCAAATGGTGGACATCACTCAGCGACGCTGTGCGCGAGAGAAATTATAGTCTGTTCTGGTCCCTGGCAGCGCGAGGCCCAGAAACCAGTGGTTTGGACATCACAACCAATATTGCCCCAAGAGACTGGATAGCCCACTTTAGTAGTCTGTACTCCCCTGATCATGATAGCCCCACCTCTGTTTGTACGGGCCCCCTCCTATTTCACTCGTTAGCACCAACCACCGCAGCACCCCTGTTGTTCTCCCAAAGTGATATAACTTACTCTCTAAGCACTCTAAAACGCAGCAGGGCCCCTGGTTCAGACTGCGTCCCAGTAGACCTATTCTCAACAGACCTAGCATCCTGGTCAAGATATCTCACCATTCTAGCTAACGCAATAGCATCTGGGGCGCCAATTCCCGACTCTTGGAAAGCGGCCATTGTTATTCCAATCTTTAAAAAGGGCGACAGATCTCTTCCCTGTAACTATAGACCCATTAGTCTAATTGACTGTGTCCAAAAAGTCTTCTGCCACTGCCTCCTAGGGAAGATAGAAGAATGGATAATTGACCACGATATCCTTAGCCCCCTCCAAGCCGGTTTCCGAAAGAAGATTTCCACCACTGATCAAGCCCTCAGATTCCTATTATTATATTGGAAAACAGTGTTCATCGGTAAAGGCAGCCTTTATGTAGCTTTCGTGGATCTCAAATCTGCTTTTGACCTAGTACCTCGCAACAAACTGTGGGTCACTCTCTCTCGGATGGGAATCCCGGAACACATCCTTGCCATTTTGATACGACTCCACGAGGACAACTACGCACAAGTCAGGTGGGGCAACAAGGGCCAACTTACCGATAGAATCCACGTCTCTAGGGGTGTGCGGCAAGGTTGCGTACTTGCCCCGACCCTCTTTTCCCTGTACATCAACGAAATTGTCCCCTCCCTCCTCAGACTGCAGGCTGACGCACCTTCACTTGGCACACAAAAAATCCCAGTCTTACTCTTTGCCGATGACACTCTCTTGATATCTAAGACCCCTAGTGGTCTAAGGAAACTCCTTGCGTGCTTCGAGCATTTCTGTTCATCCCAGGGACTCGAAATCAACGCAACGAAAACCAAACTAATGACCCTTAATCCCCACAGATCTTTCAAAGGGAAATTTACTCTAGAGGGCTCCTCACTCGAGAAGGTGGGCATTTTCAGCTACCTGGGCATAACACTCACTGACAACATGTCCTGTAAGCCACACATAGGAAAACAAGCCCTTAAATTAAGACAAACAACTGGGGCTCTACTAAAAAACTTCCACCTCTCACACACAAAACCAATTCGCCCAGCATTACAATTATACGAAGCCCAGGCAGTTTCCTCAGCGCTCTACGGGGCTGAACTTTGGGGTTATACCAAAACCCAAGACCTAACCACCGCTGAAAACAACTTCTTAAGAAACCTTGTGTCCCTTCCGCTAAGCACCCCACTGTTCCCTCTTTTCAAGGACCTCGGCATCAAACGCATTGGTCACAAAGCCCGCCTGCGACCTCTGCTGTACTGGCGGCGTCTCTGGACCACTCCGGAACTTGTCATCTTCACCGAAGCTCTACAGGTCATCCTAAAAGCCGACCACCTGCACAGAATCCCCTGGCTACGATCCATCAAGGATTTACTCCACTCTATCGGGCTCGATGATCTCTGGAACTCACCAGCCACGTCAGTCTTTCCCTCGAAAAGCGAACTAAAGAAACTTTACTGGCAAAGGGCCAACAACGAAGACACTCGGGCTGCACTCCACACTACATTATCTTGTGACTTTGCCAACCTAAAAGAGTCATGCAAGTACGAAACTTTTTGGGACCTAATCACGGCCCCAAGGGAAAGGAAACTGTACTTCCAGCTCCGCATTGGAACACTCCCATTAAGACTTTTCACCAGCAGCTGGTCACACAACGAATCCACCGCATGCCCTGCTTGCAAAGCCCCCGTGGAGAATCTCCCTCACCTCCTTTTTGCATGCCCCGCGTATACTGCCCCCTGTAGGAAATGGCTGGCCCCGGCATGCAGACTACTGGGAGCACGCTGCTCTGCGCTAGCTCTGCGAATCCTTAGATCAGACACCAGGCCAACGCTAGTGATCGCTATCGCCAAATTCCTCGGAGCTAGTTGGCTTATTAGAGGGAAAACTCTCCTGGACAAAGACTCCAAATAAGACTGTCCTAACATCCTGCAGAGTGCATTTCACTTCATTTCATTTTTTCTAATTTCATTCCATTTTATTCTATCTCATTTTTATTCCATTTTAATTTTTATTTATATTTCATTCCCTTTTATCACCATATTTACCTGCAATTTTATTTTATCATGTGCATTTATTTGTATTTATTACTGCTCGCGCTTTTTTGGCTCTTGTAGCCGCAATAAAGCTTCTTTGAATTGAATTGCTCTCTCATTTCTTTCCAAATTGTCACTAACAGGCTAGTGACCAATTTCACAAATTCACATTGGCATACTGGAACACCCTTATAATTCCCTAGTGTATGGTACTGAGGTACCCAGGGTATTGGGGTTCCAGGAGATCCCAATGGTACAAGCACCACAGGAGAGGCCCATGGGCTTTCAGAATGTTCAACCACTCCCAGTTCGAGCATTTTCTGAACTTCTTGTTTTATGCAGTCCCTGACATGGTCAGGCTGCCTATATATCTTACTTTTGACAGGCATGCTGTCTCCAGTATCTATAGTGTGCTCACACCAAGAAGTGGTGCCTGGCACAGTAGAAAAGAGTTCAGAAAACGGACCCAGGATATTTATACAGTTGTCTTTCTGCTCAGCAGTAAGACAGTCTGCCCAAACTACACCTTCCACTAGAGCATCCTCTTCTGTGGAAGAGAAGAGATCAGGGAGAGAGTCACTCTCTTCTTCCTGTCCTTCATCTGTTGCCATGAGCAGGGTGAGATCAGCCCTGTCATAGTAGGGTTTCAGGCGATTGACATGGAGCACCCTAGGGGGACTCCTGGCAGTGCCCAGGTCAACCAAGTAGGTGACTGTAGGAGGCTGGCCTGGCTTGTAGTGAGTACCAAGGGGTACTTACACTCTGCACCAGGTCCAGGTATCCCTTATTAGTGTAGAAGAGGTGTCTAGCAGCTTTGGCTGATAGAAAAGGGTAGCTTAGCAGAGCAGCTTAGGCTGAACTAGGAGACATGCAAAGCTCCCACTATACCACTAGAGTCATATGCACAATATCATAAGAAAACACAATACACAGATATACTAAAAATAAAGGTACTTTATTTTTATGACAATATGCCAAAGTATCTCAGTGAGTACCCTCAGTATGAGGATAGCAAATATACACAAGATATATGTACACAATACCAAAATATGCAGTAATAGCAATAGAAAGCAATGCAAGCAATGTACAGTCACAATAGATTGCAATGAGAGCACATAAGTATAGGAGCAACACAAACCATATACTCTAGAAGTGGAATGCGAACCACAAATGGACCCCAAACCTATGTGAGATTGTAGAGGGTCGCTGGGACTGTAAGAAAACAGTGAGGGTTAGAAAAATAGCCCACCCCAAGACCCTGAAAAGTGGGTGCAAAGTGCACCTAAGTTCCCCTGAGAGCACAGAAGTCGTGATAGGGGAATTCTGCAAGGAAGACCAACACCAGCAATGCAACAACAATGGATTTCCGGATGAGAGTACCTGTGGAACAAGGGGACCAAGTCCAAGAGTCACGATCAAGTCGGGAGTGGGCAGATGCCCAGGAAATGCCAGCTGTGGGTGCAAAGAAGCTGCCACCGGATGGTAGAAGCTGTGGATTCTGCAAGAACGAAGAGGACTAGGAACTTCCCCTTTGGAGGATGGATGTCCCACGTCGTGAAGAAGCTTGCAGAGGTGTTTCCGTGCAGAAAGACTGCATACAAGCATTGCTAGCTGCAAGGGTCGCGGTTAGGGTTTTTCAATGCTTCTGTGGCCCAGGAGGGACCAGGATGTCGCCAATTGCGTGAGGAGACAGAGGGTGCGCCCAGCAAGTCAGGGAGCCCTCACAGAAGCAGGCAGCACCCGCAGAAGTACCGGAACAGGCACTTGGAAGAGGAGTGAACCGGAGCTTGGCTGTGCACAAAGGAAATCCTATAAGAGTGCACAGAAGCCGGAGCAGCTGCAAATCACGCGGTACCCAGCAATGCAGTCTAGCGTGGGGAGGCAAGGACTTACCTCCACCAAACTTGGACTGAAGAGTCACTGGACTGTGGGAGTCACTGGGACAGAGTTGCTGAGTTCCAGGGACCACGCTCATCGTGCTGAGAGGGGACCCAGAGGACCGGTGATGCAGTCTTTTGTTGCCTGCGGTTGCAGGGGGAGGACCTATGTACAGTGCACACGTGTAATGGTGTAATGGTGTCCCCGCACTCACAAATGCCGGGGAATTTGCCCTGAACGATGTGGAGGCACCTTGGCTAGTGCCAGGGTGCCCACACACTAAGGGGGTGATTCCGAGTTTGGCTGGCGGCGGGCGCCGCCAGCCAAACGGGAACCGCCAGAAAACCGTACCGCGGTCAGAAGACCGCGGCGGTCATTCTGAGTTTCCCGCTGGGCTGGCGGGCGACCGCCAGAAGGCCGCCCGCCAGCCCAGCGGGAAACCCCCTTCCATGAGGATGCCGGCTCCGAATGGAGCCGGCGGAGTGGAAGGGGTGCGACGGGTGCAGTTGCACCCGTCGCGATTTTCAGTGTCTGCGTGGCAGACACTGAAAATCTTGGTGGGGCCCTGTTAGGGGGCCCCTGCAGAGCCCATGCCATTGGCATGGGCACTGCAGGGGCCCCCAGGGGCCCCACGACACCCGTTACCGCCAGCCAGGTTCTGGCGGTCAAAACCGCCTGAACCAAGCTGGCAGTAAGGGGGTCGGAATCCCCATGGCGGCGCTGCCTGCAGCGCCGCCATGGAGGATTCCCCAGGGCAGCGGGAAACCGGCGGTACACCGCCGGTTTTCCGTTTCTGACCCCGGCTGTACCGCCGTGGTCAGAATGCCCATGGGAGCACCGCCAGCCTGTTGGCGGTGCTCCCGCGGTCGTTGGCCCTGGCGGTAGTCTACCGCCAGGGTCAGAATGACCCCCTAAGTAACTTAGCACCCAACCTTTACCAGGTAAAGGTTAGACGTATAGGTGACTTATAAGTTACTTAAGTGCAGTGGTAAAGGGCTGTGAAATAACGTGGACGTTATTTCACTCAGGCTGCAGTGGCAGGCCTGTGTAAGAATTGTCAGAGCTCCCTATGGGTGGCAAAAGAAATGCTGCAGCCCATAGGGATCTCCTGGAACCCCAATACCCTGGGTACCTCAGTACCATATACTAGGGCATTATAAGGGTGTTCCAGAATACCAATGTGAATTGGTGAAATTGGTCACTAGCCTGTTAGTGACAATTTGGAAAGCAGAGAGAGCATAACCACTGAGGTTCTGGTTAGCAGAGCCTCAGTGAGCCAGTTAGTCATCACACAGGGAACACATACAGGGCACACTTATGAGCACTGGGGCCCTGGCTGGCAGGGTCCCAGTGACACATACACTAAAACAACATATATACAGTGAAATATGGGGGTAACATGCCAGGCAAGATGGTACTTTCCTACAGACCCCATGGTGGCAGCAGCAGTATTCCTGATAGTAATCCTGTTAGAGAGCATGTTTCCAGGAATCTACACAAGATAGTCTCCCCTTACAAGGAGGGGGATGACATCAACAAGTGGTTTGCTGCATTTGAGAGGGCCTGTATGGTACAGGGGGTCCCTCAAAGGCAGTGGGCTGCTATATTGTGGCTATCTTTCACTGGAAAGGGTAGGGATAGGCTCCTTACTGTTAGAGAAAGTGATGCTAACAATTTTGCAGTTTTGAAGGATGCCCTCTTGGATGGATTTGGCTTAACCACTGAACAATACAGGATTAAGTTCAGAGACACCAGAAAAGAGTCCTCTCAAGACTGGACAGACTTTGTGGACTGTTCAGTGAAGGCCTTGGAAGGGTGGTTACATGGCAGTAAGGTATCTGACTATGAAAGCCTGTATAATCTTATTGTGAGAGAGCATATTCTGAATAACTGTGTGTCTGACTTGTTACAGCAATACCTAATGTACTCAGATCTGACCTCTCCCCAAGAATTGGGAAAGAAGACACACAAATGGGTCAGAACAAGAGTGAACAGAAAAGTTCATACAGGGGGTGGCAAGGATGGCAAGAAGAAAGATGGTGAGAAATCTCAGGATAAGCATGGGGATAAGGGTAAAACCAAAGATCCTTCTTCACATCCTAAACACTCTTCAGGGGGTGGGGATAAATCAAATTCTTCCTCTTCTTCACAAGATACACACATTAAAAAAACTTGGTGCTAAGTGTATACAAATAAAGGCCATTGGCAAGGGGATAAGTCCTGTCCAGGTAAACCCCCTGAGCCAACCACCACTAATACATCAAACTCTAGTGCCCCTAGCAGTAGTGGTAATAGTGGTGGGACTACTGGCAACAGTCAAAGGAAGGGTGTAGTTGGGTTCACTTATGGGTCCATCATAGAAACTGGGGTAGTCAGTCCAAAGACAGTTTCTGTCACACCTGGTGGCATTGGCCTTGACACACTGGCTGCTTGTCCCCTTACAATGGATAAGTACAGGCAGGCAGTTTCAATAAATGGTGCTGAGGCCCAGGCTTTCAGGGACACAGGTGCCATTATCACTTTGGTGACTGAAAGCCTAGTGCCTCCTGATCAACACATCATTGGACAACAGTACAAGATTATTGATGTCCATAACTCCACTAAGTTTCTTCCCTTAGCTATAGTTCAGCTTAGTTGGGGTGGAGTTACTGGCCCTAAGCAGGTGGTAGTATCATCTAGCTTACCTGTAGACTGTCTCTTAGGTAATGACCTAGAGACCTCAGGTTGGGCTGAGGTAGAGTTTCATACACATGCAGCCATGCTGGATATCCCTGAGGAATTGCTTCCTCTCATTTCTACTGAAATGAAAAAGCAAAGGAGAGAAAAAGGCCTGAAAACTCAGAATCCTTCCCCAACAACAGGTAAAAAGGGTATCAAAGTATCCCCTACCCACCCTGCCATTCAGGATACCATTCCTGTGGTGGGAGAACCTCTCCTGGGGTGGCACCTATACCAAGGGAACCATCAGCTGGCACAGCGGAACTCCCTGAGGTAAAAGTACCTCTCTGTGGGATAACTAATATTGGTGAGGAAAAGGGCACCATTTTAGTTAACATGGAGCATCCCTCCAACCCTCCCAGAGAAGGTTTAGTGCAGAAACCCTGCACTGCCTCACAACACTTAGGACAGCAGCCCTGCCCTAGGGTGGAGCTCATAGGACAGCATCCCTGCCCTGCTCCAACTCAAGAGAAACAGCAACCCTGTTCTCTCTTACAGCCTCATGGACAAAGTTTTTGCCCAGCTATGGCTTTATTGAGACAGCATCCCTGTCTGGCATTCACAACAATTGATATAGGTTCAGTGAACAATTCCCACTGCTCTAAACTAAAACTTACTGATAGGAACTCTGAAAATATATCTTCGCATTGTTGGCTAGCTAAAAAACTTCAAACAGGGTGGTTTACATCCCCACAGGGAAGTAACCATATAGTGGATGATAAACGGAGTAACCAGTACTGCAGAGCTACTCTCCACTTATCACCACTTAGACAATAAAGACTTAACTGGCCAACGCTAGCCTTCTTGTCCTTCATTTGGGGGCGGGTTGTGTAGGAAAGTAGCCTCTTTCTAGCCTTGTTACCCCCACTTTTGGCCTGTTTATGAGTATATGTCAGGGTGTTTTCACTGTCTCACTGAGATCCTGCTAGCCAGGGCCCAGTGCTTATAGTGAAAACTCTATGTTGTAAGTGTGTTTGTTATGTGTCACTGGGAGACTGCTAGCCAAGACCCCAGTGCTCATAAGTTTGTGGCCTATATGTGTTCCCTGTGTGATGCCTAACTATCTTATTGAGGCTCTGCTAACCAGAACCTCAGTGGTTCTGCTCTTTCTGCTTTCCAAATTTGTCTCTAACAGGCTAGTGACTACATTTACCAATTCACATTGGCATACTGGTACACTCATATAATTCCCTTGTATATGGTACTTAGGTACCCAGAGTATTGGGGTTCCAGGAGATCCCTATGGGCTGCAGCATTTCTTTTGCCACCTATAGGGAGCTCAGACCATTCTTACACAGGCCTGCCACTGCAGCCTGCGTGAAATAACGTCCACATTATTTCACAGCCATTTTCACTACACATAAGTAACTTATAAGTCACCTATATGTCTAACCTTCACCTGGTGAAGGTTGGGTGCCAAGTCACTTAGTCTGTGGGCACCCTGGCACTAGCCAAGGTGCCTCCACATCGTTCAGGGCCAATTCCCCGGACTTTGTGAGTGCGGGGACACCATTACACGTGTGCACTATACATAGATCACCACCTATGTATAGCGTCACAATGGTAACTCTGAACATGGCCATGTAACATGTCTAAGATCGTGGAATTGTCACCCCAATATCATTCTGGTATTGGGGGGACAATTCCATGATCCCCTGGGTCTCTAGCACAGTACCCGGGTACTGCCAAACTGCCTTTCCGGGGTCTCCACTGCAGCTGCTTCTGCTGCCAACCCCTCAGACAAGTTTCTGCCCTCCTGGGGTCCAGGCAGCCCTGGCCCAGGAAGGCAGAACACAGGATTTCCTCTGAGAGAGGGTGTTACACCCTCTCCCTTTGGAAATAGGTGTGAAGGGCTGGGGAAGAGTAGCCTCCCCCAGCCTCTGGAAATGCTTTGATGGGCACAGATGGTGCCCATCTCTGCATAAGCCAGTCTACACCAGTTCAGGGATCCCCCAGCCCTGCTCTGGAGCGAAACTGGACAATGGAAAGGGGAGTGACCACTCCCCTGACCAGTACCTCCCAGGGAAGGTGCCCAGAGCTCCTCCAGTGTGTCCCAGACCTCTGCCATCTTGGAAACAGAGGTGTTGGGGGCACACTGGACTGCTCTGAGTGGCCAGTGCCAGCAGGTGACATCAGAGGCTCCTTCCGATAGGCTCTTACCTCTCTTGGTAGCCAATCCTCCTTCCTTGGTAGCCAAACCTCCTTTTCTGGCTATTTAGGGTCTCTGCTTTGGGGAATTATTCAGAAGACGAATTCAAGAGCTCACCAGAGTTCCTCTGCATTTCCCTCTTCACCTTCTACCAAAGGATCGACTGCTGACTGCTCAGGACACCTGCAAAACCGCAACAAAGTGGCCAGACGACTACCAGCAACATCGTAGCGCCTAATCTTGCCGGCTTTCTCGACTGTTTCCAGGTGGTGCATGCTCTGGGGGTAGCTTGCCTTCACCCTGCACCAGAAGCTCAGAAGAAATTTCCCGTGGTTCGACTGAATCTTCCCCCTGCTAACGCAGGCACTAAAAGACTGCAACACTGGTCCTCTGGGTCCCCTCTCATCCTGATGAGCGTGGTCCCTGGAACTCAGCAACTCTGTCCAAGTGACTCCCACAGTCCAGTGACTCTTCAGTCCAAGTTTGGTGGAGGTAAGTCCTTGCCTCCCCACGCTAGACTGCATTGCTGGGTACCGCGTGATTTACAGCTGCTCCGGCTCCTGTGCACTCTTCCAGGATTTCCTTCATGCACAGCCAAGCCTGGGTCCCCTGCACTCCTTCCTGCAGTGCTCAACCTTCTGAGTTGTCCTCCGGCGTTGTGGGACTCCCCTTTTGTGACTTTGCGTGGACTCCTATTCACTTTCCTTCCAAGTGCCTGTTCAGGTACTTTTGCGGGTGCTGCCTGCTTCTGTGAGGGCTCCCTGAGTTGCTGGGCACCCCCTATGTCTCCTCCTCCAAGTGGTGACATCCTGGTCCCTCCTGGGCCACAGCAGCACCCAAAAACCTATATGGCAACCCTTGCAAGCTAGCAAGGCTTGTTTGCAGTCTTTCTGCAAGCTTCATCGCGACGTGTAACATCCATCCGCCGAAGGAGAAGTTCCTAGTCCTCTTCTTTCTTGTAGAACTCCAAGCTTCTTCCAACCATTGGCAGCTTCCTTGCACCCTCAGCTGGCATTTCCTGGGCTCCTGCCCACTCTCGACACTGTCGCGACTATTGGACTTGGTCCCCTTGTCTTACAGGTACTCAGGTCCAGAAATCAACTGTTGTTACATTGCTGGTGTTTGTTCTTCCTGCAGAATCCCCCTATCACGACTACTGTGCTCTCTGGGGGTAGTAGGTGCACTTTACACCTACTTTTCAGGGTCTTGGGGTGGGCTATTTTTCTAACCCTCACTGTTTTCTTACAGTCCCAGCGACCCTCTACAAGCTCACATAGGTTTGGGGTCCATTTGTGGTTCGCATTCCACTTTTGGAGTATATGGTTTGTGTTGCCCCTATACCTATGTGCTCCTATTGCAATCTATTGTAACTTTACACTGCTTGCATTACTTCCTTTTGTTATTACTGCATATTTTTGGTATTGTGTACATATATTTTGTGTATATTTGTCATCCTCATACTGAGGGTACTCACTGAGATACTTTTGGCATATTGTCATACAAATAAAGTACCTTTATTTTTAGTAACTCTGTGTATTGTGTTTTCTTATGATATTGTGCATATGAGACCAGTGGTATAGTAGGAGCTAGACATGTCTCCTAGTTCAGCCTAAGCTGCTTTGCCATAGCTACCTTCTATCAGCCTAAGCTGCTAGAAACACCCCTTCTACACTAATAAGGGATAACTGGACCTGGCACAAGGTGTACGTACCTCAGGTACCTACTACAAGCCAGGCCAGCCTCCTACACCCAGGCTAGGCTGTGCACAAAGGAATCCTTGGAGAAGTGCACAGAAGCCAGAGCAGCTGCAAATCATGCAGTACACAGGTTTGCAGTCTAGCCTGGGGAGGCAAGGACTTACCTCCACCAAATTTGGACTGAAGGATCACTGGACTGTGGGGGTCTCTTGGATCTAGCTCCTGTGTTCCAGGGACCACGCTCATCGAGATGAGAGGGGACCCAGAGGACTGGTGATGCAGAAGGTTGGTGCCTGAGTTAGCAGGGGGAAGACTCTGTCAACCCACGGGAGATTTCTTAGGGATTTCCAGTGCAGGGTGAAGGCAGACAGCCCTCAGAGCATGCATCACCAGGAAGCAGTCGAGAAAGCCGGCTTTCTCGACTGTTTCCTGGTGGTGCATGCTCTGTGGGATGTGAGGGACAGAACGCTGCCTTTCCTTTAGGAGAGAGGTGTTACACCCTCTCCCTTTGGAAATAGGTGTGCCAGGCATGGGAGGGGTATCCTACCAGAACCTCTGGAAATGCTTTGAAGGTAACAATTGGTGCCCTTCTTGCATAATCCAGTCTACACCTGTTCAGGGACCCTCAGTCCCTGCTCGGGTGCGAAACAGGACAAAGGAAAGGGGAGTGACCACTCCCCTGTCCATCACCACCCCAGGGTTGGTACCCAGAGCTCCTCCAGTGTGTCCCAGGGTTTTGCCATCTTGGATTCCAAGGTGGTGGGGCATTATCGGAACATGTGAGTGGCCAGTGCCAGCAGGTACATCAGAGACCCCTCCTGGTAGGTGCTTACCTTCTTAGCTGACCAATCCCCCTTTCAGGGCTATTTAGGGTCTCTCCTCTGGGTGTTTCTTCGGATTCGGATTGCAAGACTTCAGCAGGAATCCTCTGCATCCATTATTTAATTTTCTACAGACTGATGAACCGCTGACTGCTCCAGGAACTCTACAAAACTTCAACAAAGAAGCTAAGATGACTTCTGCAACATTGTATCATCAGCTCCTGCCAGCAACTGCAAAACTTTCCAGGTCATGCATCCTACGAGGACTGCCTGTCTTCAGCCTGCACCAGAAGAACCAAAGGAATCTCCCGTGGAGTGACGGAGTCACATCCCTGCATCAGCAGGCACCTCTATGCAGCAACGACCGGTGGCTTGGGTCCCTTCTCCAGACAACAGGCATGGATCCAGCAACACAGGTGGTAGACTTAAGTGACCCCGACAGTCCCAACATCCAGCTGTCCAACTTTGGTGGAGGTAAGAGCTTGCCTCCCCACGCAAGATAGTTCCCACGTGCACCACGTGATTTGCAGTTGCCAATGCTTGTGTGCGACCTTCCAAGGAGTTCTTCATGCACAGCACAGCTTAGGCCCCCAGCACTCCATCCTGTGATGCACAGCTTCCTGAGTGGTTTTCCGGTGGTGTGGGAATCCTTTGTGTTGTGCTGTGTGGGCCTCCATTTGCACCTCCTTTGTCCCCATGCTGTGGGACTCCTGTGCATGCTGCCTAGTCTTCTGAGGGCTCTCTGAGTTGCTGAGAGCCGCCTCTGTCTCCCCTTCCTGGGTAGATGCCACCAGGTCCCTCCTGGTCCTGGGCAGTGGCATTTTCTGCCAACCCTGTTTTTTCCATGAACCAAGGCTTCTTGGTAGAATCCAGCAACGCAAATCAGACTGCATTCATCTATCCAGCATGGGACATTTTCTGCACCAACGAGGAACCGGCATCTGTCTTCTTTGGTGCAATACTGACTTTGTCTTCTCACCAGTGGTTCTTCTTTTGCACCTTCGTCCTGGTTAGCAGGGGCTCCTGTTCTTCCTTGACTCTTCAGTGCTTCTTGGACTTGGTCCTCTTCTTCTACAGGTCTTCAGGTTCAGGAATCCATTGTTGGTGTCTTACAGTTTCTTCTGGTTCTAGCATTATCTTCTATCACAACTTCTAGTGTGTTTTAGGAAACTTTCTGTGTTTTACTCCTGCTTTCCTGGGCTCTGGGGTGGGGTATTATATTTACCTTTGGTGTTTCCTTACACTTCCAGTGCCCCTCTACACACTGCACTTGCCTAGATGGGAAACCAACTTTCGCATTCCACTATTTTAGTATATGGTTTGTGTTCCCCCTAGGCCCATTGCAACCTATTGTGATTTTCCCTCTATGTACAATTGTCTGACTATTTACTTACTTGTTTTTAGGCACTAGTGTATATATTGTGTAATTCACTTGCCTCCTAAGGGAGTATAGTCTCCAAAGTATTTTTGGCATTATGTGACTAAAATAAAGTGCCTTTATTTTTGTAACACTGAGTGTTGTCTTTCATGTGTGTGTAAGTACTGTGAGACTACAGTGGTATTGCAAGAGCTTTGCATGTCCCCTAGTTCAGCCTTGGCTGATCTGCTTACAGCTACCTCTAGACAGCCTGGCTTCTATACACTGACTACATTTCACTAATAAGGCATAACAGGTCGTGGTATAAGGTGTAAGTACCTTTGGTACCCACTACAAACCAGGGCAGCCTCCTACACAGCGCGACCATAACCTCTGAATTTGCTGCTATCAGTGGAAGCAGTGAAGAATGCAGCTAGCACTCATGAGACGATGGTTCCCAAACCCATTGTTGCCTGCAATGGCCGTTACCTCTCTTGACCCACTGTGATGTCAAATCAGAATATGTCTTTAAAGATTTATGACCTTTTTGTATCCCAACTCTCCAGATATGTTGGATATCAGCCCTCAGAGATCCCTATTTTAAATGTGCATATTCAGTTATTCATAAGATTGAAGGAATTGTTCAACAGGGGTAACTATGGGAAAGAGGGAAGAGGTAAAACAGCTAGTTGGTTCGACACGGATTGGAAAGGCGTGAAAGCCCATCTGAGAAAGTCTATAAAGGAGGGAGATAGATAGAGAGGGAATTGTGGAAGCTAGCTTAGAGGATGGTAGAGTTCTCTACACTGCAAAAAAAGAGTGGGAAGATTCGATCTAGTGTGATATGTCAAAAGTGGCAGACAGGAGAGACACTTAGGCCCATATTTATACTTTTTTAGCGCCGCATTAGTGTCATTTTTCTACGCAAAAATGGCGCAAACTTGCAAAATACAATTGTATTACCCCATTTTTGCATCAAAAAGCGGCGCAAATGCGGCGCTAAAAAAGTATAAATATGGGTCTGAGACTTTCTGGAAGTTGGTATCTACAGCGGGGTCTGGTGGTGCGAGTCCCCTTCACTACCATATTAATCCTAACAGTTGGGTCTCCCATTTTACTACCCTCTATGCCCCTGAGGGTTCTTCTGAGTCCAAAAGCAACAAGGATGAGGACCCCACTGTGGAGTCTGTTTTTGAGCATGAAACAAGGGGCAAGACAGGCCCAGTAGTTTTAGCTGAAACAATACAGTTAGGGCAATCAGTGCCCTGACAAGTGCCAAGGCCCTCTGTATGGATAAAATCTCAGGTGTAATTCCAGAGGCTTTGAGCTGAATGTAGGGAATATATGATCTTTGGCCAGAGGGGAACTAGGATTAGGCCAATTCGGGTTGGTAATAAAACATTGGAGAGGGTTAAATCTTTCAACTTACTAGGGTCAAACTAACTAGTGATGTAAAATAGTTAGCCCAGTTAACTAATACCTCCCTAGTGGAGCAAAGATCGAATTCCATCATACGTTTCCATATGATTACCAGATTCCGATCTGTTTCTCGAGCTCTAGCAGTCTACCAAACCAAGGCACAAGGAGCTGACCTATTTGGTGCAGAGATTAGGGGCCACAGCAAAATGGGCTGTCTAGTTGCTGTAGAAAATAAATGTGTAAGGAAGCTGTTAAAGTTAAATGCAACTACTCCGTTGACCCCACTTTATCTGGATCATGACTTTGGCAGAATGGAGGATCTGGCAGCTCTAAAGCCCTTGGCCTATTAGGTTCATCTGTGGTGAATTGAGCCACCCTAGGGATCCCCTAAGGGATTTGACAACTTCAGCAAATGTTAACGTATCCCCTGGGCAAAGTCAGTGCTTGACTGGCTTAATAGATTGAACCTAGCGAGATTCTGGGATGAGCCAGAATCATTATGTAAAGCTGATATTCATGTACTTAAAAAATGTTACTGGGATTATATAAATGAACAGGTTGTTTTGACAGGCATTGAGGTACTGGGTTTTTCAGAACCGGTACTGATCCGGTAACCCAGCGGTGCCAGGGTACACCCAAAGACCTCGGGTACTTTCCTGATTCAGACTACAGAAACTCAGAGTCTTCTAGGTGAAGTCAAAGATCGAATTTATTGGCTGCAACCAATGGACAAGTGTCCTAGAAGTACAACAGCACGATTTGTATGTTCTCAGGAGACTGTGTGTCAATGCAAAATCAGGTTTCCTTATATACAGTTTTTTAAGCTTCAGGCAAACATTCTTGACATTTTGGTTGGTCATTCACATGTTTTCACTTCAAAGGAAAAACCAGTGTCATGATGAAACCTCATATTTCATGTCATCCAGCCCATAATAAATTACCCGGCAAGGCCTAGAATTTCACATCAGATAAGTGTGGACCCCAAATAAAAACGGGCACCTCCCCCTCGTAAAGTAAGAAGAAGAAAAGAGCAGGTGCAGGTGTGAGCAAGTTAGGCAGGGTGTGTGAGCAATAATAAGGGTTTTATGGCCTGGTGTGCCTTGATGCTATCTGATTCGGCCACTGGGAGAGGGACTGACCAAACAGGTTTGGCCTGAGGCAATGGTTCCAGCTTGCCCAGGTCAGAGAAAAGTCAATCAAGGTGTACGTGTCCTTGGAATCAAATCTGACTGTATTATAAGCCTATGTGAGGGCAATTTTTAAAAATGGCTGCCGTGTATAAAATGGGAGCCACGAGTGCAGGACGAAAATGGCGATTTCGAGGTGAAAACGCTGCTGGAATTGAGCGTAAATGCTCATGCTTAGTGTACTAGTCATTATCGGTCTTTTGATACTAAAATCGTACTGCTGTGGCAAAGTAAATTACATGGGTCCAGAATTTTTAGAACCACAAACCCTCCTTTTGCCCTTACATAGGCAATAAACCTATTCTCATGCTAATCTGAGTCCAGGTCTATGTTTATAAGGCCATGGAGATGTTGCTGGAGCAAAATTCCAGTACTTGGTAACTCTCTCTGGACAGGTCTCCTTGAACATGAAGTAGCACAAAAGGCCACATATGGCAGGACAAAATAAGGAATACCTCTATCTGCAGTAGGTGGCATAAGATCACACACCCAACAATTGCTGATGTTCACTACTAACTAGTGTTGATGCAGAAGCTGTACAAAAGAATTGCTTACGAATTCTGAACTTCTAACCTGCTCATGTTCAGGAAAAGGGTGAAAAGAGTGCAAAGAAACAATAGTAGGAAAAGACATAGGTTGGGAAGTGGGTGCAGAAGTCAATTGAGTAGAGAAAAACAATCCTACCCATAAATGACAACGTCATGTTTAAAAGACACTAGAAAACACGTTATTAAGAACATATAGACAACGGGAGAAAGTAGTGACCACTATGAAATAATAATTTTTCACAACCCTAACCAAAAAGCAAATCCTAAAATTATCTAGTAACATTTTTAGGGCTCCTCTGCATTTCAGTAATTTTTGTATGTTCAGGTGGAACAGTGGTGACTCTCATCAATGCTCTAAGGTGAAAAGGGGGTACTCTTTCCACAGAAAATGGACTTTATTCTGCTTTTACTAAACAGAATAGTACTTTAAAACAATGCCAGCAAAACAATCAGTCTCCTAACACCTAGTCTATACAATCACACGGAAACCTCTTGTGAAACCAACTATGCCCAGAGTCCGTTCAAAAAGCCTCTCTGGCAGGCTTCTATTGTCCATCAAATTTTCTTTTGTCGTTTTCTTTCGCATGGGCCTCTCAATTCAGGCCTCTTCGTGAGAAAATACTGCTTAGTTGGAGTGTCCTCCTGGCAAACACCCACAGCTCACTCGAAAGTCTCAATGTCTTAAAGCAATGCACCAGTGTCTCTCATCTGTGGCAGATACTACAAACAATGTGCTCTTCATTGATCAAGGGCACAAATCATCTCGTGCAGACCCAAGCACAATTAATTGGGAAATAGCTCAAGCTCAGCAGCACTTTCAGACTCCAACACTCATTATTTAGTGTCAGAGGACGCTCAAGCTGCTCTTTCATGGGCACCAAAATATAGTGCCTTTTTCCAAACTTGAAATTTCCGGTGCACTGCCCTTCTTCCGTTGGAGCAAAGAAAAGGGTGTGTGTGGCCAAAACTCAGGCCAAGGGGCTCAAGGGATTGCACACTGTCAGAGGTTACCAGCACATGACAGGTAGAGAAATGAAACCTCAAAACAGCTCTGCCATCAACAACAGGAATCCTTCTCTTTAGCTCTTTTACACTGAAACTTTGGTTTTGTGATGTCCAACGCCGTCTGATGGAGCAAGTACGATACCATGCGCTGGCGATCGCTGTCCAGCTTTGCTACTTCCTGGGTGCTGAGACTGTAGGGCCAAGACGTCCGTCTTTCATCTGTAGCTGTCACTGATGGGAATTAGGCTTAAATCAATGTCCTGCAGGTTATTATGACTTGATACCTGCAGAATCTAGTGACGTAGGAAGTGTGCCACAGCTGTTAGTTTCCTTCAATTTAGTACAAAAACAGTTCATGGTTTTTAACAAGGGGACTGCAAGCAGGTGGTCTGCAATCTTCAAAGGAGTAGCCATACACCATGGGCATAAAATACAAAGACAAAGGCAGAAGGGCAAAACATGGTCTCTAGCATCTTTAATTGGGTTCTCTCCATTATTCTCTGCCATCTATAGCTACATGAGAATTCTATCTGAATGGATTTCCTCACACAGTGGCATTGTCTAATGTGGTAAACACATATTTGCCTCAATGATTAAGTCTAGGTGTTCCTCCTTACCTTAGAACATCTCAATAGAGAAATCACATGATACCGATTATCAGGGACATGTAGAAACCTTCCTTTAAAAACTGTGCATCAGGTGCACTATGCAATACACAGGCTAATAGTCAAATGTGCAAACAAAAAGACAAGAACTAGAGGGTCCTGATATTTGCATGATTAGGACACATCTGATCCCACCAAAAATTAAAGTAGCAGGAACAGAAGGGAACCGAAAACCAAATTAAAATAGACATTGAAAATTCGTCATGTTCAAAAAGGTAAACATAAGATATCTCCTATTGAGATGGAAAACTTGTCTTACTATAATATTGAGTCAGTTAACCAGTCTATCGCTACCCTGACAGTCAGGCTGGAAAACATTGAAGCAGGCAAATTCTTGAAAACCAGTCTGGTCATACCAAAGGGAATTATACATAACATGGGGGTCCCTGGTACATCACTGCAGTCTGGAAATGTGAACCTGAACAATACATCAATAATAATAAAAGGGCTGACTGGTGAAAGGAATTCGAAAAAGAGAAATGGGACTAGGACATAGCTAAAATCTCAATAACTAAGCATGATGCGACATTGGTCAGGGGAAGTAACAAAAGAAAAAAAATCTATAGGAAGAACAAAAAAAATTATTTGGGTGATAGTCAGGCATGTGACACAACATCGAGAGTACGGGTGGTACACAAAGGCCAAAGTTACACAAATTTTAACTCTACCGTTGGCGACTACAACATATACGGTACTCCTAGCTAATGTTTCAGTTCCTTCTTCAGGAAAAAATGAAAACCTGGTTTTCTTTTAAGGAACGAAAGCCATATGCTACTTAGGAAATACAACATCATTAACTAATGTAATATAGAAATTAGGCCACCTTGAGTCACAGATCTATAATTTCATCCTTAGGTCCAATCAAGGATACATAAATGTAGGGCTGCCTGTTCCTTTAAGGGAAGGGGCAGTAACGTGACTAACTGCAGGTGACACACTTTGATCCTGTATATCTCTTTTTATTTTCCTTCAATACCATTATAGCCAAATAGACATTCACTGGTGAAGTGTTGTCTTTTATGTTCACAGCATGAAATATCATTATCTGTGGAATTTAGTAACCAGAACAAGTTCAACCAACTGTTGCGTAGCGATGGGCATCGTCATGACCATCCCCTCACAACACAGGGGAGCTTGTAATAGTATCAAAAGCAGCAACAAACATGCAAAAAACAAATAAAAAATAATAAAAACGCACAAAACGTCAAGCCATCAGATATACTTGCTGTGTATCAAGCACAAAAAGCATAGACAAAACAATAGCATGTGTGAATAAGCGGTGGCACACAACACCATGTCATGTACTTTATGCACTGTAAACCTGCAGCCCAAAACCCAATATTTGGGCCTGTTTAATTTGTCAGGTTTAAAATCCTTACCCTCCTTTTGACAGTAGATCACCAGGCAATGGCAATCTGCTGTCAAATATAACTTTACTGTTTCTCGTCTAACATACAGGACCAGCAAGAACAATTCATGATAGGACCAAATACATGAAAATAAATTTCCATTACTTAACTGTTACCCTCTTGTCAGTTACTTCGCAACATCAAGCCACCTTAGTTTTACCTTTCTAAAAGTAAAAATTGTTACACTGACACTCCATATTAATTTGGCACCTACAATTTCCACTGTAAAAAAAAATCATCTCTATTTCCAGATTATTAAACTACATTTACTGTGAATAATTCACACACCTTAATAACACACATACCAGTTGTTAGAATAAATGCTTGTTGCAATCCCATGCAATGGTACATATTTCATCAACCTCGAATGAATGAACGTCTCAGTAGGCCCAGCTGAAGTTAGAACCTTCAACCTTGATATTAAAACAAGCCTTTGTACTGGCACATTGACTCATTGAATCATAAGAAGGCACAACCTGCAAATATATATCAAACCTAAATGTATGCATTTACTGAAGCCTGAGACACTTTAAAAAGTACTCTGAATGAAAGAAAATGCAGTTTAAACAGTGCTTTTGCCCAAAATCGACTTTGATATTTTAGGCATTAAAAAATCAATATCCTACAATTTTCTTGCATAATATGCATTACCAGAATGTCTATTACACAATCCATGAGTCAGCCATTGAAAATATTAACTTATACTTTATAGAAATGAGCTTGTTTGCTCCTGCGCCAAGGGAAAATTGCACATACAAATGTCATTTTAGTGGTGCAACATAACTTGAATTAAATTTTAATGTTAGGAGGTCATAGTATAGGTATTAAGCTTTATAAATATTAAAAAACGATTTTGAAAGGCACTTATTTTTTTTAATAATTTTTCCATAATTAATAATTTTCTTTAAAAAAAAAAAAAAAAACAATTATTCTTTTTTTTGTTATAATTCCACATATAAAAGCAAGCTGCATCCCTTGCCTATTATTTGGGATACATTAACTCACAAGCCTAAGCGCATAAGCCTAACTTGAAATGCGTCACATTTTTGCGCCACTTTCATTTAAAAGGAAGGTTATGCAAAATTCCACCCATGTTTAACTGGGAAAGTGCTGGCTGAATTGAAAATAGATAATTTCGTTTTTTTTTGGGGGGGGGCCCTATTTATATCTATTGAATGTGTTTTCTAATTTATTAAGCATTTAACGGCAGTTTTGTATATGTGCACAATTGCTCATTCTATAAATTAAAGAGCAACATATAGCTATGTTAGCACATCACATGGTTCATTTCTGGATTTTTTCTAAGTTTCTACTTAATATTAATTAACCAACATTTTACTTAACAAACTGTAAACATCAAGAAGACCCACAAACACACATTGAGCTCATTTCAGATATAAACAGAAAACACTCAGTACACATAATACAGCGCGCTTTAGCCATTTTTCATAAATAGCGCCGTTGCAATTTACTTACAGAACCGTTTGCAGATCCTAGTTGTAAGTCATATTTACAGGGGAAAAAAAAAAAAAAACTTTTCTCAATTATTTCCAAGAATAGCGGACCCATACTTTATTAAACGTGATGGGGCCCACTCCGTGCTTCACATATAGTTCATAGGTTGGAGTTCCAATCGGAGGAACCGGACATGAGTCCTCCAACCGGTAGTCCCTTTTACAACCAAGACAAAACAAATTTCCAAGTCTGCTAAGACCAGGCATCTTCGCTCACTAGTCTAGCTTCAAACTTCAAAGGATTATCGTTTACGATAGTCTCGTGAATACACGAGTCCTTCGGCTTTGGTACTTGCAAGTTCCAAATCAAAGTGATCCCAAAGGGATACCAAACCAAATGTCCAACTAAGGACCAAACCAAGTGTCCAACTAAGGACCAAACCAAGTGTCCAACTAAGGACCAAACCAAGTGTCCAACTAAGGACTGGGAGACGCTCCACTTATACTTAACTGAAAATATCAATGACGTCACCAGAAGACTCGTCTTATCGTTTCGCTCTACCAAAAATCAAGGGTCCAAATCAGGGCGACAGCCAGGGCAGCAGTCCTTCATAGCCGTCGGGAAGCGGGGAACCTCGCAACAAAGACTTTCGGACCACGTCGACATGCAGGGGTCGATGAAGTGGCGGCCTTCCTCCAGAATTTTCACACGAAGCTCCCCACGGACCTCAGGCTTGGACCGGTACCGCTGGTATCGCCCCACGTTTGGGCGCCAACTGAGGTACTGGGTTTTTCAGAACCGGTACTGATCCGGTAACCCAGCGGTGCCAGGGTACACCCAAAGACCTCGGGTACTTTCCTGATTCAGACTACAGAAACTCAGAGTCTTCTAGGTGAAGTCAAAGATCAAATTTATTGGCTGCAACCAATTGACAAGTGTCCTAGAAGTACAACAGCACGATTTGTATGTTCTCAGGAGACTGTGTGTCAATGCAAAATCAGGTTTCCTTATATACAGTTTTTTAAGCTTCAGGCAAACATTCTTGACATTTTGGTTGGTCATTCACATGTTTTCACTACAAAGGAAAAACCAGTGTCATGATGAAACCTCATATTTCATGTCATCCAGCCCATAATAAATTACCCGGCAAGGCCTAGAATTTCACATCAGATAAGTGTGGACCCCCAATAAAAACGGGCACCTCCCCCTCGTAAAGTAAGAAGAAGAAAAGAGCAGGTGCAGGTGTGAGCAAGTTAGGCAGGGTGTGTGAGCAATAATAAGGGTTTTATGGCCTGGTGTGCCTTGATGCTATCTGATTCGGCCACTGGGAGAGGGACTGACCAAACAGGTTTGGCCTGAGGCAATGGTTCCAGCTTGCCCAGGTCAGAGAAAAGTCAATCAAGGTGTACGTGTCCTTGGAATCAAATCTGACTGTATTATAAGCCTATGTGAGGGCAATTTTTAAAAATGGCTGCCGTGTATAAAATAGGAGCCACGAGTGCAGGACGAAAATGGCGATTTCGAGGTGAAAACGCTGCTGGAATTGAGCGTAAATGCTCATGCTTAGTGTACTAGTCATTATCGGTCTTTTGATACTAAAATCGTACTGCTGTGGCAAAGTAAATTACATGGGTCCAGAATTTTTAGAACCACAGCATCCATGGTGCTTTGACAAGCAGGTTTCTGGAGATTAAGAGCCATATTTACAAGAAAGTGGTGCATCACTTGTGATGTGCCACTTTTCTTGTGGCCCCGTTGCGTCCCCTAATGCCACCATGGTAGCGCTGTATTTGCAATACGGTGCACCATGGCGCATTGTAGGGGCAATAGAGTCATTTTTTATGACTGCGATTGTAATGCTATACTGGATTAGCGTAAAAAAAGATGATGCTAATGCAGTATAGTGTTCAGAGGCCCATTGAAACCAAAGGTAGCCTCCTTTTAATGGCTGCTTTAAGCAGGCATTATAAATTATGCTAGAAATGGCGCAATACAATCTTGAAGATTCCATTGCACCATTTTTAACGACCCTAGAACAAGGAAATGCCTCCTTTGCATACATCATCCACATATTATGCATGATGTGGCGCAAAGGGATTACAAGGTGACAATAACCTAGTTTGTGCCACCTTAGTAATATGGAGCTATGGTAGTGGCCTGTTAGCGTCACATTTGCAGCAAAATGTTGCTGCAAATATGGCGCTAAGAGGCGCAAGGGCCTTGTAAATCTGGCCCTAAGTTTCTCCCATGTTTTCAATCATTTCTTGATGAGATCACTCCTGCTCTTGCTAAAAGCTTGTATATCTTATTTAGGATTGGCACACGCCCCCCTACGAGCTTGAACATGTGCCCTGCATGTGGCCTAGCAAATAAAACTGAAGCCCATGCCCTATTTTCCTGTTCCAAGTATAGTGACCAGCGCAGGAAATTGATCTGCTTGAGCCTTGGGAAAGCACATTCTCTACAAGTTTTAAGCATTTCAAAATAAAACGTAACAGAATTGTTTTATCAGTGAGCAGATTCTTACTGACAATTTGGTATAGGCACCACAGGTTTTTAACATTCATTTATTATTATTAACTGGTACATTTTTATTGCACCTATCCATTTTAGCTGACTTTGTTGTACAACTTGATGTACTTTTATGTTGGTTCTGGTAACCAGAAACAACGAGATCCATTGGAAGTTAGGGGTTTCGATCCGGAAGGAGAGCAAGATGGCGGCCGCGTAACGCAGCCGCGAAGCGTCGGCTTCGATCGGGAAACCTCCCAGTGCTGCGGCAGTGCTCCCGTGGGTCAGAGCCTCCTTCGGCAGCCGCGCTCACAGGATACAATGTAGCAGCATTGTGTTTATTTACTTTACTTCGCCTGCTCCCTCTCTCCTTTTTTTGGGGTGATTATCCTTTAGCTGGCAGGAAAGGCGGCACAACGGAAATATTGCAGATAGTGTCGTTCTTGAAATTACTGCAAGCTCTTCAAGTGAGGAGTGCTCTAGGTCACTTGGCTCCTGGTTTGTGTTTCTTTTTTTTTTTGGTGGAAGCAAAACTACGTGGATTTGCTAACAGAGGCTAAAAGGATTGCATAGTGCCTCCCCGGGATGCGGTCTGGTCTGCTCCTGTTCTTACCTGAAGACAACTACAGGTCTGTGCTCCCGGGTGCCAATTGGGGGAAATTGTCGACGTGGACTCAAAAAACGGTCAGATTCTCTTTACTCTATTACAAGTGGTTGACACTGGGCATATATTATAATAACGTATTTTGCATCAGAAAGCAAAAAAAAGTAAAAATACCACCTAAGGGAGTGAAAAATGTGACTCTGTCTGGACGAGGCAAGCCAGTAAGAGTTAGTTTGTCAGCTCGGCAGGGGGGGGCTATGGATATAAAACAAGGCTTAGGTGAGAAGGTGGTCTCCAAAAATAAGAGTGCCTCACTGGACAGATATTTTAAGAAAGGGAAGGACATTCTGGTGGGGGGTGCAGATACCCCCCCACCGCCGTGGAGGAGGTCGATCCCCCAGTAACCGAGGAGATGGCGGCTATAGATGGGCCCCCCCCGCATGAAGGTGGGGAGAGGCAGAGTGATGTTGTAGATGTGGCAACTTTACAAAAACAAGTTACTGGGAGTCAGACGGAGCAGAGGGAGAGCGTGCAAAGCGCTATGATATTATCACAGGTGGAGCAGAGGCCGGTGATATTACGTGATAATGAGACAATACAAGGAGATACGTTTTTTTCACTATCAGATCATTCAAGTTGGTCAAGTAATGAGCAGCTGGACTTGGAGGCAGATAAAACTTCTTCTGAATTTGAATCTGAGGTGTCCTCCTTAGCACTGGGAAAGGAATTACATGAGAGTAGCAGGAATGCTACCGTCAGGAAAAAACAGAGGAAGAGAAGTGAGCAAGTAGGACCTAATAAGCCCTCCATTAACCCATTGGACACTAAGGGTCTTCAGGGTCTTCAGTGGGAGTATTCCAAGGATGATTTAACTCTATACGACAATTGTGAAAAACAGCCCAATCCTGTGTCACTGGAAACCATATATCAAAGCATTATGGAACACCGAGAGGAATACAAATTAGAGAGCCGTAGGACTCAAATGGCTTGCCGTAAGATGCAGATCCAAATTCGCCGAGTAGCCAAGACATGTTCGGAGTTTACTACACGGATGGAAGAAGCAGAGACCCGGATCTCGCGTCTGGAGGATGAGGCTGGAGCTCACCAGTCGTCTCGAGAAGTGATGGAGAAACAACTTGAGGACACTCAGTGGAAATTGACAGATTTAGAGGACAGAATGAGGAGGAATAATCTGCGTGTCCTGGGTGTACCAGAAGGACTTGAAGGATCAGACACACATAGCTTTATGGTTGCACTTTTTAAGGAAGCTTTTCTGGACTTACAACAGTGGGATTGGGACAAAGAGGTTCAAAGAGCCCATCGATTTCCTTTCAGCAAAAGAGGATCAAACTCAGAAGGAGGAAGTGGTAGACCTAGAGTAATATTAATCTCTTTGCTTAACTATCAGGCAAGACAGGCCATATACGACCGAGCTCGACCCAACGCTAGAAGTAAGGCTAAGGGATGTGAGTTTTTTGTGAGACCAGACTATTGCCATAGTACTGTTGATAAAAGGTGGAGGCTCCGTCAGTTAATTCAGCCACTTCAAAGTAAGGGGGCACAGTTTTTTTTTATTAAATCCAGCTAAATTGAAAGTAGTAATGGATAACAGGACCCACTACTTCACGTCAGAGATGAAAGCAAGGGCTTTTTTGGGTGGACTTAACGGTCCAGCTTCCTAAAATAGATTTCCTGGATTAAGACACAGGGTGGGGGCAAAGTGGAGAGGGTTAGGAGTTAAGCCCTGAGAAGTCGAGCTGGGGGTAAGAAAGAAACCTCTTAGGATTAATCCCCCCTTTAGAAAAATTTAGATAAAAATCTTGTTTTTTTTGGATAAAATAGGGTTTAGATAGAAAGAGATAGAGGCAAAGAAAGGGAGAAAAGGCAAAAGAGAAAAGAAAAAGAAAATCATGCACTGGGTGGGGACGGTCGGAGCGGAAGCTTTACCATCATCAGGGACAGTGAGATCCCATACTCTCCATAAACTGGGTGTAAGGGTAGGGGTAAGGGGAGGGTGCAGGTGGATGGGGGGGGTGGTTGGTAACAGGGCTGGGGTGCAAGGAGCGGGAGGATGGGAGAGGGGTGGTGGGATGTGGGGGGGCACTAATATAGGGAGAAATGTTCAGAATAATTTAATGAAGACATATCAAAAGAAGATTAAGTATAGGACTCAATATCAACAAGTTGGTTTCTTTAAGGGAGAAAGTAATGACGTGAGACTGGTACATCAAACTGAGCGATATGGCAAATAGATTAAGGATTTGTACATTGAATATATGCGGTCTTAATAGCCCTCAGAAAAAGAAAAGAGTGGCAGCTGGTCTTAAACTAATCAAATCAGATTTATACTGCTTGCAGGAAACACATTGCATGGAGTAAGCGAGAACTCATACGAGAGCTTGGATTGACGCCTCTTGTTTGTACCAGACAGGAGGTATCGACACGTGGGGTGACGATACTTGCCAGAAATAATAATGGACATGCTTTTAGATCCCGAGCAAGTAATGATGGACGGTGGGCTCTCATAGAATTATCTGTGAATACATTCAAATTTACCCTCTGCACTATATATGGATCAGTCTTTGATGAGGCTGAGCCTCTGGATATGCTGAACATGGAACTAGTCGGATGGCCCTTACCAATAATTATTTGTGGCGATTTAAATATTCATTTAGAGGTAGGTAGCAGTAGTATGGGCACTCAGAGTTTATAACAGGGACGAAAGCCCAAAGTATGGAAAGCTCTAAGGAGGTTAGTGAGGGAACATGGGTTGAGGGATGTCTGGGAAAATATTAAAACTTTAGATCCAGGGCATACCTATTATTCGTTCCCACATGCCAAATTAGTAAGGTTGGATTACTTTTTTATATCACAAAATTTAATTCATGGGGCTGAAATAGAATGTAAACCCAGATTCTTATCAGATCATAATCCGTTAGTATTGTCTATAATAATAAAGGGACCATCTAATCCGCGTCGTGTATGGACATTTGATAGGAAATTGTTGGTTGACCCAGGATATATATCCCATATGAAAGAGTGGATTCGCCACTTTTTTTATATTAATAGGAATACGGCAGATCCGGGGATGGTATGGGACTCATTTAAAGCTGCGGTGAGAGGTGAAACTCTTAGCTATAGTTTGGGAATACAGAAAATCAGGGGGAAGGAAATCGTAGAACTTCAAGAAAGACTAATAATAAAAGAGAGGGAATTAGCTAGTAAAATTGCTAGTAGAGAAGACATTATTCTCACTCAGACCCAGATGGCGATTCTTAAGGCTAAAATAAATGCTCACTTGAATAAAACAGTGGCAGCCGCCTATCAAAGTCACCGATTGGAGTGCTATGAATATGGTGAATCCACAGGAAAAGTCCTAGCTAGACGGGTCAGACAGAAGGCGGTCAAACAGAGTGTTTTGAATATAATCGATGGCAATGGGCGGAAACATACAGAGTTAGAAGGAATTCTAGAGGTTTTTAAGGGTTACTATCAGGATCTGTATAGTGAAGATATAGTGTATTCTGAACAGCTACAAAAAGAGGTTAGTGAATTTCTGGGGGAATTAAAAAGTACAAGGCTCTCTTCTGAGGAACAAGTTACATTAGACGCACCAATTCATATTGATGAGATAATTGGGGCAGTGAGTTCCCTGGCAACAGGGAAAGCTGCTGGGCCAGATGCAATACCACTTGAATTCTACAAGACTTTCTTGACAGACATTAAAAAGGATATGCATAGTATTTTTTGTATAGCGCAGGCAGGTCAGGCGCCTTTATCATGGGAATGTGCAAGTATTATAATGCTAAAAAAAAAGGATAAACCGACAGAGCTCCCCAGTTCATATAGACCTATATCCTTGTTAAACGTAGATGGGAAGATTTATGCAAAGATTCTGGCCAGTAGATTAGCGAATGTGATAGTCAGGTTGGTTAAAAAACAACAACATGGGTTTATTCCGGGTAGAGACACAATAGATCATATAAGAAGAATAATATCCATGTTTGATCTTGCAGAACTATATCAAACAAATTTAGGATTATTACTTTTGGATGCCGAGAAGGCATTTGATCGTGTATCGTGGAAGTTTCTATGGGAAATCATGCGCTGGAAAGGTATAGGGAGTGGATATATTACAGCTATAAAAGCTTTATATGTAGCCCCAAAAGCTAGAATATGCATTGCTGGTTTGGAATCAGATACTATCTCAATCTCTAGGGGGACTAGACAAGGGTGTCCATGTTCCCCCTTGCTCTTTGCTCTATATATTGATTCTTTCTTGCTGAGATTAGATGAATGCAAAAATATTAAACCTCTACTATATCATGGAGAAACATATAAGGTGTTTGCATATGCTGATGATGTAGCTATAGTGACAAGCAATACGGAGGAAGCTATTAAGGCAATAGAAACAGAGGCAAGAGAGTTTGGAAGATACTCCGGATATAAGCTGAACTCAGATAAAACACAGATAGTATGTTCTGAGCACGTTTCATTAGTAGATAAATGGCTGGTATCTGAAGCGGTGTATCTGGGAGTGAAGATTACATCAGTGGTTAATCGGTTGGTGGAAATCAACTTTATCCCACTATTAAATAGAATAAAGAGGGATTTAGACCGAATGCATAATTTGCACCTATCACTAGAGGGTCGCTGCAACGTATTGAAAATGATGGTTCTGCCAAAAATCCTATATTTATTTCGGGCCATTCCCCTTGAGGTTGATAAAAAATGGCTTAAAAGATTGGAAAAGATGGGGAATAATTTTTTATGGGGATATGCTAAAACGAGAAGGGCAATGAAGTATATGACACTTCCCAAAGATCGAGGCGGGTGGTCAGTCCCTAATTTTACACTGTATTACTACGCCTGCTGTCTTCAACATATGGATGAACTTATAAGGGGAAGTTTTAAGGGTAATGAAGAAGTAAAACCAACCCCTATTTATACTATGATGGCGGGTGGGGAGGCAAGTGGTTGGTTATCAAAATTTGAGGAACCAAGTTACTTCAAAAAAGTAAGATTTAAGCCTTTTTTGTCCGCCTTCAAGGTTTGGGCTCAGATAAAACGGAATATGGGACCGGGAAAGATTACGGCTTATACACCAATTACATTTTCAGCTATCTCAAATCACATCTTTAGGGATCCCATACTAGATTTTTGGCGTTCTAGGGGAATAAATAAAATCGGAGACTTGTATTGTAAATCCGGTTGTAAATCATTTATGAAATTGCAGTCCCAATTTGGCTTACCTAAGACCCATTTTTAAAAATGTTTGCAAATACGAAATTTTTTACAGTCTCAGAAGTACGGCAGGGTACAGTTGTCGGAGATCCCGGTAGTTGAGGCTGTTAAAAATGGGGCAACGATTGGCAAGTTATATAAACTACTAACAGAGTTACAAGTAGATGATATGGTACAACAAAATGAGCGATGGATTGCACAACTTGGCTGGAGAGTGGGTGGACCAATCCTTAGCCATGGCCGATACAACATTTCTTTCAGCTAATTTGAAAACCCAGCATTACAAAACACTGATGGATTTATATTATACTCCAGCAAAGCTGAAAAAGTGGGGGATATCCTCTGGAAGCTGCAATCGATGTGGGGGAGTTGAAGCTGAGATAACGCATATGTTTTTTGCATGCCCAATGTTGCAGGAAATATTAAACGAGATAGAGGTATTCCTTAAGAAGATCACAGATTGTAATATTCGGATTACTGTTATGCTGGTAGTATTGGAGTCGTGGACTCACCCGAAAGTATGGAACCTGCACTGTATAAAATAAGGCGATTCTTATTTTTGTCAATGGCAATATATCGCCTATGTATTGCTACAGATTGGCTCAAAAAAGAACCCCCCACGTTTGAGGGTTGGCGCTCTAGATTACTTGCCATCTATAATACTGAATTAAGTCTTTATAAGTTAAAGGGTCATAAGAAGAGATATAGAGGAGAACGAATGTGGGCACCACTGACTAGATGGTTGGAATATCAAGACACAGTTTAAAAAAAATAAAAAAAATGTGTTAATAGTTTTGATATGTGATATCTGCAATTGTTTTATTGTTTAAGGTCTTCTTTCTCCCGTTGTTTCGTTGGTTTTTCGTTTTTTTTTCTTGTTCTGTTTCTCTGCACGGATATATTATGTCTTCTTCTCTTGTTTATTTCTTGTGTAACCCCCTCCCTCCGACATATTAAAATAAAATAAAAATAAAAATTAAAAAAAAGGAAGTTTGGGGTTTCGGGTTGTCCTAAGGCTCCAGAGAATCAAGAGTGTGAACTAGTGGAACCACTCGCCTTTTAAGGGAAATTTACTTTTACATGTGGCTTCTGAGTTTTCATCATCGAAGTCTGTTTTAATAGATCTGGGTGATTTTCTTTTTTACATGCATTTTGAACATAATTTATGCTATTTGCACTTTGATGGTTGTTGATGACGGAATAAAGTATTTATCCTACATACTACTCCACTGTACCACAATCTACTGTATGCTACCCCACTATACAATATTCCACTGTATGTCACCACTCTTGACACTTCAGTGTACACTATTCTGCTGCATGTGACTCCACTGTACACTTCTCCACTATACTCCACTCCAGTGCACTGTATATAACTACACTCTATAAAAACTCTACTACACTCTATGCCACTCTACTAGGCTCTACTTCACTCTTTCCCCATACACTCAACTGTACAAATTTGCATTCAACACTATGCCCATACACTCTATTTGTACTACACTCCACGTGACTCTACAATAGTTTCCAACACTGTATGACACAGCATTCCATTCTACTGTGTGAGATGCCATTCCACTTTTACATCAGTTTACACGATGAGGGCATGGCTTGGACGGCGCAATGAAAGGCAAAGTGATCCTGCCACTCTTGATGACGAAGACCAAGAAACAACAATTTCAGCTATTCCTATGGCACAAAAGAGGTTACAGTTGACCCTGCAGGAGAGCATATGCTCGTTTGATTGCAGCGACACTCCAGGCACCTGACCTCATTTACTAATGGTACCTGGACATCCTAAAAGCTTTGGAGAAAGAAGACCAGCTTCACAAAATAGTCCCTTTCTACACTCTCATCCCAGCAGCAGTGAAGGAATGATTATGACTGATCAGTGAGTCAAAATTCAAGTAGCCACTTTCTCTACCCTTAATGAGATGCCCCTCCCCACATGCTGCCTACCTAATTTGCCTCTCTCTATCCAATACCACAACGTGATAAAAAATATTCAATGCCCGACCCTAAAAAGGTACCGGAAAGCAAGTGACAGCCTAAATACATTTTGACCTGATTTCCTTCACTGAAGCAATAGAAGAATTTGGTGCTTAATACATTGGACATGAATGGTCTTCCTCAATTTGTGCCTGCTCTCCAATTGTTAACACTAAAGCCTAGCCCACTATGATCAATATAATGGGCTCTACTGTGCTTACTCCCTGAATGATTTTTCCCCAGAAGGTTTCTTACCTCTATTGAAGGGATCTTCAAACTGGGAGACCTCAAGTCATCTGGGGAGCGGGAATGGGGGGCATGCTCTGGCCAAAAGACATATTATGAAAATAATAGTGCTTTTGTTAAGCAGAAAACGATTTATTGCATTTTTAAAAAGGTAACAGGACTTACTTGCAATATGTAGAGAAGTCTAGACATATTTAAACATTTAAACATTACCAACTTAATAAAATAATTGTGTAAGATTCCTAGGGGACCCAGATTCTTTTTTTTCCCACTGGGGGGGGGGACAGACCTTAAAAAGTTTGAAAACCACTGCTCTATTAGGTTACATAGAGATGCTAGCATCTCACTACGCCAACTCAGTCAATCCAAAGAGATTATAAGTTACCAGGCTCCCTACCTGCTGCCCACCTTGAACAACCATGGCCTCATGATATCAACGTTTGGCCCTCAAACCTTTGTTCAAGCATACTAGAACTCTCCAACACTCCTCAGCACTCATGAAACTGTTGGTGCTTAAACCATGGCATAACAATAACTCAAATCATTCTTTAAATGTTCCAAACCTGAATCTCCATCCCCAGACTCACTGACAAAAGGGAAAGCGGATGTTAGTGCCACTATGAAAATGATTCTAAAAAAATTAGCTGAGGTTCACTATCTCACCAAATCAACCAAAAGCAACACAGATGCAATGCAGTTATAACTGAGTGCCATTAGAGCGTTGCCAGCAACATCATTGACAAACTTTCTGATGCTGACTAATGGATCAGCCTTGTGGAAGATCTGTAAGCCAAAACAAAGAAAGAACTCAAAACACTCTAATCAGCTATGAAAACCCTTCACAAAGGAAGTTTTAGACTTAGACAACAGAATTCCCAAAGGAAATCTGTGAATCCCAGACAGAACTGAAGACTCATCAGATTAATGCATCACCTTCTTGGAGAAATGATTACCACAAGCCACTAGCATATCCTTTGCCAAAGACTATGAAATAGAATGTGTGCATCGCGTATCCTCATTCAAGCTTGAAAATGAGTCATTAATAATACAGATTGTATCTAAACCTCTATGCTTTCAGCAAACTGTGCTGATTCTCAACTATATGCGTAAGTATAATGATATCATCTGGAACAGCCCCAAAAATATATATTTAGCAAAACTACTCAAAATCAACAGTCAATCAAAAGGATTTCTGGCTCTTTGACCCCAACTCAAAAAACTGACTCAACAATTCTCATTTGTTGGTCCAGCAAGATTCAGAATTCTTATGGATGGCAAACATCATAATATAATTGTTGCTAAAGACCTTTAAACATTCCTAGACGAGGGAGAAGACCACAAAACGAAAGCCCAATTTTGCAACCCTACCAAAAGAAATCACTGAATTTCCAAAGAATTCTCAATATGTGATTCACACTTAATTGTCTAATGGTTCTGATCGACTTATTCCTGATTCCCTGCTCACCTACAAATAGGTTAATGATCTGTCTTCCATTCCTGTTTTTGTAATTAATTGATTAGTTGATACTGGTAGTAATTACCAACTTTGTCTACCTATTACTGATAATGCGTCCTACTGTAACATCCTAACAAATATTTAGGATAACGTGCACCTATAAATTCTGTTGAAACCTGGACATGTTCGCAACTAGTTAATTAAACCTTGCGCTTTTCACCTGTAAGTTCTCAAATGCATATTACTTCTCATCATTGTGCCTTACATCAAGCACTTACAATGTGGGAAGGGTTTGCTGATTCTCTCCCTATGCATGATAGGAGATTTAGGGCCAGATGTAGCAATATTGCAAATTGCGAGTTGCAATTTGCGAGTCCGAGCGACTCGCAAATTGCAACTCGCAATTTGCAATGCAGAACGGTGTCTCAGACACCGTCTGCGAGTCGCTATGGGGTCGCAAAGACCCACCTCATTAATATTAATGAGGTGGGTCGCAAATTGCGGCCCCATAGCGACTATGGGCACTCGCAGATATGGAGGCCTGCTGTAGTCAGCAGACCTCCAAGTCCGTGACTGCTTCTAAATAAAGCAGTTTTTTTTTTTCAAGTGTAGCCCGTTTTCCTTAAAGGAAAACGAGCTGCACTTTAAAAAAAAATCCGAAATCTTTTGTTTCGGTATTTTTTCAGGGCAGGTAGTGGTCCTTTGGACCACTACCTGCCCTGAAAAAATATTTTGTGATCCATTCACAAAGGGGAAGGGGTCCCATGGGGACCCCTTCCAATTTGCGAGTGGGTTACCATCCACTTCAAGTGGATGGTAACTGCGACTCCATTTGCGACCGCATACGCGGTCGCAAATGGAATTGCATACCACTGCGAGTCGCAAATAGGAAGGGAACACCCCTTCCTATTTGCGAGTCGGAAATGCATTTTGCGAGTCGGTCCCGACTCGCAAAATGCATTTCTGCATAGGAAACTCCGATTTGCGACTCGCAAACGGCAATTTTTGCCGTTTGCGAGTCGCAAATTGTTTCCTACATCTGGCCCTTAGTACTGCAAACTCACTCCTCAGTTTCCCACAGTGCTGTACACCTGTGTTCATGTTTAAGAGTGTTGTTCATAGATAGATCACTTGTGATATAAGATTTCCACCTTGTTCATCTTACAGGTTGTTCCTTACTCATCAGTCTTGTAGCCATTGGTTAACATCTCTCTGTTGTCTCCTTTACCTCTGTTGGGTGGGAGGAGTCAGGGGCCTTTTTGGATGTGTTTTTTTCACCTATGTTTGTGTACGGCATTTGGTTCTTATTCATCCCTAATTGCTCTAATGATTGTGTGAACTCATGGCTCATTTATGCCCAATTATCTACCCGTTTAAGCATAAACCAGATCCTTATAGACCCTGAATTCTCCATAATATACCATTGTTTAATAGCGGCACACTGTGTTTTTGTCTTCCTGCAGTCCTGTAATCCCAACACACTAGATCCAATGAATCATCTACCCTCACAAGATGGCTAATTCACTATCTGCTAATAGCCTGAAAATAGTATCACTGAATTTTAAAGGGCTCAACATAAAGCGTAAAAGATGTAGGAACTATCCGTCCAAACTTAAGGCTGGCCTGATACTTCTAAAAGAAACTAAAATTGGCCAGAAGGAAGCTGGTTCCCTTAAGAACAGATGGATAAGTGGTCATCTGTTCCCTTGTTGTGAATGAAAATGATAATCTAAACAAAATCCAACCTTAGCCTAATATCTCACTCCACTGACAATGAGGGTAAGCTAGTAACCACGAAACTCTGATAAAACTCACCCCATTACCCTTTATGGCCAAAACACTGATGTCCCCAATTTTGGGGGTTCGCTGAGTAATACCTTAAGAAACATTAGTGGAGATAAACTGACGATAGTGGGCAGAGATTTCAAACTCCCACTTGACTTAACTCAGGAGAGACAATTGAAATCCTTCCTCCATTCTTCAAAGTCTCACAAAGCCTTACTGAATATCTGCACTAGATTTAACTTGGAGGATTGCTGGAGATCTGTTCCAACCTTTTGGGATGTAAAACTATCAGGGGCACCCTAATAAACATTCAGGCATAACTAAACAAAGAACACAGCAATAAGATATGTGCCTTAGAAACCAAAATTAAGAGACTCAAAACCCTCCACATCTTGAATCACCACCCTACTACCCTCACACTTTTAACCAACAAAATATATGAATACAATAACCTACTGAGTGAGAAGGCAGGGGTCTGAATCAATAAATTCAAAAGCCTGAAACTCTGTGAAAAGAGCAAAGCAGGAAAAATGCTCACGTCCTATTTGAAACACAAGCAAAATCAGTAAAATATGAACTCCACCAGAGATAACCTGAACAATATACAAACAAACCCCCAAATGATTCTACATGTCTTCAAAGAAATTTATGTGTCACTATACCAGGACGAGTCCCAAATCTCGTCCATTGTCTGTAAGGCTCTTCTTGATAAAGTGAACCTACCCTAATTGTCCTAAAATATACTAAAACTTAACTCTGCCCTTAGAGCAGAAGAAATGCAGCTAGCAATTACATTTCTCAAGTCACATAAAGCTCTAGGCCCAGGCAGCTTTACAGCAAATTTCTACGAAACATTTGCATCCTCACTAACCTCTACAATGGCAGACCTAGTTTAACACTTTGCAGAAACGGTCTCTGTTACGGGAACAAGAAGTGATGCCACCTTAGTAGCTATTCTCAAAGAGGGCAAGGACCTAAGTTTAGCAAAAAACTACAAGCTCCTTTCCTTAATCAATCTAGATGCCAAGATATATGCCAAGGTCTCATCTAAACAATTAGAATCACTTTTACCTAAATTAATCTGCAGCTCACAAATAGGCCTCATGAAAGGCTTCATGTCCAATAATAATATTAGTTTGCGATGTCATGTACTAGAAACAGCCAAGAATACACCCTCCGAGACCATGGCTATCACACTAGACGTCGAAAAGGCATTTTGATGAAATATAGTGGACTTTCCTGAAAGAGATACTGATAAAATTCAATCTAGGTGAAGATTTTCTCAAAATGGTTATGGCTCTCTGCTGCAGTCCCAGTGCTGGAGTAAGATAAGGTGGCCTTGTTTCTTTATCCTTTAAATTGGGGAAGGGTATGAGACGGGTATGTCCTCTCTCTCACTCCCTGTTCATCCTTGCCCTAAAACTGCTTCTCTACTACATCCAGAATTACAATCTAATCTCCGGTGTTAACTATAATGACATTGTAAGAACAGTAGCAGCATATGCGGATGATATTCGGTTTGTGACAGATAATGCTAGTCCCTCCCCTAAAGCACTTATTAGCACTGTAGATAACTATGTTCTGCTTGCCGGCTACAACATCCATATAGTTAACTCTGAAGTCAAAGGCCTAAGTAACATCGGCTCTAAAGACCTATGTCTTCTGGACATTTGGAACTCCAAATTCATTACCTGGTGGAGACGCATCAAGGCAGTAAAGATGATGGTCACGCCTGTAGTAAATTACCTCATATACCTGCTCCCACTCACACTCTCAGATGATTTCCAGCACAAACTAAACAAACTACTTTGTAATTTGATCAGGCAAAGTAAACACTCTAGAATCTCAATCAAGAAACTTCGACTCCCCACAGACCTTGATGGGGTAAACTTAGTAAACTTTAGAAATTCAAAGAAAGGATAGGTAGTGGTGGCTCGACAGGGTGCACTTCCCAAATATATGCATTAAAGTCAATGAGAGTTATCGTTATATGGAAGCTAAGGTGCAATGCGGTGAGATGAGCTCCACTACCCCAGAACGTAATCTGGTGTTCATATGAAACACCAAGCAGAATTTATCAAAGACACCGCAGCACTCCAGAGAGTGATCGTAAGTAAATCAATTCTCCAATGAAGTTAGATAGTTGTGGGTTCTTTAATTGTAGACATGGACACCATATCCATAGAATGGTTGTTGTTCCATATTCACAGCCATCATAATCATAGGATGAACATTGTCCAGCACTTTCCCAGACCAAATTTTGTCTCCTACATAGAATTTTTTGGACCCCCTAATGCCTCCCTAAAGTTGGTCTAAAAAACAACTCTATTTGTTGGAACTGTTATAATGAAACGGGTAACTTGCCTCACCTGATCTTCCATTGTAGAGCTGTTTTTGCATTTTGGGACAGAATATTTACATTTCTGATGATCCACCTCAAAAGCCAATTTCCACCACTGCATTAACTCTATGCCAATTGGATGACGGACAACTGCCACCAGGAACCTGGTGTTCATCCTCAACAATAAATTCAGCAATGAAAAAAAGATCAACACAGTCTTCGCCTCTTGCTTTTTCACCCTACGCATGCTACAGAAAATGTTTGAGTGGCTCCCTATCACAACTAGACAAACAGTCGCTCAGACACTCTTCACCAGCTCCTTTGACTACTGAAATACTCTGTACTCTGGGATCTCAGCTCACCTCACAAAATGACTCCAAGTCTTCCAAAACGTAGCCGCCAGACTCATCCTGGTCCTCCCAAGAAGAACCCACATCACTCTACACCTACGGAATCTTCACTGGCTGCCTATGTACAAACACTGTCAATTCAAGATCATTACCTATACATACAAGTCACTGCACAACCTGGTACCAATCTGCCTCAACCAGCAACCGAACTTCTACCCACCCTCCAGATACCTTCACTCAGCAACACTGTCCCTAGCAGCCACTCCCTGCATCTAGCACTGCTCCTTCGTAGGTCACACCTATTCCTTCATCACATCCAAAACCTGGAACAGCCTCCCATCCCACCTGAGAATGGCATCAACCCTCCACGAGTTTAGGAAGGGCCTCAAGATCTGGCTTTTCTACTAGAGCTCTGCAGACTACAGCACCTGGATACCCTTACAGGTGACAAGCGCACTAAACAAATTTACTGATTGATTGACTGATTATTTGGCTTTCAGATTAAACAGGAGCTTTGTTTCATCATTAAGGGATTCATAGACCCTCAACTGATCTCCTCTAAGGATGCCACTACTACTAGATATTGTGCTAACTGCCGCCTCAGATCCATTCTAACCAATTGGAAGAACACTGCTTCCACTTCCTTCAAGTCATGGTTTAAGTAGATTGCACAAGTGAGAGGTGTGGACAGCATCGCTCTGCAGCATACCACATGGAAACCATAACATAGACCTTGGTGGAGAACCCTTGACTCCGATTTTGCTAACAAAAAAACACCCATGAGACCCCACCCTCAACATTCACCCTAATCCCACCTCTGGTTGTTGGTCAAATGTTCGTAATGTGGCTTCTTGTGATATTTTCCACACTGTGCTCACATACCCAATTTGTCTTTTGTGAATCCTCAGTGAACTGATGTGCTCCAAGAAAAATGAGCCATTGTCTTCAGATACGGTTTTCAAATATTTTCTCATGGAAATGAATAGTGATTTCATGCCGAACTATATATAATGAATGTATATTTTACTGTCAGTGCCTTAACTCTGTACAATGACATCGCTTTACTACTTAAAATGTATTTGATATTTCACAATCCTATCTGATCGATTTTCTTTCACCAATATGCATCCCCACATATATGACCTGCTTTTTTTTTGTACTCTTGTTTTCCTTGGTTGCTCATGCAATGATTTTTTTCTGTATTTTATTATGTTTGGATTATACACAAATCAAAAAAAAAAATGTTTGGAATAAAAAAAATAACAGTTTACTTGACTCTGCTTCACCACTTCAATGTACGCCACTACACTCAATGCTAATCCACTATACTCTACTTCACTCTATGCCACTCCACTGTACACCACTCATATCTACATTATTCTACTCTATGCCATTCCACTCTTTCACTCCACCTTATTTTATTCCAATGTACGCTATTCAACTGAATGCTACACCACTGTACAGTAATCAACTCTATGCCACTATAGTGTACACCACTCCACTCATTTCTGCTCTATAGCTCTTTACTCCACTCTAGCCCAGTACACTTTACTGTCCAACTTTATACCCCACAGTATGCCTGTACAGTCCATTGTACAACACTCTAGCTCTATTCCACTATATGACACTTTTCTATATGATACAGCACTCCCCTCTATTGTATGAGACACAACTCCAATTTGTACCAGTTTACTACCTCTTCTCAGCAGGGCCCATACACTGCACTCCATGCCACTCTACTCTATGACACATCAATACAATCTATTATAATTTACTCCACATTACTGTACTCCACTTGACTCTTCTTCACTGTATGATACCCTACCTCAGTCTATGCTACTGTACAACAATTAAGTTTACACAGCTCTACTGTTTGATACACTACTGTACTCTATGCAACTCCAGTCTACAGCACTCTACTACACTGAATGTCACTCTGACTTTTTACTCCGGTCCCTACCCCTACGTTACACTGTACAACACTGCACTATACCGTATGCCACTGTACAACACTCTACTCCACTCAAGGCTGCTTCACGATACTCTAGTCCACTGTACACAACTTACTGTATGCCACTGCATTTCACTTTGCTCCACTCTAATTTATGACTCAGTATTCCATTCTACTCCACTACTCCACTGTACACCACTCCACTCTAAGCCGCTTTGTGCCACTGTACTCTATAACACTGTGGCCCTCATTATGACATTGGCGGTAAATCCCACTTACCGCCATGCTGACTGCCGCCAACATAATGCCACCGCAGCAGATATCCGTTCACCATATTATGACACACACAGACCAGTCCGTCACTATGCAGCCACAGACACAACTCTGCCACACCAAAGGTCAGTGAGGAACTGGCGGTATCAAAACCCACACCTTTACGTCAACAGAACTATGCCAACCACATTATGACCCACGAATCACCACGGGGGACATTCAACCGCAGTAAACCATTGGCGGTACATACCGCCGCGCTCAAAATACACACACTCAAACCAAACACCGCTACATTGGTCAATTTAAATAACACACACTTGACACCCATACTCACACCACACCCACACACCCACACCACTATAAAACACACACCCACAGTACCCACAACCCTTTACCATTACAAACAATTGGCACAAGACATATACCACGACCACTGACAAGACCAGAGTTACACACCACCATCACCTACACACCACCTGCGCACCTCCCAACACACACCCCAACACATCACCCTACACACCCTCACCCACACTACTCACACAATACCTATGTCACCACAATGACACCACCGATTCTCTGAGGTGGAGCTAAGGGTCATGGTGGAGGAAATCATCCGGGTAGAACCACAGCTATTTGGAGCACAGGTGCAGAAGATATCCATTGCTAGGAAGATGGTGCTATGGCCGAGAATCCTGGACAGGGTCAATACCATGGGGCAGTACCCCAGAACAAGGGACAACATCAGGAAGAGGTGGAACGACCTATGTGGGAAGGTACGTTCCATTGTAGCAAGACACCAGCTCGCAGTACAGAGGACTAGGGGTGGACCCCCACCTCCTCCCCTACAACTGAAAACTTGAGAGGAGCAAGTCTTTGCAATCTTGCATCCGGAGGGCCTGGCAGGAGTAGCAGGAAGAGTGGACTCTGGTAAGTCAACTCTATACTACTATCACCCCCCTACCTGCATGCCATCACATACCCCCACCCTCACTCCCATCACTCTACCACTACCCAAACATCCCACCATCACATCTGACCCATACCAACACCAAGCCCTGCATGCTCTACCAATGCATGGACACCACTCACAGACCTGCATGGACACCTATCACCAAAGCATGCACATTGGATAGAATCAGCTAGCCCACCACATACCAACTCACACAAGTTAAAGCTGCCAGGGCAAATATAACCCCAGAGGGCAACCCACCCATGCACAAAATGTCACACACAGAAACAATAACACTGCATTTACATCCCCATAGGTATCCCAGCCAATGTCACCGGAGAAGAGGTGCCAGCACTAGCCAGTTCCCCCCACAGAAGAAGCCCACAGTGATGACAGCGACTCGGCTCGCCTGAATCTGGGTGACCAACCTTGCCCATCAGGCACCTCCGGACAGTCGGTTACCCAGCCACAGTCACACACCACCACAGCACCCACCCAGCATACCGATATCTCTGTCCCCAGGACACGTCAATCAGCAGTGTGTCCACCACTACAGGGACCCCAGGGCACACCTCGCCCCCAAAGACAGTCAGGGACCTGGGGTCAGTGGCAGTGGGCACAAGGTTCAGGGGACAGAGGCACGGACAACAGGGAAGCTGGGAGGACTGCTATGTGCCAGGGGGAGGGCAGGTCCAGGGAACTGACTCTCCAGGAGGCACTCACTGAGACCCTGGGAGCATACCAACATTCCCAGGATACGCTGGGCCAGATCCTGGCCAACGTGCAGGAGAAAAGGTGGCTACAGGAGGGACAGTACCAGGGGATCAGGGAGGACTTGCAGGCCACTAACCCCACCCTGATCTCCATTGCAGGGGTGCTAGCAGACATGGACAACATTATGAGGGAGGCAGTCTTACAATAGATGGCCCCTGCCACTAGCAAGACAACTGAACAACCTTCCACCTCCACTGCTGCTAGTGGACATGAAGCCCTGCCACAGGACCAACAGGGCACCAGCACCCCTCCCCCTGCAGAAGGAGAACCATCCCGCAAACGTTCCCTGTGATCCAGGCATAAGCCAGAGACTATTGCCAAGACCCCCACCAGGAAATAAGACTCTCCTGATTGTTAACGTTGTGTCCAACTCTGTCACCCTGTCCACCTTGACCTGCCATTGCTCCCCTTCCTATGCCCCCTTGGACAATGCACCTGTGATACAAATAGACTGGAACAATACCCTGGACTTTCCTCCATCATCACCCCAGCCCATTGCTCTTCCACCTTTTCTTCTTAACACTGCAATAAACACACCTTGAAAAATTACAAATATGGAGTATGTCAAATGATTCAAGTATGTATTCATTTAACAAGGTTCAAACATTGCAATTCAACTGAACAGTAATGTGCACATAGGATACACCTGTAGTTGGCTGCAGTGAACACACTAGGAGTGATAGTGGGGCACCAACATCTGCAAAAAGAGTTTCCAAATGGTACAGAGAGTGGGCATAGAAGTGGGAATTAACAGCCCGCCAGTGACAATGTTAAACAAAAAAATAGCAATGAAATGTGAAGTACCACTGTCTTACCTCTGTGTCGTTAGAAATATTGTCAGATCACTGCAGTTCTGTTGTCCTCATCCTCTGCCTCCTCATCTTTACTGTCCACAGGGTCCACTGCTGCCACACGGCCATCTCCAGCCTTCTATTCCTGCAGAAAAGGCACATGGGTGGTCATTCTGACCCTGGCGGTCTTTGACCGCCAGGGCGGAGGACCGCGGGAGCACAGCCGACAGGCCGGCGGTGCTCCAATGGGGATTCCGACCGCGGCGGTAAAGCCGCGGTCGGACCGGCACCACTGGCGGGGTCCCGCCAGTGTACCGCCGCCCCATTGAATCCTCCGCGGCGGCGCAGCTTGCTGCACCGCCGCGGGGATTCCGACCCCCCCTACCGCCATCCAGATCCCGGCGGTCGGACCGCCGGGATCCGGATGACGGTAGGGGGGGTCGCGGGGCCCCTGGGGGCCCCTGCAGTGCCCATGCCACTGGCATGGGCATTGCAGGGGCCCCCGTAAGAGGGCCCCTACATGTATTTCACTGTCTGCTGCGCAGACAGTGAAATACGCGACGGGTGCAACTGCACCCGTCGCACAGCTTCCACTCCGCCGGCTCGATTCCGAGCCGGCTTCATCGTGGAAGCCTCTTTCCCGCTGGGCTGGCGGGCGGTCTGAAGGCGACCGCCCGCCAGCCCAGCGGGAAAGTCAGAATTACCGCCGCGGTCTTTCGACCGCGGAACGGTAATCTGACGGCGGGACTTTGGCGGGCGGCCTCCGCCGCCCGCCAAGGTCAGAATGAGGGCCATGGTGTCTTAGGGCAAGGTTATGCAACATGCAGCATGCCACTATTATCTGGCAGACCTTCTTGGGTGAGTAGCACAGGCATCCACCTGTTAGATGGAGGCACCGAAACCTGGCCTTCAGGAGGCCAAAGGTACGTTCAATGATCCTTCTTGTTCGCCCATGTGCCTCATTGTAACGTTCCTCTGCCCTTGTCCTGGGATTCCTCACAAGGGTCAGTAACCATGATAGGTTGGGGTAACCAGAGTCACCTGCAAATATCGAGGGACAACATTTAGCCACAAACTATCCTTTATGGCCCACACCATAGCCATACACCAACATTCACTGGGTGGGAACCAGGGCTCACCTATTAGCCCCACACAGTGCCTCTGTAGTTGGGACATTACATTTCGGATGCTGCTATTCGTCAGGATAAAGGCATCATGCACAGACCCAGGATACTTAGCATTGATGTGGGAGCTGTACTGGTCTTCCAGGCACACCATCTGGACATTCATGGAATTAAAACTCTTTTGATTTCTGAAGACCTGTTCATTTTGCTGGGGGGACAACAAATGCAATATGTGTTCCATCAATTGCCCCAGTCATGGTGGCGATATGTCCCATTGCATAGAAGTCAGCCTTCACTGTGACCAAATCATCCACCTGGGGGAAAACAGTGTAGCTCCACATGTGTTTAATCAGGGTAGACAACACTCTGGTCAGCACTATTGAGAACATTGGCTATGACTTTCCTGCTGCCATGCCCACTGTCACTTGGAAAGAACCAGTTGAAGGAAATGGAGCACTGACAGAACTTGAACAAGAGGGGGGACCCTAGTGGGGTGAGGGATACCAGATATCAGGTCAGGCTCCAGTTGGGCACACAGCTCCGTGATTGTGGCCCCATCAAGTCTGTAGGTGAGGATAATGTGCCTGTCCTCCATTGTTGCCAAGTCTACCAGGGTCTGTACACGGGTGTATGTCTCCATCTTCTATTCATTCGCAGCGGTTGCAATCTATGGGGCAAAAGATGCATGATGTTATTTTGAAATGTATATGTGGCATTTATCCAGAATGTACAATTGTGAACTGTGTCTCAGTTGTAATCCAGGGCCTGCCCTCCCTCCCCCCGATATGGCGTCCGCCTGTCCTGTGTGGATGGACAGGTGGAAGTGAGGTAATTCCACTGATGTTGTACGCAGTTGCAGTAGGCGGTCGGAAACAGCCATGCAACACCTCATCGGATAATGTTGGCCCCTATGGGTTACAGTGACCAATGGTGATGTACACCGTCGGTGACGGTATGCACCGTCGCTGACGTCACTGCCATTTTCTATCTGTTCACTCAATTGCTACCTGACCTTCAACAGGAGAGGGCCTACACTGCATGTGCTGATGTGACCTGTGTATGGAACCTACCATGGCTCGTTTGACTGGGGAAAGGGCCCCTGCCTTCACCTCAGTGGAGTTGGAGCGACTGGTGGATGGGGTCCTGGCCCAGTATGGACTGCTGTCTGGGCCTCCAAACCAACAGATGAGTACACTGTGAGCACGATGCATAGGGTATGAATGCATGCAGTGGTGTGTGTGAAGGCCTCATGTAGGGTGGGGTTGGTGGATGTCCCCTGGGCGATGTGCAGCTTGTGTGCTATGCCATGTCTGTGCAAATGGGGATGGGAAGGGATATGGTGGGCCATGAGTGTAACAGGCACGATGGTCTGACTAATACCTTTCCCTGTGTGTATTTTCTCTGCAGGTCAGCACCCATCAAAAGAATGGTATATGGCATGCCATCGCCAAGGACGTGTGGACCCTTGGGGTCTACGGCAGGCGGAGCACCCACTGTCGGAAACAGTGGTAGGACCTGAGACTCTGGGCACGGAAGACGGCGGAGGCCCAGCTGGGGATGGCATCCCAATGAGGAAGGGGTGCCCGTCGAACCCTGACCCCCCTGATGGCTTGCAGATTGGCGGTGGCCTATCAGGAGCTGGATGGGCACTTGAGGGCATCAGAGCAGCCACAAGGGGTTGAGTACAGTTCCCATCATTACAACTTATGCATGGTAGGGTAGTATCCGGGTGGGGGATGTGTGTCTGTGGGTGCCCCTAGGCCAGGCCTGACATCACAAAGTGGATTCCATGTTCGACAGGGTTCTGATGTGATATTCCTCATACCTAGCTAGTAGGCATACACTACTGGTTAGGGCTGTGTGGGTCCCAGGTATGCTGCATTTGGCGGTATGTGTCCCTCCCCCTGCCCTGGTGACTAGCATTGTTACTGATAGTGCCCTGCATAGTGCGTAGGGCTGTTCACTGTGTGTGAGGGTGCTGTGTATGCCAACGGTGGTGTTGGTACAGCCATTGACAAGTGTTTCCTTTGTCTCTCCCCACCTTTTTGTTTTGTCATCCTGTCCTTATGTGAATTAGCATTATCTGAGGAGGAGCAGAGGCACCAGTGACAGAGGGAGCTGCATTCCACAGGACCCAGGATGCAGAGTCCACCAATGGTGAGGGCACCAGTGGGACGGAGGGCGAGGGGATCACCACGACGGAGACTGGAGGGGACAGTTCGGACACATATACCTCCTCCAATAGAAGCTTTCTGGTGGTGGCGGACAACTCTGTGACCACCTCAGCTACAGGTACAGCCGCCACCCCGGTACGAGCACCGCCCTCCCAGAAGCCCCTCATCGTGCTGCCCATGCCTGCTCGCCCAGGAGGGAGGGCATCTCCTTCACCCAAGGCACCTCAGGCCCTGCCCCAGTGAGCCCTGCTGCCCTGAGTGAGGAGGGTATTGACCTCCTAAGATCTATCTCTGTTGGGCAGTCAACCATTGTGAATGCCATCCAGGGGCTGGCAGCCGAAATGCAACAGACCAATACATTTCTGGAGGGCATTCACACTGGCTTGGCGGCCTAACAGAGATCAATCCAGGCTCTGGCCTCCTCTCTGATGGCAGCCATTGCCCCTGTTTCCACCCTTCCCCCTCCAATTTCCTCTACCCAATCCCATTCCCCTCAATCCCAACCTATCCCAAGCATACAGGTAGACCAGCATGCACAAAAGACAACACACAAGAGTGGGTCAGGCAAACACAAGCACCACACTTCATCCCACGGGCACTCACACAAACACCATCCAGATGCAGACATTCCAACATCTACTGCCTCCACTGTGTCCTCCTCCTCCTCCTCCTCCACCTCCCTCCCAGTTGCGTCTACACTCACACCTGCATGCACCACATCCGCATCCACTACCGCCATCACCAGCACACCTATCAGAACACACGCACCTCACTGGCAGATTGTAGGAAAGTACCATCTTGCCTGGCATGTTACCCCCATATTTCACTGTATATATGTTGTTTTAGTGTATGTGTCACTGGGACCTTGCCAGCCAGGGCCCCAGTGCTCATAAGTGTGCCCTGTATGTGTTCCCTGTGTGATGACTAACTGTCTCACTGAGGCTCTGCTAACCAGAACCTCAGTGGTTATGCTCTCTCTGCTTTCCAATTTGTCACTAACAGGCTAGTGACCAATTTCACCAATTCACATTGGCATACTAGAACACCCTTATAATTCCCTAGTATATGGTACTGAGGTACCCAGGGTATTGGGGTTCCAGGAGATCCCTATGGGCTGCAGCATTTCTTTTGCCACCCATAGGGAGCTCAGACAATTCTTACACAGGCCTGCCACTGCAGCCTGAGTGAAATAACGTCCACAATATTTCACAGCCATTTACCACTGCACTTAAGTAACTTATAAGTCACCTATATGTCTAACCTCCACCTGGTGAAGGTTGGGTACTAAGTTACTTAGTGTGTGGGCACCCTGGCACTAGCCAAGGTGCCCCCACATCGTTCAGGGCAAATTCCCCGGACTTTGTGAGTGCGGGGACACCATTTCACGCGTGCACTATACATAGGTCACTATCTATGTATAGCGTCACAATGGTAACTCCGAACATGGCCATGTAACATGTCTAAGATCATGGAATTGTCACCCCAATGCCATTCTGGCATTGGGGAGACAATTCCATGATCCCCGAGTCTCTAGCACAGACCAGGGTACTGCCAAACTGCCTTTCCCGGGGTTTCACTGCAGCTGCTGCTGCTGCCAACCCCTCAGACAGGTTTCTGCCCTCCTGGGGTCCAGCCAGGCCTGGCCCAGGAAGGCAGAACAAAGGACTTCCTCAGAGAGAGGGTGTTACACCCTCTCCCTTTGGAAAAAGGTGTCAGGGCTGGGGAGGAGTAGCCTCCCCCAGCCTCTGGAAATGCTTTGATGGGCACTGATGGTGCCCATCTCTGCATAAGCCAGTATGCACCGGTTCAGGGATCCCCCAGCCCTGCTCTGGCGCGAAACTGGACAAAGGAAAGGGGAGTGACCACTCCCCTGACCTGCACCTTCCAGGGGAGGTGCCCAGAGCTCCTCCAGTGTGCTCCAGACCTCTGCCATCTTGGAAACAGAGGTGTTGCTGGCACACTGGACTGCTCTGAGTGGCCAATGCCATCAGGTGACGTCAGAGACTCCTTCTGATAGGCTCTTACCTGTGTTACTAGCCTATCCTCCTTCCTTGGTAGCCAAACCTCTTTTTTCTGGCTATTTGGGGTCTCTGCTTTGGGGAATTCTTCAGATACCGAATGCAAGAGCTCACCAGAGTTCCTCTGCATCTCTCTCTTCACCTTCTGCCAAAGGATCGACCGCTGACTGCTCAGGACGCCTGCAAAACCGCAACAAAGTAGCGAGACGACTACTAGCAACCTTGTATTGCTTCATCCTGCCGGCTTTCTCGACTTTTTTCTAGGTGGTGCATGCTTTGGGGGTAGCCTGCCTCCTCTCTGCACCAGGAGCTCTGAAGAAATCTCCCCTGGGTCGACGGGATCTTTCCCCTGCAACCGCAGGCACCAAAAGACTTCATCACTGGTCCTCTGGGTCCCCTCTCAGCACGACGAGCGTGGTCCCTGGAACTCAGCAACTCTGTCCAAGTGACTCCCACAGTTTAGTGACTCTTCAGTCCAAGTTTGGTGGAGGTAAGTCCTTGCCTCCCCACGTTAGACTGCATTGCTGGGTACCGCGTGATTTGCAGCTGCTCCGGCTCCTGTGCACTCTTCCAGGATTTCCTTTGTGCACAGCCAAGCCTGGGTCCCCGACACTCCTTCCTGCAGTGCACAACCTTCTGAGTTGTCCTCCGGTGTCGTGGGACTCCCATTTGTGACTTCGGGTGGACTCCAGTTCACTTTTTTTCCAAGTGCCTGTACAGGTACTTCTGCGGGTGCTGCCTGCTTCTGTGAGGGCTCCCTGAGTTGCTGTGCAACCCCTTGTCTCCTCCTCCAAGTGGCGACATCTTGGTCCCTCCTGGGCCACAGCAGCACCCAAAAACCTCTACTGCTACCCTTGCAGCTAGCAAGGCTTGTTTGTGGTCTTTCTGCATGGGAACACCTCTGAAAGCTTCATCGCGACGTGTGACATCCTTCCTCCAAAGGAAAAGTTCCTAGTCCTCTTCTTTCTTGCAGAACTCCAAGCTTCTTCCAACAAGTGGCAGCTTCCTTGCAGCCTCAGCTGGCATTTCCTGGGCTCCTGCCCACACTCGACACTGTCGCGACTATTGGACTTGGCCCCTTATCTTACAGGTACTCATGTCCAGAAATCCACTGTTGTTGCATTGCTGGTGTTAGTTCTTCCTGCAGAATCCCCCCTATCACGACTTCTGTGCTCTCTGGGAGTAGTAGGTGCACTTTACACCTACCTTTCAGGGACTTGGGGTGGGCTATTTTTCTAACCCTCACTGTTTTCTTACAGCCCCAGCGACCCTCTACAAGCTCACATAGGTATGGGGTCTATTTGTGGTTCACATTCCACTTTTGGAGTATATGGTTTGTGCTGCCCCTATACCTATGTACTCCTATTGCAATCTACTGTAATCTTACACTGCTTGCATTACTTTTCTTGCTATTACTTACCTAATTTTGGTTTGTGTACATATATCTTGTGTATATAACTTATCCTCATACTGAGGGTACTCACTGAGATACTTTTGGCATATTGTCATAAAAATAAAGTACCTTTAATTTTAGTACTTCTGTGTATTGTGTTTTTTCATGATATTGTGCTTATGACACCAGTGGTATAGTAGGAGCTTTACATGTCTCCTAGTTCAGCCTAAGCTGCTTTGCCATAGCTACCTTCTATCAGCCTAAGCTGCTAGAAGCACCTCTTATACACTAATAAGGGATAACTGGACCTGGCACAAGGTGTAAGTACCTCTGGTACCCACTACAAGCCAGGCCAGCCTCCTACACCTGCACCCAAGCACAGCAGACAGACACCTCCTACAACCACTCACTCTTCCGCCACTCCCAACCCTTCTCCCTCTTCCCACCCCAATGTCCCTAGGAAGTTATTCCTCTCCACGATTGACCTCTTGCATACCCCTCACCACCTCCGTCCTTCATGTCTGGCCAGGGTGGGAAAACTCAGGCAGGCACCTCAGCCACCCAGTCCAATTGCCCAGTAGTGTCCACAGCAGCTCGTGGTGGTAAAGGATCCAGGGCACCAGCCAGTCTCACGGAAAGGGTGCGTGCCCCAAGTGCTGCCCGGAAGTGCATAGAGTCATCCCCAGCTGCTGCAGGAAGGGTAAGGAGCCATCCACAGCTGCTGCCAGGAAGGGCAAGGGGCCTGCACCAGCTGCTGCACGGAAGAGCAAGGAGCCAACCCCAGCTGTAGCCAGGAAGGGCAAGGGGCCTGCACCAGCAGGCAGGAAGGACAAGTGGCATGTTGCAGGACTCAGTCGAAGCCCCCACCACCAACCATGGTTGTGCAGCCATCCGAGCCTGCAGGGGATGGGCAGGAGCTTCCCCCCATAACCACCACCAGCAGCTGCACCGCCAGCAGCAGTGGGCAGCCGTCTGAGGCTGCAGAGGATGGGCTGGAGCTTCCCCCCACAACCAACACCAGCAGAAGCACCGCCACCGGCAGTTGTAGGAGGCTTGCCTGGCTTATAGTGGGTACCAGATGGTACTTACACCTTGTGCCAGGTCCAGTTATCCCTTATTAGTAGATTCGTAGTGTTCTAGCAGCTTAGGCTGATAGAGGTAGCTATAGCAGAGCAGCTTAGGCTGAACTAGGAGACATGCAAAACTCCTACTATACTACTTATATCATATAGATTCTATATCCTAAGAAACACAATACTCAGAGTTACTATAAATAAAGGTTTTTTATTTTAGTGATAATGTTCCAAAAATATCTCAGAGGATATACTCCCTTAGAAGGTAAGTAAAATACACAAAACATGCACACAAACCAAAATCAGGTAATTAACAGTCAGAAAGTAGTGCAAACACTAGAATATAATAGGATGCAATAGGCCTAGGGGCAACACAAACCATTAACTAAGAAAGTGGAATGCGAACCACGAATGGACGCCTAGGCTAGTGTAGGGTGTGGAGGGTCACTGGGAATACAAGAAAACACTAAGGGTGTCCAAGATACCCCACCCCAAGACCCTGAAAAGTAGGAGTAAAGTGATACTACTTCCCCAGAAACACACTAAACTCGTGATAGGAGATTCTGCAAAGACCACAACAGACTGCAAAGCACTGAAGATGTATTCCTGGACCTGAGGACCTGTAAAGGAAGGGGACCAAGTACAAGAGTCACGAAAGTGTCCGGGGGGGCAGGAGACCCCTAAACCCTGGATGAAGGTGCAAAATGTCTGTCTACAGATGGAAGAAGCTGAAGATCCTGCAAAAAATTAAGGGGCATATTTAAACTCTGTTTGCGCCGAATGTGCGTCAACATTTTTGACGCACAATCGGCGCAAACCCTGCCCCATATTTATACTTTGACGTCCGACCCCGTGGGCGTCAAAGTTCCACCATGTGCGTCATTTTTTGGAAGGGGGAAACAGCCTTGCATTAATTATATGCAAGGTAGGCGTTCCCTTCCAAAAAATGACTTTAAGGCCTGTGCCCCATATTTATACTCTGACGTCATTTTGACGCACAGGAGGGGGCAGGCCTTAAAAAATGGCGCACAGCCTGATGGGCAGCATTTTCTAACGCCTGGGTCAGGGCAGGCGTTAAGGGACCTGTGGGCTCAGAAGGAGCCCAGAGGTGCCCTCCCATGCCCCCAGGGACACCTCCTGCCACCCTTGCCCACCCCAGGAGGACACCCAAGGATGGAGGGACCCATCCCAGGGAAGTTGAGGTAAGTTGGGGTAAGTATTTTTTTTCGTTTTTTTTTGTGGCATAGGGGGGCCTGTTTTGGGCCCCCCTACATGCCACTATGCCCAATGACCATGATGCCCAGGGGACATAAGTCCCCTGGGCATGGCCATTGGGCAAGGGGGCATGACTCCTGTCTTTGCTAAGACAGGAGTCATGTCAATGGAGGTTGGGCGTCAAAAAAAATTGCGCAAATCGGGTTGAGGCCTGATTTTTGCCTCAGACCTGACTTGCCCCATTTTTTGACGCCCAACCTCCATTTTCCCCTACACCGGCGCTGCCTGGTGTGAGTCTTTTTTTTTTACGCACACCAGTCCGCAGCGCCGGCTAACGTCATTCAATAAATAAGGCACCCGCATGGCGCTTTGGAATGGCGTTAGCCGGCGGTAAAATTTTTGACGTACAACTGCTTTGGCGCAGTTGTGCGTCAAAAAGTATAAATATGGGCCTAAAGGTGCTAGGAACTTCTCCTTTGTGCAGAAGATGTCCCACGGAGTGCTGGAGGATGCAGCGTTGTTTCCTGGGAGAAAGACTGCAAACAAGCCTTGCTAGCTGCAAAGGTTGCAGTTGAAGAAAAAGGGTGCTGCCTGGGCCCAGGTAGGACCAGAAGGTCCCCACCTGGAAGAGGAGACAGAGGGGGCCATCAGCAATACAGAGAACCCATGCACAAGAAGGCAGCACCCAGAGAAGTATTTGAACACAGGTTCAAGAAAACTGAGCACAGCAGTCATCTCAACACTACAAAAGAGGGTCCCACGAAGCCGATGGCCAACCCAGTGAGTTGAACAATGCAGGACGGAGTGCTGGGGACCTGAGCTAGGCTGTGCACAAAGGATTCCTTGCAAAAGTGCACAGAAGCCCTAGCAACTGCAGTTCACGCGGTGCACATGATTACTGTCTGGAGATGGGAGGCAAGGACTTACCTCCTCCAAATTTGGACTGTTGGACCACTGGACAATCTGGGTCACTTGGGTCCACCACCTGTGTTCCAGGGGTCACGCTCTTCAGGATGAGAGGGGTCCCAGAGTACCGGTGATGCTGAAGTTTGGTGCCTGCTGGGGCAGGGGGAAGATTCCGTCGACGCACGCGAGATTTCTTTATGGCTTCCAGTGCAGGATGAGAGCATGCACCACCAGCAAACAGTTGAGAAAGCCTGCAGGATTAGGCACTACAATGCCGCTGGTAGTCTTCTTGCTACTGTGTTGCAGTTTTGCAGGCATCCTGGAGCAGTCAGTGGTCGATCCTTGGCAGAAGTTGAAGAGAGAGGTGCAGACGAACTCTGGTGAATTCTTGCAAGTCATTATCGGAGGAAAAGCCCACAGGAGAGACCCTAAATAGCCCTCAGAGGAGTATTGGCCACCTAGTGCGGTAAGCACTTATCAAGAGGGGTCTCTGACGTCACCTGCTGGCACTGGCCACTCAGAGGCCTCCATTGTGCCCTCACACCTCTGGATTCAAGATGGCAGAGGTCTTGGACACACTGGAGGAGCTCTGGGCACCACCCCTGGGGGTGGTGATGGACAGTGGAGTGATCACTCGCCTTTCCTTTGTCCAGTTTCGCACCAGAGCAGGGACTGGGGGTTCCCTGAACCGGTGTAGACTGATTTATGCAGGGAGGGGACCATCTTTGCCCTTCAAAGCATTTCCAGAGGCTGGGAGAGGCTACTCCTCCCCAGCCCTTAACACCTATTTCCAGAGGGAGAGGGTGTAACTCCCACTCTCAGAGGAAATGCTTTGTTCTGCCTTCCTGGGACAGGGTGGCCCAGACCCCAGGAGGGCAGAACCCTGCCTGTGGGGTGGCAGCAGCAGCAGCTGCAGAGAAAACCCCAGAGATCTGGTTTGGCAGTACCAGGGGTCCATGGTGGAGATCCCGGGGGTGCATGAGATTGGCATCCCAATACCAGATTTGGCATGGGGGGACAATTCCATGATCTTAGACATGTTACATGGCCATATTCGGGGTTACCATTGTGAAGCTACATATAGGTATTGACCTGTATGTAGTGCATGCGTGTAATGGTGTCCCCACACTCACAAAGTCCGAGAATATTGCCCTGAACTATGTGGGGGCACCTTTGCTAGTGCAAGGGTGCCCTCACACTTAGTAACTTTGCACCTAAACCTCACTAAGTGAAGGTTAGACATATAGGTGACTTATAAGTTACTTAAGTGCAATGGAAAATTGCTGTGAAATAATGTGTGCATTATTTCACTCAGGCTGCAGTGGCAGTCCTGTGTAAGATTTGTCTGAGCTCCCTATGGGTGGTAAAAGAAATGCTGCAGCCCATAGGGATCTCGTGGAACCCCAATACCCTGGGTACCTAGTTACAATATACTAGGGAATTATAAGGGTGTTCCAGTGTGCCAATTAGAATTGGTGAAAATGGTCACTAGTCTACAGTGACAATTTTAAAGGAAGAGAGAGCATAAGCACTGAGGTTCTGGTTAGCAGAGCCTCAGTAACACAGTTAGGCACTACACAGGTATAAACATACAAGCCACAAACTATGAGCACTGGGTTCCTGTCTAGCAGGGTCCCAGTGAGACATATAAAACACTCTGACAAATAGGGTTTCCACTATGAGCACTGGGGTCCTGGCTTGCAGGATCCCAGTGAGACAGTAAAAACACTCTGACATATACTCACAAACAGGCGAAAAGTGGGGGTAACAATGTTAGAAATAGGCTACCTTCTCACTGCAGTGGGCAGCCTTCTGAGGCTGCAGGGGATAGGCTGGAGCTTCCCCCCACAACAACCACCAGCAGTAGCACCACTGTCACCACTGAGCCGCTGTCACTGCCGGCAGACATTCTGTAGACCTGCCTCAATGGGATGTTGTGCGGCCTGCCCCCTTCAAATCCTGTTGGTATGACACCCAGCTGAGAGACTCTGACCTTGCACTCCCCAGGATCAGAAGCACAGGGCATATTGCCCCCTCCAGAACAAGTGGGTATGACACCCACTCACCCCATCCTCCCCAGGATGAAGATCACAGGGCACAATGCCCACTCCAGAACCAGTTGGCAGGTCACCTAATTGAGATACTGTGGCCTTGCACTCCCCAGGACCAAGTACAGGGCATGTTGACCCCTCCAGAGCCAGTAGGCAAGTCACCCACTTGAGAGACTGTTTCCTTGCACGCCCCAGGACCAACACAGGGCATGTTGCCCCCTCCAGGGTCAGTGGTGTTGTTCCATCGGCCGGCTGAGGTGCCCCCCCGCCGTTCCCCACCCCCCAGAGGTGCCTACCTATTTTCAAACTGATGCCCCTGCAGTGTTCTCTCCATGTTGTTGCAGGAGATAAGTGGGGTCTTGGACTTCATCATGTGGCCCTGTGGCCCACACACATTGAGGACTGGGCAGTGTCCCTTGATTTGTACATATGTATATAGATTTAGATTGGATGTATGTATTTTTGATGTATGTATATTATTACACTCACTTTTAACTATTCGTGTTGTCCTTGCATTATTCATGAATGGTACGGGGTATATATGTTTTATTATTGCATCTGAATGTGTGTAAGGTGCTGGGGGTGGGGTGTGTGTGTGTTGTGCGTGTGTGTGTCACTCTTTTTTTCCACACCCGCCCTCCCCGTGTGCTAGGCAGCTTTACTTACCGTGGTCATCTTTGCCGTCGTTGGTTATCGTGGTGGAGCAGGATGTAGAAGATGACAGGAAAAATCTGCAGCTCGGGTTTCATGGCGACGAGGTTCTTCTCTGTTTCTCCAAAAGGGAGTCGTTTCCCTTCTGTGCAGTGTTTCCGCCAACCCTTTTGATGTTGTTGGTACCGCCCCGGAAAAGGTGACGGATTGGATTGTCATAATATGGTGGGCGGATCATTGTCTTCCGCCTTGCTGTAGGCAGCTACCGCCGTAGTGGCTGTTGTTTCTGCCCTGGCAGTCAGTGTGGTAAAGTGTCTGTCTATCTGAGCTCTTTCTGCCATGGTCATAATTTGACGGTATTTACCAGCATCCTGTTGGTGGTATTACCGCCACTTTATCACCAACCGGCAGAGTTGAAATGAGGGCCTGTATGCCAATCTCCTCTGCAACACTTTACAACACTCTACTGTACCATACACCACTCCACTCTGCAAAACTCTACTAGACTGTATGCCACACTACATTTACAATACTTACAACACGCCTCTACAATCTACTGTACAACACAGTACTCCAATTTCTGACTCCTTACTTGACTGCATGCTAAGCTACTCCACCCTACTGCACTCCACATCAGTATAGTCTACTATACTTTACTCTACTCTGTGACACTTTGCTCCACTCTACTATACCCCACTCTAGTGTATTCTACTCCACTCCACTCCACTTTATCCCACTTTATGCCACTCCACTGTATGCAAATCCACTCTACCACACTGTACTACACTATGAGGGTCATTCTGACTTTGGCGGGCGGCGGACGTTGCCCGCCAAAGTAACCCCGTTGAAAGACCGCTCCGCAGTCAAAAGACCGCGGGGGTCATTTTGACTTTCCAGCTGGGCCGGCGGGCGACCACCAAAAGGGCGCCCGCCGGCCCAGCGGGAAAGACCCTGCAACAATGAAGCCGGCTCCGAATGGAGCCGGCGGAGTTGCAGGGGTGCGACGGGTGCAGCTGCACCCGTCGCGATTTTCACTGTCTGCAAAGCAGACAGTGAAAATCTTTATGGGGCCCTGTTAGGGGGCCCCTGCACTGCCCATGGCAGTGGCATGGGCAGTGCAGGGGCCCCCAGGGGCCCCACAACACCCGTTCCCGCCATCCTGTTTCTGGCGGTGAAAACCGCCAGAAACAGGCTGGCGGGAAGGGGGTCGGAATCCCCATGGCGGCGCTGCAAGCAGCGCCGCCATGGAGGATTCTCCGGGCCAGGGGAAATCCGGCGGGAAACCGCCGGATCCCCTTTTCTGACCGCAGCTTTACCGCAGCGGTCAGAATGGCCCTGGAAGCACCGCCAGCCTGTTGGCGGTGCTTCCGTGTGCCTCCACCCTGGCGGTCCATGACCGCCAGGGTTGGAATGAGGGCCTATATGCCACTCTACTCCACTATGTGCCCATCTACGGTATGCCACTGTACTACACTGTATGGCATTTGACGACATGCCACTCCACTCCTCTCTATGATATGCCACTCCAGTATATGACACTTCACTCCAATCTACAACCCTCCCTTTTACTGTACGCTACAACACTCCACTCGACAATGATCCACTATATGACACACTACTTTTCCCTACTCCACTCTAATGCACTACTCCACTCTGACAGTCTACAACACCCTGCCCAACTGTATGACAAGCCAGTCCACTGTGCACCTCGTAGCTCCACAATAATTGACTCCAAAATATGAGACACCATGCCATTATACTTATCACATTTTTCTACACTGTCTGCTGCACCACTCTACTCTACTTTACTCCACTCTAGTCCACTCTACAATATTCCACTCTACAACAATATACTTTACAATACTCTACTCCAACGGTACTGTATAACACGCCACATAACGACACTCCACTCGATGATGTTGGACTCTATGATTTGAAACATATTTTTATTAAAAAATTTAAAAGGAACACTGAAATTCAATGCAAAAACAAAGGTTAAAGCTTAGTTATAGTGAGGAAAACTTTTTCCTTACACAAACAAAACTTAACACAAACTTTAAATATTCTAAAGTTATAGTTATAACTTTCATTTATAAATTATTCACCCCCTCTTAAACTTGTTATGAGTAGCACACCTCCATACACACTCTTTTCGGCTCGCTAACCAGAGAATAACTATAACTCACCACTTAACCATGCACAGTGACCCCAATAATAGTGACACTCCATTTTACAACACTACACTGTATGAGACTCTCTGCTACTCTGCTGTATGAAATCGCAGTCAACAACAATGAACTGTACAACACTCTACTCCAGTGAATCTGCTCTATGCCACTACACACTACAACACTTAACTACGCTCTATGCAGCTTGACAACACTTTACTCAATGACACTCACTCCACAACACTCCATTTGATGCACTCCAGATGACGAAACTCCACTGTACAACCCTCAACTTTATTTTTCTACACTGTACAACACGCCACTCCACTCTATGATACCCCACTCAACTATACAACACACCACACCACACCACTGAATAACCCTTTACTCCACTGTACTATACGTCACTCCACTCCACTCAACTCGAGTCCACTCCATTCCACTCTACAATACTCCACTCTAGAACACTAGACTCTATGACACTCTTCTTCACTGTACTGCACAACACTCCACTTAATGGCATGCCAGTAAAAGACAGTTCATACTACAATCTGATTTTTTTTTAGGAAAAATGAAAAACTTTGACATACAAAGTGAAAAATAAAGGTTAAAGCTAATTTATACATACTGAGACTTGAGCATTTACATATATATTCAATACAAGAGAGGGATGGGAAGATTACTGGTCCAGTGTACGGTCTCCCAAAATAACCTATTATATAGAAAGGTACACTGTTCCAAAAGGACAATTAATAGATGCAGGGACAAAGAATGTCTATAATATCAGGAGAGCCCTCAAGCACCCATTGGGTGACAAGTATCATCACTGGGCTATCTCCACGTCAGACCGGTGCTGCAATGTATGGCGGACCACCCCGACAATGGGGGTGGTGCTAAACCGGGGGCAATTTGCCAGGAAAGGTCTGAAACGAAATACTAACTAAGTGAAAGACAGGGAGTAAGTGTGTAGGAGAGAGTGAAAGAATAAAATTAGCTCTGTGCCTCTAACATCACTTTAATGAATCAGGGAAAAGGCGCAGGCCAAGATTAAAAATAGTCCAGAGTGCTAGTGGGGATAATGTCCCACTGAGCTCTATAGGGAAGAAAAGGTAGTGTGGCTCATCCTGCTAATTTGTGGTCAACATGTTTCGCATCTTCTATGGGTCAATCACTGATCCCGCGATGCTTCGTCAGGACCCGGAAAACTACTTCTCCTATTCAAATAAAAAAATACTAGGGTGTCACTTACAAACTGCAGACAAATTGTCTATGTCAGTTGGTCAATCAGTCGCCCTGCATATAAGTGAAAGACAAACAAATATTAGTGCAAAAGTGCAAATAAGCTCAAAAAACAGTGCAATCGCCGTAGAGACAGCAGTAAACAGTAATCCCAAAGTGCCACACTGAAGAAAGGTAAATAAGCTTACCAACATTCGAGATCTGGCATCCTAGGACCGCGCTAGCCACAATCAAGGAGGTAATACTAAATATATAAATGACACGGTAACAAATGCATAATGATAGGTCACAAAGGGAGAGCCCAAGCCATCACTACATAGCTAGTCAAGTAATACATGAAATAGTGGTTATCAATGTAGGAGTATCAAACATCAATAAGGAGAAAAAACTGGACGCTTTCTGTAAGGTCTATTTACTGTATGGATACCGAGCATAGCTCAAAATAGAAATAATAATAGATCCAAGGTTCAAAAGTAGACAAAGGGTCCAGTGTGAATCAAAAAGTACGTTCCTAAAAAAAAATATATAGATGGCAGTCAAAAATAGTAGTACAAAGGATGAGACGAAATCAGAAATTATCCGGTCACAAGTCGTGCATATACAAACATTCGCGTATATGCCTATGCACAATAGTCTGTAGTTACTGATAACAGGTCTTAGAAGCAGCTGATCGCCTTTATAAACCCCTTTGTCAAAGGGTGCACTCACTTGTAATCCTCCTCAATGTAACCAGAAACCTGCCCGTGAGCCACGTGCCTGTAGACGGCTAAGCAATGTTGCAAGGCGGTTTAAATATGGTTACCAGGACGCGTCTTTGCCGCGTCCAGATCCGGAAGAATCCGGCCGATAACCAAGGGAGGTAAACATAAAAAACGGGCTAACGTTTTTGTGGCGGCCATCTTAAAAAGGATGCTCGAGTGCTTCTCCAAGTTTGTAGAATGGCACAAATGTTAAGAAAAAGCCGAACCCGATCACGCCCCAAGAGAGCCCCAAGGGAAATTATTAAGTAAACGCCAAAAAGAGATCTGAGTGGCATTTACAATAAAAAACATCCACTGGCAATGTCATAAAATCGTAGTATGACAGAAAAAACTAACTTACAGTAGGGGCATAAAAATAGGGGTAGGACAACAAATGAATAAAGGAGCAGCCATTTTACTAGTAGTAATGTATCCTACAGTCACAGCTAAGGACATTCCCAAACAAGGTATGATTGTAAGGTAAATGTAAATAAACCACCTGAGTCACCCTAGCAAGCAAAATAAGTGGCATATCTAATTAGTTCACAGGCGGGGTATCCTGTTCATACAAAGGAAGGGGAACTTATGCGGCCTGGATTTTCAGAAATTGGGACCGTGCCAAGATCGAAAAATTGTGAATGCTATTGATCTTGTCCAAGGCACTGGACAGATCTAAAAGTCGTCAAGGGGATCAAAAATGTAAACGTGTCGACATTTGTACACACAAGTGGAAATGTACTGAAATAGTATATTAGGCGGTCAAAGAATTCCAGGGGATCTCATCGTTCAGACCTTGAATATTGGTCTTGAGTCTGTACACCCATCTTTGTTCAACTTTAAATAAAAAATTGGGGTCATTGCTGTTATATCTTGGTACCTGTAGTATAATCCACCACATATCATCGGGACCGTGATTGGATTCAATAAAATGCGAACTCAATTTAGTTGTAATCCGGGAGCATCTGATATTGCTCCGGTGTTCATTGATTCTCTGCTTAACCGGACGGGATGTCATACCGATATATTTCAAGTCACACGGACAGGAAATCAGGTAAATACACTGTTGTGTGTTACAGTTAGTGTGTTTATTCAAATGCCAGGTCCCGACATGATCAAGGACCACTCCGTCAGTGCACTTGGTAAGCGGGCAAACATTACAAGAGCCACATGGGTAATGTCCGGTGATACGAGGCAAATTCCATAGAGTGGTTTGTTTGACTGAGTCTGTCCGTGCATGAGAGCGGGTATGAACAATTAAATGTCGTATGCTAGGAGATCTTTTAAAGGCAAATAAGGGCCTCAGGATCTGAATGCCGCCACTCTTTAAAATGTCCCAACGTTTATTAATGAGTTTCTTTACAGAGTTGGAAAGCGGGGTAAATGTGGACACACATGTCAGTCGTTTCTCTGGTTCCCTGTGCACCGGTGCCAGAAGAACGTCTCTATGATTATGACGAGCCCTTTTATAAGCAGCGTTGATAATCTTTTTGGGATAGTGACGATTGGAAAGTTTCTGTTTGAGGTCAAGAGACTGAGGGGGTCATTACAACCCTGGCGGATGGCGGAGAACCGGCGGTAAGACCGCCAACAGGCTGGCGGTCTTACCTTGGTGAATTATGACCATGGCGGTTACCGCCATGGTCATCCGCCGGTTCTCCGTCCCGCCCGCCAGGGCGGAAATGACCGCCGGGCTGGAGGCCTGGGTCTCCAGCCCTGCGCCCGTCAGTATACCGCCGGCGGTATTTGGACCCGGCTTACCGCCGTGGATTTCCAGCGGTTTGAACCACCATGAAATCCATGGCGGTAAGCACTATCAGTGCCAGGGAATACCTTCCCTGGCACTGATAGGGGTCTCCCCCACCCCCCACCCGACTCCCTCCCCTACACCCCCCCCCCAAAGGTGGCAGGACCCCGACCCCCAACATAACATTACTGCCACACACCCGAGACGCATGCAGGCACCACCAACACACACACGCACACACCCCGACATACATGCCCACAGCCACACACACAGTCAGGCACGCACACCCACATTCAAACATACACGCACACATCCATACAGACATACCCACAGCCATACACGCACTCATTCCCATACACACAACACCCCGCAAGCATACACGCCCTCACACATCCCCTCTACATACACACACGCACACCCCCATGCACGCACACAACACACAACACTCCCCCACACCCCTCCCCTAACGGACGAGCGACTTACCTGTTCCGTCGATCCTCCGGGAGGGGACGGTAGCCATGGGGGCAGCTCCGCCGACACCGCCACGCCAACAGAACACCGCCACAGCGAATCACAGGACGTGATTCGCTGGGCGGTGTTCTGTTGGCGTGGCGGTGGAGGTGGAGCAACCTCCATTTCCCCGCCGCCCGCAAGTATGGCTGTTGGTGGCTCTCCGTCGGAATAACGACGGAGAGCAGCCAACAGTCATAATACGCCGAGCGGCAAACCAACTGCACAGGCGGTCTTCCGCACGGCGGTCCCTCTGCAGTCTTGCAAAAAGACCACCGAGGTCGTAATGACCCCCTGAGTGTCAAAAGCTTGGGCCGAGCTGCAGTTGTGATGTAACCTAAGGAATTGCCCAACAGGTAAATTGTCGCATAGCGCCTTAGGGTGGTGGCTCTCATATGGAAGTAAAGTGCTGCGGTCAGTGTTTTTGTGGAAAATGTCAGTTATGAGCTTGCCATTGTCGATCTTGATCTCCAAATCCAGAAAGGAGACTTGTGACAATGAGGAGTGCGCTGTGAATCTCAAAAAAGGATCTAAGGTGTTAACCCATAGGATGAAGTTGTCTATCTCCTCACACGGCCCTTGCCACACGATGAGAATGTCATCAATGTACCTCCGCCACAAGGAGAGATTCTCATGGAAGGGATTAGATGGTGGTAGTATGAATGATCTCTCAAAATTGTACATATACAAGCAGGCCAAACTAGGTGCAAAAGTGCTACCCATGGAAGTCCCTTGAATCTGATGGAACAGGGAGTTCTCAAATTGAAAGAAGTTCTTCTTCATAGCTACTGTCGCACATTACATCACAAAGTGGACCGGGGTAGGAGATGACCATGGGCTAGCCAAAAGTGCTGACTCAACAACTTGTAAAGTAGCATCCTGAGGGATATTTGTATATGAAGCCTCTACATCTAGGGTGATGAGAGCCTGCACATCAGTGTTGGAGTTGATGTTGTCAATCAGGTTTAGGACATGAGTAGTGTCCTTAAGGAAAGTACTAGATTCTCTCACCAGAGGTTGGAGGAAAAAATAAAAAAAACTCGACAAGGGTTCTAACACTGAACCAATGCCTGATACAATGGGGCGGCCTGGAGGGGGGAGGATGCCCTTGTGTATTTTTGGCAAGCAGTAGAAGTAAGGAGTGCGAGGGTGTGAAGTGTCGAGGAACTCCGCCTCTTTGCGAGAGATCCAAGCGTTGCTGCGGGCCTCTTCGATCATACTCCTGATCTGTGTTTGAAGATCACATGTAGGGTCATGATCAAGGGGAGCATAGTGAGTCGTATCACTCAGGAGACGTAAGCACTCATGTCTGTAGTCGGAAGAATTCATGATTACAATCGCACCTCCCTTGTCTGCTGGTTTTATCACTACCGATTGGTCTAGCGATAACTCTTCAAGGGCCTTCCTCTCAGCAGATGGTAAGTTCATAAATGGCTTCTTTGGGTGGACTAAATCTAGGTCTGCCATGACAGCTTTCTCAAATGCCAGAACCTCAACTGGAAGGGAGTGAGATGGAGGGACAAAAGTAGATGGTTTTCTTAAACCAGTGTCATCGCTACCCGGGGCCACAGGGCGATCCAAAAAGAAGAAATGAAGTCGTATTTTCCTGAAGAACTGGGAAAGTTCACAGTTCAAACGGAAAGGATCCTCAGATGGTGTGGGGACAAAACCTAAGCCTTTGTTCAAGGCTGCTGATTCATGTATCGAGAGACGTCTATCGGATAGATTTACCACTAGGTCCTCGGTGGGGGGTTCTTGCCCTGGCTCCGAGTGACCATTTGTGGTTATTCCCTGTTCCAATGGACCCGTCTGCTTCTGCCTCTTCTTCTGCCTCTTCCTCTGCCCTGGCCGCGGCCTAAAAAAGGCACATAGGGTGGCATCGGGCGAGGTTGAAAGAATGGATAGGGAGGTTGCCAGAAGAAAGGTTGGTTAAGAGGGTAATGTGGTGGATTATAAAGAGGTTTTTGCATGATCTCGTCAGTGCTCCATCCATCAGATGAAGAGCTGCTACTGTAATTGCGAGTATTTTTGTTAGATACACTGGAATCATCGGATGAACTGGATTGAGTATCAGTGTCAAACTCTTCCTTAATATAAGGGTATACTTTTTCTCAATCGAATCTCCTAAGGTCTTTTTTGCAATTTTGAGATTTTCTGTTGGGTCAGAAATTCTTTTGTTTTGTTGAGTTCAGTATTAATTTCGAGGAGACGGCTCTTAAATGCTGACAACGTGACTGTTGTCTTTATGGTACTCTCAATGCAATTGATTTGTACCGTAAGAGATTCCGCTACACGCTTTGAAGAATTAATGATCAGAACTAACCAGTCTCTGGTGCACTTCCATGCGATCTGGGCCCAATTTCTTCTGAACGCCAGATCGTGTAGGAAAATCCTGGCCATATTAGAAACTAAGAGACCGTTAGGAGCAATATTTGCTCTAAGATATTCCGTCATTATGGTGCCATGCATTATCGTTTTGATCAGTTCACGTTTTAGCGAGGAGAGTTTGTCCCGGTCCTCTTTAAGGCTTCCCTTAGGATTGGAGCCTTCATTGTTAAAAATCGAGGGGGTTTGTAATATCGCGGATACTATCTTGTCATCATAACTAAGACCTTGGAAATTTTCCATAGTCAAAAAGGGGGGATAAAATGTAAAGAAAAAATAAACTATAGGTTCGCAACTTGAACCAGAGGAAGTCCCACAGCAAGGCTGCTGTTCTAAACGTTCAATACAAGAGAGGGACGGGGAGATTACTGGTCCAGTGTACGGTCTCCCAAAGTAACCTATTATATAGAAAGGTACACTGTTCCAAAGGGACAATTAATAGATGCAGGGACAAAGAATGTCTATAATATCAGGAGAGGCCTCAAGCACCCAATGGGTGACACGTATCATCACTGGGCTATCTCCACGTCAGACCGGTGCTGCAATGTCTGGCGGACCACCCCGACAATGGGGGTGGTGCTAAACCGGCGGCAATTTGCAAGGAAAGGTCTGAAACGAAATACTAACTAAGTGAAAGACAGGGAGTAAGTGTGTAGGAGAGAGTGAAAGAATAAAATTAGCTCTGTGCCTCTAACATCACTTTAATGAATCAGGGAAAAGGCGCAGGCCAAGATTAAAAATAGTCCAGAGTGCTAGTGGGGATAATGTCCCACTGAACTCTATAGGGATGAAAAGGTAGTGTGTCTCATCTTGCTAATTTGTGGTCAACATGTTTCGCGTCTTCTATGGGTCAATCAATGATCCCGCAACGCTTCGTCAGGACCCGGAAAACTACTTCTCCTATTCAAATAAAAAAATACTAGGGTGACACTTACAAACTGCAGACAAATTGTCTATGTCAGTTGGTGTAGGAGGCTGGACTGGCTTGTAGTTAGTACCAAGGGGTACTTGCACCTTGCACCAGGCCCAGTTATCCCTTATTAGTGTATAGGGTGTCTAGCAGCATAGGCTGATAGATAATGGTAGCTTAGCAGAGCAGCTTAGGCTGAACTAGGAGATGAGTGAAGCTCCTACAGTACCACTTAGTGTCATATGCACAATATCATAAGAAAACACAATACACAGTTATACTAAAAATAAAGGTACTTTATTTTTATGACAATATGCCAAAGTATCTTAGAGTGTACCCTCAGTGAGAGGATAGAAAATATACACAAGATATATGTACACAATACCAAAAATATGCAGTATAGTCTTAGAAAACAGTGCAAACAATGTATAGTTACAATAGGATGCAATGGGTACACATAGGGATAGGGGCAACACAAACCATATACTCCAAAAGTGGAATGCGAACCACAAATGGACCCCAAACCTATGTGACCTTGTAGAGGGTCGCTGGGACTATTAGAAAATAGTAAGGGTTAGAAAAATAGCCCACCCCAAGACCCTGAAAAGTGAGTGCAAAGTGCACTAAAGTTCCCCCAAGGACATAGAAGTCGTGATAGAGGAATAATGCAGGAAAAACACAAACCAACAATGCAACAACAATGGATTTCCAGTCGAGGGTACCTGTGGAATAAGGGGACCAAGTCCAAAAGTCACAAGCAAGTCAGAGATGGGCAGATGCCCAGGAAATGCCAGCTGTGGGTACAAAGAAGCTTCTACTGGACAGAAGAAGCTGAGGTTTCTGCAGGAACGAAAAGGGCTAGAGACTTCTCCTTTGGTGGACGGATCTCTCTCGCCGTGGAGAGTCGTGCAGAAGTGTTTTCCCGCCGAAAGAATGCCAACAAGCCTTGCTAGCTGCAAATCGTACGGTTAGCGTTTTTGGATGCTGCTGTGGGCCAGGAGGGACCAGGAGGTCGCAAATTGGACCAGGAGGTAGAAGGGACGTCGAGCAAGACAATGAGCCCTCTTAGCAGCAGGTAGCACCCGGAGAAGTGCCAGAAACATGCACTACAAGGATGTGTGAAACGGTGCTCACCCGAAGTCGCACAAAGGAGTCCCACGTCGCCGGAGACCAACTTAGAAAGTCGTGCAATGCAGGTTAGCGTGCCGTGGACCCAGGCTTGGCTGTGCACACAGGATTTCCACCGGAAGTGCACAGGGGCCGGAGTAGCTGCAAAAGTCGCGGTTCCCAGCAATGCAGTCTGGCGTGGGGAGGCAAGGACTTACCTCCACCAAACTTGGACTGAAGAGTCACTGGACTGTGGGGGTCACTTGGACACAGTTGCTGGATTCGAGGGACCTCGCTCGTCGTGCTGAGAGGAGACCCAAGGGACCGGTGATGCAGTTCTTTGGTGCCTGCGGTTGCAGGGGGAAGATTCCGTCCACCCACGGGAGATTTCTTCGGAGCTTCTGTTGCAGAGAGGAGGCAGACTACCCCCACAGCATGCACCACCAGGAAAACAGTCGAGAAGGCGGCAGGATCAGCGTTACAGAGTTGCAGTAGTCGTCTTTGCTACTATGTTGCAGTTTTGCAGGCTTCCAGCGCGGTCAGCAGTCGATTCCTTGGCAGAAGGTGAAGAGAGAGATGCAGAGGAACTCAGATGAGCTCTTGCATTCGTTATCTAAAGTTTCCCCAGAGACAGAGACCCTAAATAGCCAAAAAAGAGGGTTTGGCTACCTAGGAGAGAGGATAGGCTAGCAACACCTGAAGGAGCCTATCAGAAGGAGTCTCTGACGTCACCTGGTGGCACTGGCCACTCAGAGCAGTCCAGTGTGCCAGCAGCACCTCTGTTTCCAAGATGGCAGAGGTCTGGAGCACACTGGAGGAGCTCTGGACACCTCCCAGGGGAGGTGCAGGTCAGGGGAGTGGTCACTCCCCTTTCCTTTGTCCAGTTTCGCGCCAGAGCAGGGCTAAGGGGTCCCTTGAACCGGTGTAGACTGGCTTATGCAGACTTGGGCACATTTGTGCTCAAGAAAGCATTTCCAGAGGCTGGGGGAGGCTACTCCTCCCCTGCCTTCACACCATTTTCCAAAGGGAGAGGGTGTAACACCCTCTCTCAGAGGAAGTCCTTTGTTCTGCCATCCTGGGCCAGGCCTGGCTGGACCCCAGGAGGGCAGATGCTTGTCTGAGGGGTTGGCAGCAGCTGCAGTGAAACCCCTGAAAAGGCAGTTTGGCAGTACCAGGGTCTGTGCTACAGACCACTGGGATCATGGGATTGTGCCAACTATGCCATGAAGGCCTAGAGGGGGCAATTCCATGATCATAGACATGTTACATGGCCATATTCGGAGTTACCATTGTGAAGCTACATATAGGTAGTGACCTATATGTAGTGCACGCGTGTAATGGTGTCCCCGCACTCACAAAGTCCGGGGAATTGGCCCTGAACAATGTGGGGGCACCGTGGCTAGTGCCAGGGTGCCCTCACACTAAGTAACTTTGCACCTAACCTTTACCAGGTAAAGGTTAGACATATAGGTGACTTATAAGTTACTTAAGTGCAGTGTAAAATGGCTGTGAAATAACGTGGACGTTATTTCACTCAGGCTGCAGTGGCAGGCCTGTGTAAGAATTGTCAGAGCTCCCTATGGGTGGCAAAAGAAATGATGCAGCCCATAGGGATCTCCTGGAACCCCAATACCCTGGGTACCTCAGTACCATATACTAGGGAATTATAAGGGTGTTCCAGTAAGCCAATGTAAATTGGTAAAATTGGTCACTAGCCTGTTAGTGACAATTTGAAAGAAATGAGAGAGCATAACCACTGAGGTTCTGGTTAGCAGAGCCTCAGTGAGACAGTTAGGCACCACACAGGGAACACATACATATAGGCCACAAACTTATGAGCACTGGGGTCCTGACTAGCAGGGTCCCAGTGACACATAACAAACATACTGAAAACATGGGGTTTTCACTATGAGCACTGGGCCCTGGCTAGCAGGATCCCAGTGAGACAGTGAAAACACCCTGACATACACTCACAAACAGGCCAAAAGTGGGGGTAACAAGGCTAGAAAGAGGCTACTTTCTCACAGTTGGTCAATCAGTCGCCCTGCATATAAGTGAAAGACAAACAAATATTAGTGCAAAAGTGCAAATAAGCTCAAAAAACTGTGCAATCGCCGTAGAGACAGCAGTAAACAGCAACCCCAAAGTGCCACACTGAAGAAAGGTAAATAAGCTTACCATCCCACATTCGAGATCTGGCATCCTAGGACCGCGCTAGCCACAATCAATGAGGTAATACTAAATATATAAATGACACGGTAACAGATGCATAATGATAGGTCACAAAGGGAGAGCCCAAGCCATCACTACATAGCTAGTCAAGTAATACATGAAATAGGGGTTATCAATGTAGGAGTATCAATCATCGATAAGGAGAAAAAACTGGACGCTTTCTGTAAGGTCTATTTACTGTATGGATACCAAGCATAGCTCAAAATAGAAATAATAATAGATCCAAGGTTCAAAAGTAGACCAAGGGTCCAGTGTGAATCAAAAAGTACGTTCCTAAAACAAAATATATAGATAGCAGTCAAAAATAGTAGTACAAAGGATGAGAGGAAATCAGAAATTATCTGGTCACAAGTCGGGCGCATACAAACATTTGCGTATATGCCTATGCACAATAGTCTGTAGTTACTAATAACAGGGCATAGAAGCAGCTGATCACCTTTATAAACCCCTTTGTCAAAGGGTGCACTCACTTGTAATCCTCCTCGATGTAACCAGAAACCTGCCCGTGAGCCGCGCGCCTGTAGACGGCTAAGCGGCATTGCAAGGCGGTTTAAATATGGTTACCAGGACGCTGGCCCTGGCCACTCAGAGCGGTCCAGTGTGCCAGCACACCTCTGAATCCAAGATGGCAGAGGTCTGGGGCACGCTGGAGGAGCTCTGGTCACCTGCCCTGGGAGGTGCAGGTCAGGGGAGTGGTCACTCCCCTTTCCTTTGTCCAGTTTCGCGCCAGAGCAGGGCTGGGGGATCCCTGAACCGGTGTAGACTGGCTTATGCAGAGATGGGCACCATCTGTGCCCATCAAAGCATCTTTAGAGGCTGGGGGAGGCTACTCCTCCCCAGCCCTGACACCTATTTCCAAACGGAGAGGGTGTAACACCCTCTCTCAGAGGAAGTCCTTTGTTCTGCCTTCGTGGGCCAGGGCTGCCTGGACCCCAGGAGGACAGAAACCTGTCTGAGGGGTTGGCAGCTGCAGCAGCTGCAGTGGAGACCCCGGAAAGGCAGTTTGGCAGTACCCGGGTTCTGTGCTAGAGACCCGGGGGATCATGGAATTGTCTCCCCAATGCCAGAATGGCATTGGGGTGACAATTCCATGATCTTAGACATGTTACATGGCCATGTTCGGAGTTACCATTCGGACGCTATACATATGCCGTGACCTCTGTATAGTGCACGCGTGTAATGGTGTCCCCGCACTCACAATTCCAGGGAGATGGCCCTGAACTATGTGGGGGCACCTTTGCTAGTGCAAGGGTGCTCTCACACTTAGTAACTTTGCACCTTACCTTCAGCAAGTGAAGGTTAGACATATGGGTGACTTATAAGTTACTTAAGTGCAGTGAAAATGGCTGTGAAATACCATGTAAATTATTTCACGGAGGCTGCAATGGCAGGCCTGTGTAAGAATTTTCAGATCTCCCTATGGGTGGCAAAAGAAATGCTGCAGCCCATAGGGATCTCCTGGAACACCAATACCCTGGGTACCTCAGTACCATATTCCAGGGAATTATAAGGGTGTTCCAGTATGCCAATGTGAATTGGTGAAATTGGTCACTAGCCTGTTAGTGACTGTGAGAAAGTAGCCTCTTTCTAGCCTCGTTACCCCCACTTTTGGCCTGTTTGTGAGTGTATGTCAGGGTGTTTTCAATGTCTCACTGGTATCCTGCTAGCCAGGGCCCAGTGCTCATAGTGAAAACCCTATGTTTTCAGTATGTTTGTTATGTGTCACTGGGACCCTGCTAGTCAGGACCCCAGTGCTCATAAGTTTGTGACCTATAGGTATGTGTTCCCTGTGTGATGCCTAACTGTCTCACTGAGGCTCTGCTAACCAGAACCTCAGTGGTTATGCTCTCTCTTTACAAATTGTCACTAACAGGCTAGTGACCAATTTTACCAATTTACATTGGCATACTGGAACACCCTTATAATTCCCTAGTATATGGTACTGAGGTACCCAGGGTATTGGGGTTCCAGGAGATCCCTATGGGCTGCATCATTTCTTTTGCCACCCATAGGGAGCTCTGACAATTCTTACACAGGCCTGCCACTGCAGCCTGAGTGAAATAACGTCCACGTTATTTCACAGCCATTTTACACTGCACTTAAGTAACTTATAAGTCACCTATATGTCTAACCTTTACCTGGTAAAGCTTGGGTGCTAAGTTACTTAGTGTGTGGGCAACCTGGCACTAGCCAAGGTGTCCCCACATTGTTCAGGGCCAATTCCCCGGACTTTGTGAGTGCGGGGACACCATTACACGCGTGCACTACATATAGGTCACTACCTATATGTAGCTTAACAATGGTAACTCCGAATATGGCCATGTAACATGTCTATGATCATGGAATTGCCCCCTCTATGCCATCCTGGCATAGGTGGCACAATCCCATGATCCCACAGGTCTGTAGCTCAGTCCTGGGTACTGCCAAACTGCCTTTCCCGGGGTTTCACTGCAGCTGCTGCTGCTGCCAACCCCTCAGACAGGCTTCTGCCCTCCTGGGGTCCAGCCAGGCTTGGCCCAGGATGGCAGAACAAAGGACTTCCTCTGAGAGAGGGTGTTACACCCTCTCCCTTTGGAAAATGGTGTGAAGGCAGGGGAGGAGTAGCCTCCCCCAGCCTCTGGAAATGCTTTCATGGGCACACATGGTGCCCATTTCTGCATAAGCCAGTTTACACCGGTTCAGGGACCCCTCAGCCCTGCTCTGGCGCGAAACTGGACAAAGGAAAGGGGAGTGACCACTCCCCTGACCTGCACCTACCCTGGGAGGTGCCCAGAGCTCCTCCAGTGTGCTCCAGACCTCTGCCATCTTGGAAACAGAGGTGCTGCTGGCACACTGGACTGCTCTGATTGGCCAGTGCCAGCAGGTGACGTCAGAGACTCCTTCTGATAGGCTCCTTCAGGTGTTGCTAGCCTATCCTCTCTCCTAAGTAGCCAAACCCTCTTTTCTGGCTATTTAGGGTCTCTGTCTTTGGGGATTCCTTAGATAACGAATGCAAGAGCACATCCGAGTTCCTCTGCATCGCTCTCTTCACCTTCTGCCAAGGAATTGACTGCTGACCGCGCTGGAAGCCTGAAAAACTGCAACAAAGTAGCAAAGACGACTACTGCAACTCTGTAACGCTGATCCAGCCGCCTTCTCAACTGCTTTCCTGGTGGTGCATGCTGTGGGGGTAGTCTGCCTCCTCTCTGCAATAGAAGCTCCGAAGAAATCTCCTGTGGGTCGACGGAATCGTCCCCCTGCAACCGCAGGCACCAAAGAACTGCATCACCGGTACCCTGGGTCTCCTCTCAGCACGACGAGCGAGGTCCCTTGAATCCAGCAACTCTGTCCAAGTGACTCCCACAGTCCAGTGACTCTTCAGTCCAAGTTTGGTGGAGGTAAGTCCTTGCCTCCCCACGCCAGACTGCATTGCTGGGAACCGCGACTTTTGCAGCTACTCCTGCCTCCGTGCACTTCCAGCGGAAATCCTTTGTGCACAGTCCAGCCTGGGTCCACGGCACTCTAACCTGCATTGCACAACCTCCTAAGTTGTCCTCCGGCGACGTGGGACTCCTTTGTGCGACTTCGGGTGAGCACCAATTCACTCCACTTCGTAGTGCCTGTTCTGGCACTTCTGCGGGTGCTGCCTGCTTCTGAGAGGGCTCCTTTTCATGATCGCCGCCCCCTCTGTCCCCAGATGCAATTGGCTACATCCTGGTCCCTCCTAGGTCACAGCAGCATCCAAAAACCCTAATCGCACGATTTTCAGCTAGCAAGGCTTGTTGGCGGTCTTTCTTCAGGAAATCACTTCTGCACGACTCTCAACGGCGTGAGGGATCCGTCCTCCAAAGGGAAAGTTCCTATCCCTTGTCGTTCCTGCAGAATCTTCAGCTTCTACTGTCCAGTAGCAGCTTCTTTGCACCCACAGCTGGCATTTCCTGGGCATCTGCCCATCTCCGACTTGCTTGTGACTTTTGGACTTGGTCCCCTTGTTCCACAGGTACCCTCGTTTGGAAATCCATCGTTGTTGCATTGCTGATTTGTGTCTTTCCTGCAGAATTCCCCTATCACGACTTCTATGTCCTTTGGGGAACTTTAGTGCACTTTGCACTCACTTTTCAGGGTCTTGGGGTGGGCTATTTTTCTAACCCTAACTGTTTTCTTACAGTCCCAGCGACCCTCTACAAGGTCACATAGGTTTGGGGTCCATTCGTGGTTCGCATTCCACTTTTGGAGTATATGGTTTGTGTTGCCCCTATCCCTATGTGTCCCCATTGCATCCTATTGTAACTATACATTGTTTGCACTGTTTTCTAAGACTATTACTGCATATTTTGGTATTGTGTACATATATCTTGTGTATATTTGCTATCCTCATACTGAGGGTACTCACTGAGATACTTTTGGCATATTGTCATAAAAATAAAGTACCTTTATTTTTAGTATATCTGTGTATTGTGTTTTCTTATAATATTGTGCCTATGACACTAGTGGTACTGTAGGAGCTTCACTCGTCTCCTAGTTCAGCCTAAGCTGCTCTGCTAAGCTACCATTATCTATCAGCCTAAGCTGCTAGACACCCTATACACTAATAAGGGATAACTGGGCCTGGTGCAAGGTGTAAGTACCCCTTGGTACTCACTACAAGCCAGTCCAGCCTTCTACATTGGTTGTGCAGTGGTGGGATAAGTGCTCTGTAACTACTTACCACTTTTGTCATTGTACTTTTCATAAGAGAAAAATATACAAAACAAGTTCAGTGTATGTACACCTAACCAAAAAGTTTTGCATTTCTTTTCTCACCTCTTTTCTAAAGTGCTGAAAAGTACCTCTAAACTTTCTAAAAAGTTCTTAAAAAGTTTTAAAAGTTTTTTTCTGTCTTTCCAAAAGTTCTGAAAAACTTTTTCTTCACTTTTTCTGTCACTTAAACACTGTCTAAAATGTCTGGCACAGGCCAAACTGTTGATCTGTCCAAACTTGCTTATGATAACCTTAGCTGGAAAGAAGCAAGGAGTCTCTGCATAGATAGTGGTTTAAGTGTAAGGAAGAATCCTTCTAGAGAACTGTTAGTGAATATGCTTGTTGAACAGGATAAGGCCAGAGCTGGCACTACTGTTGAAAAGTTAGCTGATGGTTCCCACTCTGATTCTGGGGCACCCCTAGCAAAAGAAGTGGGAGGGAAACTTCCAAGCCTGTCCCCTAGCAGACAACCTAGCATAGTTGGAACTGATGTTGAGTCACATCATACAGATAGTGTGGTCTCACATCTCAGTAGGAGTATTCCTTCTCATCATAGTAGAAGTGCTGTTTCTGTGAGCCAAGCTGTTAGGGTGCCTTCTGTTAGGGACAGGTCTCCTTCTGTCCTTTCACATCATACTTCTGTTTCTAGACATGTCCCTCTCACCCACCCGATGACAGATTGTTAGAAAGAGAGCTGTGAGAAAGTAGCCTCTTTCTAGCCTTGTTACCCCCACTTTTGGCCTGTTTGTGAGTGTATGTCAGGGTATTTTCACTGTCTCACTGGGATCCTGCTAGCCAGGGCCCAGTGCTCATAGTGAAAACCCCATGTTTTCAGTATGTTTGTTATGTGTCACTGGGAACCTGCTAGTCAGGACCCCAGTGCTCATAAGTTTGTGGCCCATATGTATGTGTTCCCTGTGTGGTGCCTAACTGTCTCACTGAGGCTCTGCTAACCAGAACCTCAGTGGTTATGCTCTCTCATTTCTTTCCAAATTGTCACTAACAGGCTAGTGACCAATTTTACCAATTTACATTGGCTTACTGGAACACCCTTATAATTCCCTAGTATATGGTACTGAGGTACCCAGGGTATTGGGGTGCCAGGAGATCCCTATGGGCTGCAGCATTTCTTTTGCCACCCATAGGGAGCTCTGACAATTCTTACACAGGCCTGCCACTGCAGCCTGAGTGAAATAACATCCACGTTATTTCACAGCCATTTTACACTGCACTTAAGTAACTTATAAGTCACCTATATGTCTAACCTTTACCTGGTAAAGGTTAGGTGCAAAGTTACTTAGTGTGAGGGCACCCTGGCACTAGCCAAGGTGCCCCCACATTGTTCAGGGCCATTTCCCTGAACTTTGTGAGTGCGGGGACACCATTACACGCGTGCACTACATATAGGTCAATACCTATATGTAGCTTCACAATGGTAACTCCGAATATGGCCATGTAACATGTCTAAGATCATGGAATTGCCCCCTCTATGCCATCCTGGCATTGTTGGCACAATTCCATGATCCCAGTGGTCTGTAGCACAGACCCTGGTACTGCCAAACTGCCTTTCCTGGGGTTTCACTGCAGCTGCTGCTGCTGCCAACCCCTCAGACAGGTTTCTGCCCCCCTGGGGTCAAGCCAGGCTTGTCCCAGGATGGCAGAACAAAGGACTTCCTCTGAGAGAGGGTGTTACACCCTCTCCCTTTGGAAAATGGTGTGAAGGCAGGGGAGGAGTAGCCTCCCCCAGCCTCTGGAAATGCTTTCTTGGGCACAGATGTGCCCAATTCTGCATAAGCCAGTCTACACCGGTTCAGGGGACCCCTTAGCCCTGCTCTGGCACGAAACTGGACAAAGGAAAGGGGAGTGACCACTCCCCTGACCTGCACCTCCCCTGGGAGGTGTCCAGAGCTCCTCCAGTGTGCTCCAGACCTCTGCCATCTTGGAAACAGAGGTGCTGCTGGCACACTGGACTGCTCTGAGTGGCCAGTGCCACCAGGTGACGTCAGAGACTCCTTCTGATAGGCTCCTTCAGGTGTTAGTAGCCTATCCTCTCTCCTAGGCAGCCAAACCCTCTTTTCTGGCTATTTAGGGTCTCTGTCTCTGGGGAAACTTTAGATAACGAATGCAAGAACTCAGCTGAGTTCCTCTGCATCTCTCTCTTCACCTTCTACCAAGGAATCGACTGCTGACCGCGCTGGAAGCCTGCAAAACTGCAACATAGTAGCAAAGACGACTACTGCAACTCTGTAACGCTGATCCTGCCGCCTTCTCGACTGTTTTCCTGGTGGTGCATGCTGTGGGGGTAGTCTGCCTCCTCTCTGCACTAGAAGCTCCGAAGAAATCTCCCGTGGGTCGACGGAATCTTCCCCCTGCAACTGCAGGCACCAAAAAGCTGCATTACCGGTCCCTTGGGTCTCCTCTCAGCACGACGAGCGAGGTCCCTCGAATCCAGCAACTCTGTCCAAGTGACCCCCACAGTCCAGTGACTCTTCAGTCCAAGTTTGGTGGAGGTAAGTCCTTGCCTCACCTCGCTAGACTGCATTGCTGGGAACCGCAACTTTTGCAGCTACTCCGGCCCCTGTGCACTTCCGGCGGAAATCCTTTGTGCACAGCCAAGCCTGGGTCCACGGCACTCTAACCTGCATTGCACGACTTTCTAAGTTGGTCTCCGGCGACGTGGGACTCCTTTGTGTAACTTCGGGTGAGCACTGTTTCACGCATCCTTGTAGTGCCTGTTTCTGGCACTTCTCCGGGTGCTACCTGCTGCTAAGAGGGCTCCTTGTCTTGCTCGACGTCCCCTCTACCTCCTGGTCCAATTTGCGACCTCCTGGTCCCTCCTGGCCCACAGCAGCATCCAAAAATGCTAACCGCACGATTTGCAGCTAGCAAGGCTTGTTGGCGTTCTTTCGGCGGGAAAACACATCTGCACGACTCTCCACGGCGAGAGGGATCCGTCCACCAAAGGGGAAGTCTCTAGCCCTTTTCGTTCCTTCAGAAACCTCAGCTTCTTCTGTCCAGTCGAAGCTTCTTTGCATCCACAGCTGGCATTTCCTGGGCATATGCCCATCTCCGACTTGCTTGTGACTTTTGGACTTGGTCCCCTTGTTCCACAGGTACCCTAGATTGGAAATCCACAGTTGTTGCATTGTTGGTTTGTGTCTTTCCTGCATTATTCCTCTAACACGACTTCTTTATCCTTAGGGGAACTTTAGTGCACTTTGCACTCACTTTTCAGGGTCTTGGGGAGGGTTATTTTTCTAACTCTCACTATTTTCTAATAGTCCCAGCGACCCTCTACAAGGTCACATAGGTTTGGGATCTATTCGTGGTTCGCATTCCACTTTTGGAGTATATGGTTTGTGTTGCCCCTATCCCTATGTGTCCCCATTGCATCCTATTGTAACTATACATTGTTTGCACTGTTTTCTAAGACTATACTGCATATTTTTGCTATTGTGTATATATATCTTGTGTATATTTCCTATCCTCTCACTGAGGGTACACTCTAAGATACTTTGGCATATTGTCATAAAAATAAAGTACCTTTATTTTTAGTATAACTGTGTATTGTGTTTTCTTATGATATTGTGCATATGACACTAGGTGGTACTGTAGTAGCTTCACACGTCTCCTAGTTCAGCCTAAGCTGCTCTGCTAAGCTACAATTATCTATCAGCCTAAGCTGCTAGACACCCTATACACTAATAAGGGATAACTGGGCCTGGCGCAAGGTGCAAGTACCCCTTGGTACTCACTACAAGCCAGTCCAGCCTCCTACAAGAGCTCAATAAATTGAGAGTGGAACAAACCAGACTGAAGCTCAAGAAGCAACAGCTGGATTTGGATAGACAGTCCTTAGAACTAGAGAAAGAAAGACAGAAGTTGGGTTTAGAAACCCATGGTGGCAGCAGCAGTATTCCCAATAGTCATCCTGCAAAAGAGCATGATTCTAGGAATCTGCACAAGATAGTTCCCCCTTATAAGGAGGGGGATGACATTAACAAGTGGTTTGCTGCACTTGAGAGGGCCTGTGTTGTACAGGATGTCCCTCAAAGGCAGTGGGCTGCTATCCTATGGCTATCATTTAGTGGAAAGGGTAGGGATAGGCTCCTTACTGTAAAAGAAAGTGATGCCAATAATTTTGCAGTTCTTAAGAATGCACTCCTGCATGGTTATGGCTTAACCACTGAACAGTACATGATGAAGTTCAGAGAGACCAAAAAGGAGTCTTCACAAGACTGGGTTGATTTTGTTGACCATTCAGTGAAGGCCTTGGAGGGGTGGTTACATGGCAGTAAAGTGACTGACTATGAAAGCCTATATAACATAATCCTGAGAGGGCATATACTTAATAATTGTCTGTCTGTTTTGTTGCACCAGTATCTAGTGGACTCAGATCTGACCTCTCCCCAATAATTGGGAAAGAAGGCAGACAAATGGGTCAGAACAAGAGTGAACAGAAAAGTTCATACAGGTGGTGACAAGGATGGCAAGAAGAAAGATGGTGAAAAATCTCAAGATAAGCATGGGGATAAGGGTAAAACCAAAGATCCCACTTCAAATCTTAAACACTCTTCAGAGGGTGGGGATAAAACAAATTCTTCCTCTTCTTCTCAACCTGCACACATTAAAAAGCCTTGATGCTTTGTGTGTAAAACAGAGGCCATAGGCCAGGGGATAAGTCCTGTCCAGGTAAACCCCCTGAGCCTACCACCACTAATACATCAAGCTCTAGTGCCCCTAGCAGTAGTGGTACTAGTGGTGGGACTGCTGGCAACAGTCAAGTTAAGGGTGTATTTGGGTTCACTTATGGGTCCATAATAGAAACTGGGGTAGTCAGTCCCAAGACAGTTTCTGTCACACCTAGTGGCATTGGACTTGCCACACTGGCTGCTTGTCCCCTTACAATGGATAAGTACAGGCAGACAGTTTCAATAAATGGTGTTGAGGCCTTGGCCTACAGGGACACAGGTGCCAGTATCACTTTGGTGACTGAAAACATAGTGGCTCCTGAACAACACATCATTGGACAACAGTATAAAATTACTGATGTCCATAACTCCACTAAGTTCCTTCCCTTAGCTATAATTCAGTTTAGTTGGGGTGGAGTTACTGGCCCTAAGCAGGTGGTGGTATCACCTAGCTTACCTGTAGACTGTCTCTTAGGTTGTGACCTAGAGGCCTCAGGTTGGGCTGATGTAGAGTTTTATGCCCATGCAGCCATGCTGGGCATCCCAGAGGAATTGTTCCCTCTCATTTCTACTGAAATGAAAAAGCAAAGGAGAGAAGGCCTGAAAACTCAGGATCCATCTCCATCAACAGGTAAAAAGGGTATCACAGTATCCCCTAACCACCCTGCCATTCAGGATACCATTCCTGTGGTGGGAGAAACCTCTCCTGGGGTGGCACCTGTTCCAAGGGAAGCATCAGCTGGCAAAGCTGTACTCCCTGAGGTAGAAGTACCTCTCTGTGGGATAACTAACATTGGTGAGAAAAAGAGCACCATTTTAGTTAACATGGAGCATCCCTCCAACCCTCCCAGAGAAACTTTAGTGCAGAAACTCTGCACTGCCTCAAAACACTTAGGACAGCATCCCTGCCCCAGTGTGGAGCTGATAGGACAGCATCCCTGCCCTGCTCCAACCCAAGAGAAACAGCATCCCTGTTCTCTCTTCCAGCCATATGGACAAAGTTTTTGCCCAGCTATGGCTTTTCTGAGACAGCATCCCTGTCTGGCATTTCCATCACTACAAATAGGTTCAGTGGACGATTCCCACTGCTCTAAACTAAAACTTACTGATAGAAACTCTGAAAATACATCTTCACATTGTTGCTTAGCTAAACAACTTCAAACAGGGTGGTTTACATCCCCACAGGGAAGTAACCATGTAGTGGATGATAAAGGGAGTAACCAGTCTATTGCAGAGCTACTCTCTACTTATCACCACTTAGACAATAAAGTCTCAACTGGCCAAGGTTAGCCTTATTGTCGTTCGTTTGGGGGGGGGGGGTTGTGTGAGAAAGTAGCCTCTTTCTAGCCTTGTTACCCCCACTTTTGGCCTGTTTGTGAGTGTATGTCAGGGTGTTTTCACTGTCTCACTGGTATCCTGCTAGCCAGGGCCCAGTGCTCATAGTGAAAACCCTATCTTTTCACTATGTTTGTTATGTGTCACTGGGACCCTGCTAGTCAGGACCCCAGTGCTCATAAGTTTGTGACCTATAGGTATGTGTTCCCTGTGTGATGCCTAACTGTCTCACTGAGGCTCTGCTAACCAGAACCTCAGTGGTTATGCCCTCTCTTTACAAATTGTCACTAACAGGCTAGTGACCAATTTTACCAATTTACATTGGCATACTGGATCACCCTTATCATTCCCTAGTATATGGTACTGAGGTACCCAGGGTATTGGGGTTCCAGGAGATCCCTATGGGCTGCAGCATTTCTTTTACCACCCATAGGGAGGTCTGACAATTCTTACACAGGTCTGCCACTGCAGCCTGAGTGAAATAACGTCCACGTTATTTCACAGCCATTTTACACTGCACTTAAGTAACTTATAAGTCACCTATATGTCTAACCTTTACCTGGTAAAGGTTGGGTGCTAAGTTACTTAGTGTGTGGGCACCCTGGCACTAGCCAAGGTGCCCCCACATTGTTCAGGGACAATTCCCCGGACTTTGTGAGTGCGGGGACACCATTACACGCTTGCACTACATATAGGTCACTACCTATATGTAGCTTCACAATGGTAACTCCGAATATGGCCATGTAACATGTCTATGATCATGGAATTGCCCCCTCTATGCCATCCTGGCATAGTTGGCACAATCCCATGATCCCACAGGTCTGTAGCTCAGACCTGGGTACTTCCAAACTGCCTTTACCGGGGTTTCACTGCAGCTGCTGCTGCTGCCAACCCCTCAGACAGGTTTCTGCCCTCCTGGGGTCCAGCCAGGCTTGGCCCAGGATGGCAGAACAAAGGACTTCCTCTGAGAGAGGGTGTTACATCCTCTCCCTTTGGAAAATGGTGTGAAGGCAGGGGAGGAGTAGCCTCCCCCAGCCTCTGGAAATGCTTTCATGGGCACACATGGTGCCCATTTCTGCATAAGCCAGTCTACACCGGTTCAGGGACCCCTCAGCCCTGCTCCGGCGCGAAACTGGACAAAGGAAAGGGGAGTGACCACTCCCCTGACCTGCACCTCCCCTGGGAGGTGCCCAGAGCTCCTCCAGTGTGCTCCAGACCTCTGCCATCTTGGAAACAGAGGTGCTGCTGGCACACTGGACTGCTCTGAGTGGCCAGTGCCAGCAGGTGACGTCAGAGACTCCTTCTGATAGGCTCCTTCAGGTGTTGCTAGCCTATCCTCTCTCCTAAGTAGCCAAACCATCTTTTCTGGCTATTTAGGGTCTCTGTCTTTGGGGATTCCTTAGATAACAAATGCAAGAGCTCATCCGAGTTCCTCTGCATCTCTCTCTTCACCTTCTGCCAAGGAATCGACTGCTGACCGCGCTGGAAGCCTGCAAAACTGCAACAAAGTAGCAAAGACGACTACTGCAACTCTGTAACGCTGATCCAGCCACCTTCTCGACTGCTTTCCTGGTGGTGCTAGCTGTGGGGGTAGTCTGCCTCCTCTCTGCACTAGAAGCTCCGAAGAAATCTCCCGTGGGTCGACGGAATCGTCCACCTGCAACCGCAGGCACCAAAGAACTGCATCACCGGTACCCTGGGTCTCCTCTCAGCACGATGAGCGAGGTCCCTTGAATCCAGCAACTCTATCCAAGTGACTCCCACAGTCCAGTGACTCTTCAGTCCAAGTTTGGTGGAGGTAAGTCCTTGCCTCCCCACGCCAGACTGCATTCCTGGGAACCGCGACTTTTGCAGCTACTCCAGCCTCCGTGCACTTCCGGCGGAAATCCTTTGTGCACAGTTCAGCCTGGGTCCACGGCACTCTAACCTGCATTGCACGACCTCCTAAGTTGTCCTCCGGCGACGTGGGACTCCTTTGTGCGACTTCGGGTGAGCACCGTTTCACTCCACTTTGTAGTGCCTGTTATGGCACTTCTGCGGGTGCTGCCTGCTTCTGAGAGGGCTACTTGTCTTGCTCGACGCCCCCTCTGTCCCCAGACGCAATTGGCGACATCCTGGTCTCTCCTGGGCCACAGCAGCATCCAAAAACCCTAACTGCATGATTAGAAGCTATCAAGGCTTGTTGGCAGTCTTTCTTCAGGAAAACACTTCTGCACAACTCTCCACGGCGTGAGGGATCCGTCCTCCAAAGGGAAAGTTCCTAGCCCTTGTCGTTCCTGCAGAATCTTCCGCTTCTACTGTCCAGTAGCAGCTTCTTTGCACCCACAGCTGGCATTTCCTGGGCATCTGCCCATCTCCGACTTGCTTGTGACTTTTGGACTTGTTCCCTTGTTCCACAGGTACCCTCGTTTGGAAATCCATTATTGTTGCATTGCTGATTTGTGTCTTTCCTGCAGAATTCCCCTATCACAACTTCTATGTCCTTTGGGGAACTTTAGTGCACTTTGCACTCACTTTTCAGGGTCTTGGGGTGGGCTATTTTTCTAACCCTAACTGTTTTCTTACAGTCCCAGCGACCCTCTACAAGGTCACATAGGTTTGGGGTCCATTCGTGGTTCGCATTCCACTTTTGGAGTATATGGTTTGTGTTGCCCCTATCCCTATGTGTCCCCATTGCATCCTATTGTAACTATACATTGTTTGCAGTTTTCTAAGACTATTACTGCATATTTTGGTATTGTGTACATATATCTTGTGTATATTTGCTATCCTCATACTGATGGTACTCACTGAGATACTTTTGGCATATTGTCATAAAAATAAAGTACCTTTATTTTTAGTATATCTGTGAATTGTGTTTTCTTATGATATTGTGCCTATGATACTAGTGGTACTGTAGGAGCTTCACTCGTCTCCTAGTTCAGCCTAAGCTGCTCTGCTAAGCTGCCATTATCTATCAGCCTAAGCTGCTAGACACCCTATACACTAATAAGGGATAACTGGGCCTGGTGCAAGGTGTAAGTACCCCTTGGTACTCACTACAAGCCATTCCAGCCTCCTACAGTGACAATTTGGAAAGCAGAGAGAGCACAACCACTGAGGTTCTGGTTAGCAGAGCCTCAGTGAGACAGTTAGTCATCACACAGGGAACACATACAGGGCACATACTTATGAGCACAGTGGCCCTGCCTGACAGGGTCCCAGTGACACATAGACTAAAACAACATATATACAGTGAAATATGGGGGTAACATGCCAGGCAAGAAGGTACTTTCCTACACAACCCCCCCCAAACGTAGGACAATAAGACTAGCCATGACCTGATGAGTCTTCATTGTCTAAGTGGAAGTATCTGGAGGGTTCATCTGCATTGGAGTGGGTACTCCCAGGTCTATGTTCGACTGTATAGTCCATTCCCTGTAGAGATATGGACCACCTCAACAATTTAGGATTTTCACCTTTCATTTGCTTTAGCCAAAGTAGAGGTTTGTGGTCTGTCTGAACAATGAAGTGAGTGCCAAACAGGTATGGCCTCAACTTCTTCAGTGCCCAGACCACAGCAAAGGCCTCCCTCTCAATGGCAGACCAACGCTTTTCTCTAGGGGTCAACCTTCTGCTGATAAAAGCTACAGGTTGATCCTGTCCCTCAGAGTTAAGTTGTGATAAGACTGCCCCTACCCCTAATTCAGATGCATCAGTTTGAACAATTAATTTCTTATAGTAACATGGGCTTTTTAGGACAGGTGCAGTGCACATGGCCTGTTTGAGCTCCTCGAAAGCTTTCTGACAGCTAGCTGTCCACAATACCTTTTTAGGCATCTTCTTACTAGTGAGATCATTAAGTGGGGCTGCAATGGAGCCATAGTTTTTAATGAATCTCCTGTAGTATCCAGTGAGGCCTAGGAAGGCTCTCACCTGGGTCTGAGTTGTAGGGGGAACCCAATCCATGATTGTCTGGATTTTCTCCTGAAGTGGCGCAATCTGTTCTCCACCTATCAGGTGTCCCAGATAAACCACCTTTCCCTGCCCTATCTGGCACTTTGAAGCCTTGATAATGAGACCCGTCTTTTGCAGGGCCTCCAAAACTTTCCACAGGTGGACCAGGTGATCATCCCAGGTGGAGCCAAAGACAGCTATATCGGCCAGATATGCTGCACTAAAAGCCTCCAACCCTTGCAGGACTGTATTCACCAACCTCTGAAAAGTGGCAGGTGCATTTTTCAACGCAAAGGTCATCAATGTAAATTGGTAGTGCCCTCCTATAGTTGAAAATGCAGCTTTAGCTTTAGCATCCTGAGTGAGGCTTTGGTACAAACACCACAGGATAGGCCCATGGGCTTTCAGAATGTTCAACCACTCCTAGATCAAGCATTTTCTGAACTTCTTGCTTTATGCAGTCCCTGACTTGGTCAGGCTGCCTATAGATTTTACTTTTGACAGGCAAGCTGTCTCCAGTATCAGTTGTGGGTTCACACCAAGATGTGGTGCCTGGCACAGTTGAAAAGAGTTCAGAAAACTGTCCTCGGAGATTTATGCAGTTGTCTTTCTGCTCAGCAGTGAGACAGTATGCCAAAACTACTCCTTCCACTAAAGCATCATCTTCAGTGGAAGAGAAGAGATCAGGGAGAGGGTCACTCTCTTCTTCCTGTCCTTCATCTGTTGCCATGAGCAGGGTGAGATCAGCCCTGTCATAGTAGGGTTTTAGGCGGTTGACATGGAGCGCCCTAAGGGGACTCCTGGCAGTGCCCAGGTCAACCAAGTAGGTGACCTCGCCCTTCTTTTCAACAATTAGATGGGGTCCAATCCATTTGTCTTGGAGTGCTGTTGGGCCCACAGGCTCCAATACCCACACCTTCTGTCCTGGTTGGTACTGAATCAGAACAGCCTTCTGGTCATGTCATTGCTCTTAGAGCTCTTGGCTGGCCTGAAGGTTTTTACTGGCCTTTTTCATGTACTCAGCCATTCTGGATCTTAGGCCGAGTACATAGTCCACTATGACTTGTTTGGGAGCTTTTAAAGGTTGTTCCCAACCCTCCTTCACAAGTGTTAGGGGACCTCTTACAGGGTGCCCTAAGAGGTGTTCAAAGGGGCTGAAGCCCACTCCTTTCTGGGGTACCTCCCTGTAAGCAAAAAGGAGGCAAGGTAACAGGACATCCCATCTCCTCCTGAGTTTTTCAGGGAGTCCCATTATCATTCCTTTGAGAGTTTTATTAAACCTCTCTACCAGTCCATTTGTTTGTGGATGATAAGGTGTGGTGAATGTGTATGTTACACCACATTCATTCCACAAGGCCTTCAAGTATGCAGACATAAAGTTGTTACCCCTGTCTGATACAACCTCTTTTGGAAAGCCCACCCTGGAAAAGATTCCCATGAGGGCTTTTGCCACTGCAGGTGCTGTAGTGGTCCTTAGAGGAATTGCTTCAGGATATCTTGTGGCATGGTCCACTACCATCAAGATAAACCTATTGCCTGAAGCAGTAGGAGGGTCAAGGGGGCCAACTATGTCAACCCCTACCCTTTCAAAGGGAACCCCAACCACAGGCAGTGGAATAAGGGGAGCCTTTGGAGTGCCACCAGTCTTGCCACTGGCTTGGCAGGTCATGCAAGACTTACAAAAATCTTTTGTGTCCTCTGACATCCTAGGCCAGTGAAACAGGGGGACAAGCCTTCCCATGTTTTAATCTGGCCCAAATGCCCAGCCAAAGGAATGTCATGTGCCAGAGTTAGGAGGAACTCTCTGTACTGCAGGGGAATGACCAATCTCCTGTATGCTCCAGGTTTTGGGTCCCTTGCCTCTGTGTACAAGAGGTTGTCCTCTAAGTAAACTCTATGTGAGTCACTGACATCCCCATTTTGCTGCTTGACAGCTTGCTGTATGAGACCCTCTAATGTGGGACAGGATTGCTGTGCCACACTCAGCTCCTCCCTGGCAGGCCCCCCCTCCACCCAAAAGCTCAGCAGTGTCTGCTGCCAGCTCATCTGGTGAAGGTTCTGCACAGGGAGGAAGTTCTTCTTCCTCAGAAGGAGAATCATCTGTAGTGGGACGGATAGTGGGTAGTGATTTACCCTTGCTACCCGTAGCTTTAGGGAGCACTTGGTCCATTGTTCCAGGATCCAAGTCACCCTGTCCTTTTTGCTTTTTGGCCTGAGCCCTTGTCAAAGCAAAAATATACCCAGGAATGCCCAGCATTGCTGCATGAGCCTCCAACTCCACTTCTGCCCAAGCTGATGTCTCTAAATCATTTCCTAGTAGACAGTCTACAGGCAAATCTGAAACAACCACAACTTTCTTTGGCCCAGTAACCCCCCGCCCCCAGTTGAGATTCACAACAGCCATGGGGTGGCTAAGAGTGTTGTTATGAGCGTCTGTCACTTGGTACTGGTGACCAAGGAGGTGTTGTTCAGGGTGTACCAGTTTCTCTATTACCATGGTAACACTGGCACCTGTGTCCCTGTAGGCCTGAACCTCAACACCATTTATTAGGGGAAGTTGCTTGTACTTATCCACAATAAGGGGACAAGCAACCAAGTTGGCCAAATCAATGGCACCTTCAGAGACTAACACAGCCTCTGTGGTCTCCCTAACAAGACCAACCCCAACTGAATTACCAAAAGTGAGCCCAGCTACTCCCTTGGATTGGCTATTAGTAGGTTTGCTCCCACCACCAGTGCTATTACTAGGGGCACTAGAGTTTTCAGTAGGGGTTGTGGTAGTGGGAGGTTTGGTGTTTTTCTTTGGACAACTGGCATCAGTTGTCCAATGGCCTTTTACTTTACATAAATAACACCAAGGCTTTTTAATTTGATTTGAAGAGGATTTGGACCCACCACCCCCACCAGAGTGTTTTTGTGGGCCTGATGAAGACTCAGTTTTACTTTTGTCCCCACCCTTGTCAGAAGACTTACCATCCTTCTTCTTGCCATTCTTGTCACCCCCTGTATGAACTTTTCTGTTCACTCTTGTTCTGACTCATTTGTCTGCCTTCTTTCCCAATTCTTGGGGAGAGGTCAGATCTGAGTCCACTAGATATTGGTGTAACAAGTCAGACACACAGTTATTCAGAATATGCTCTCTCAGAATAAGATTATACAGGCTTTCATAGTCAGAAACTTTACTGCCATGTAACCACCCCTTCAAGGCCTTCACTGAACAGTCAACAAAGTCTATCCAGTCTTGTGAGGACTCTTTTCTGGTGTCTCTGAACGTAATCCTGTATTGTTCAGTGGTTAAGCCAAATCCATCCAAGAGTGCATCCTTCAAAACTGCAAAATTATTGGCATCACTTTCTCTAACAGTAAGGAGCTTATCCCTACCCTTTCCTTTGAAAGATAGCCATAGAATAGCAGCCCACTGCCTTTGAGGGACCCCATGTACCAAACAGGCCCTCTCAAGTGCAGCAAACCACTTGTTAATGTCACCCCCCTCCTTGTAAGGGGGAACTATCTTGTGCAGATTCTTGGAATCATGCTCTCTCACAGGATTACTATCAGGAATACTGCTGCTGCCACCATGGGGCCCAAACCGCAATCTCTGTCTCTCCTTCTCCAGGTCTAGGGATTCCCTGTCTTGAGCCAGCTGTTGCTCTGTAAGCTTCAGCCTGGTCTCTTCCACTCTCAACATTTTGAGTTCCCTTTCTAACATGTTGTCTTCAGGGTAGGTGGGTTGGGAATGTTTAGACACTGAGGATATATTGGAACCAACAGAGGGAGACCTGTTTCTAACAGCTTGCACTCTAACAACCTGGCCTCCAGGAACAAAAGCATCCCTACTATGATGAGAGCTTCTATTACTACCAACATTGCTAGGTGGTCTGCTAAGGGGCAGATTTGGAAGAGAACCCTGTACACCTCCCTCAAGGGGTTCCCCTGAGTCAGAGTGTGAGCTATCTACTAAATTCTCAGATGAAGTGCCACCTAGGGACTTATCAGTCTCAATGAGCATGTTATACAGAAATTCTCTAGAAGGGTTCTTTCCTACCACTAAACCTCTATCAATGCAGAGACTCCTTAGGCTCTTGAAGTTTAAACTGTCATACGTTGTATTGACTAATTTAAGAGCAGTACCTACATCAGACATGATAGAAGAAGGTTTAGAGACAGTGAGAAGAGAAAAAAAGTTTCAGGACTTTTTAAAGAACAGGAAAAAAAACTTTTTCAAACTTTTTGGAAACTTTTAGAAGTACTTTTCAGCACTTAGCAGAAAGTGTAAGAGAAGAAAAGCAAACCTTTTTTGTTAGGTCTACATACACTGAACTTGTTTTGTATATTATTCTCTTATGAAAAGTACACAATGACAAAGTGGTAAGTAGTTACAAGTACTTATCCCGCCGCTGCACAACCAATGTAGGAGGCTGGCCTGGCTTGTAGTGGGTAGCAGAGATACTTACACCTTGTGCCAGGTCCAGTTATCCCTTATTAGTGTAGAAGAGGTGTTTCTAGCAGCTAAGGCTGATAGAAGGTAGCTATGGGAAAGCAGCTTAGGCTGAACTAGGAGACATGTAAAGCTCCTACTATACCACTGGTGTCATATGCCCAATATCACAAGAAAACACAATACACAGATATACTAAAAATAAAGGTACTTTTTTTTTATGACAATATGCCAAAAGTATCTCAGTGAGTACCCTCAGTATGAGGATGCCAAATACACAAGATATATGTACACAATACCAAAAATATGCAGTAATAGCAAAAGGAAGTAATGCAGCAGTGTAAAGTTACAATAGATTGCAATAGGAGCACATAGGTATAGGGGCACCACAAACCATATACTCCAAAAGTGGAATGCGAACCACAAATGGACCCCAAACCTATGTGAGCTTGTAGAGGGTAGCTGGGACTGTAAGAAAACAGTGAGGGTTAGAAAAATAGCCCACCCCAAGACCCTGTAAGGTAGGTGTAAAGTGCACCTACAACCCCCAGAGAGCACAGAAGTCGTGATAGGGGGATTCTGCAAGGAAAACCAACATCAGCATTGCAACAACAGTGGATTTCCAGGCCTGAGTACCTGTAAGACAAGGGGACCAAGTCCAAGAGTCGCGACAGTGTCTAGAGTGGGCAGGAGCCCAGGAAATGCCAGCTGAGGGTGGAAGGAAGCTGCCACCGCATGGAAGAAGCTTGGTGTTTTGCAAGAACGAAGAGGACTAGGAACTTCCCCTTTGGAAGATGGATGTCCCACGTTCTGAAGAAGCTTGCAGAGGTGTTCCCATGCAGAAAGACCGCAAACAAGCCTTGCTAGCTGCAAGGGTTGCGGTTAGGGTTTTTGGATGCTGCTGTGGCCCAGGAAGGACCAGGATGTCGCCACTTGGATGAGGAGACAGAGGGGGCGCCCAGCAAGTCAGGGAGCCCTCACAGAAGCAGGCAGCACCCGCAGAAGTACTGGAATAGGCACTTAGAAGAGGAGTGAACCAGAGTCCACCCGAAGTCAGAAAAGGGAGTCCCACAATGCCAGAGGACAACTCAGAAGGTTGTGCACTGCATGTTAGAGTGTCGGGGACCCAGGCTTGGCTGTGCATGAAGGAAATCCTGGAAGAGTGCACAGGAGCTGGAGCAGGTGCAAATCACGCGGTACCCAGCAATGCAGTCTAGCGTGGGGAGGCAAGGACTTACCTCCACCAAACTTGGACTGAAGAGTCACTGGACTGTGGGAGTCACTTGGACAGAGCTGCTGAGTTCCAGGGACCACGCTCGTTGTGCTGAGAGGAGACCCAGAGGACCAGTGATGCAGTCTTTTGTTGCCTGCGGTTGCAGGGGGAAGATTCCGTCGACCCACAGGAGATTTCTTCAGAGCTCCTGGTACAGTCCCAGTGACCCTCTACAAGGTCACATAGGTTTGGGGACCATTCGTGGTTCACATTCCACTTTTGGAGTATATGGTTTGTGTTGCCCCTATCCCTATGTGTCCCCATTGCATCCTATTGTAACTATACATTGTTTGCACTGTTTTCTAATACTATACTGCATATTTATGGTATTGTGTACATATATCTTGTGTATATTTGCTATCCTCATACTGAGGGTACCCACTGAAATACTTTTGGCATATTGTCATAAAAATAAAGTACCTTTATTTTTAGTATATCTGTGTATTGTGTTTTCTTATGATATTGTGCATATGACACCAGTGGTATAGTAGGAGCTTTACACGCCTCCTAGTTCAGCCTAAGCTGCTCTGCTAAGCTACCTTTTCTATCAGCCTAAGCTGCTAGACACCTCTTCTACACTAATAAGGGATAACTGGACCTGGTGCAGAGTGTAAGTACCCCTTGGTACCACTACAAACCAGGCCAGCCTCCTACAACAGGGCACATACTTATGAGCACTGGGGCCCTGCCTGGCAGGGTCCTAGTGACACATAGACTAAAACAACATATATACAGTGAAATATGGGGGTAACATGCCAGGCAAGATGGTACTTTCCTACAGAGTACCACTAACATGCAATTGACTTTCACTGACTGTACATACACGCACATGACACTCACATGGAATGTCAGCAAAACGATCCGGAGATGACAAAACAACGGTCCTTTACATGAGAGGTTTGGGAATCACAATCTCGATGACACACAAAGAAAGATCTCGTACATAGTAATTCACATATTATTGTTAAGAGCCTCCATCGCTCTACATCACTTACCAAAGAGTAGGTTCCTGACCTCGCATTGCCTGGGACAGGCCTGGGACTCTGCTCACATGACAGATTTGAATGACACCAGGAACCAAACTAAAGTCAGGGTACCAGTTTCACAAATATTTGGTCACTACGGGCAGGGGTACACAGCCCATTTACAATGCAGGCTCTCAGCATGATCTTTCTTGGTGCAAGCCCCCTCACGCGTTGCCAAAACATATGATGCCGTCAGATACTAAGCTGAAGACTCAGGAACTGCAGTTTTAACAAGGAGGAAAAAGTCCCCCAAACCTCGCTCGAATCGACCCTAAAAGAATAACAGCATGAAAACGCAGAACGGTTTTTGTGTCTCTTTTTATTGAAGTCTTACAATTCGTTATTCCTGAGACCGTCTAATCACATTATTCAAACAACTGATACACCGAACAAACGTGTACTTTCATTCTCTTGTAATCTCTCTTGTCTTTACAATATCTGCAGCCCGTGTTTTGTAACAGCATGCCAGTTATTGGAGTGTATTAATAATATATCCCGCAACCCAGTTTTTACAACATATGTAATTTCTAGAATTTTAATAAAGCTTGAATTCGTAAATAATTAATCTAAATTGTGAACTAAAGCAGTGGTTTTGCAGCATCATTAGCGGATCACTCTTTTGATGTAGTACTGATCAAAATCTAATGGTTTAGTAGCATTTACAATCAGCAGAGTGTAATATGCAGTACAGCAGCCTTGTTAAGTCTTAGAATAAACAACGACTGTTAAAGGGAAGGTTTTGAGTGGGCCGTGATGTTACTTTTCTCTTTCAAGAGAGATTATAAACTGCATGTTGTTTTCTGTTGGTCTGTACATATGGTTTATGCCAAAATGTAATTTATGTGTCAAAGTTATAAACAAAGGTATTTAAGCAGATCCATAGCACAATATAGGCCTTGCGAGACTGAAGCAGTGAACGAATCAAGATGGTCCAGATGGTTAGACGGTACAGTGGAAATAAAGTGTAAATCTACGTGTATTAATATATTTGCTCCATAATCCATGTCATAGTCTACTGACATGTTCATAAAATTCTCACACCTCAGCAATTAACTGGAGTAAACACAACTAGAATGATTTGATGGTTAGAAATCAACTCTTAAAAGCTACTGAAATTCGCCATTTATCATCACCTACCAACCCATAACTCATATCCCTGAAAATCTCAAAATTAGTTAATTTGTGCCTTTATTTATAAGCTCACATGCAAAAATAACACTTGCAGGTATAACAACTACAATAAGAATAAATCAAATTATTTCTTAAAACCATACCTTAAGAACATTGGAATATTGGAAGGTCCATTGGAGACAATGGAGTGCATCTGGGCTTCTAATGGCTGGTAAAAGCCCAGAGCCTCAACATTCCAATTTTCTTTGTTCACAGCAATAGCTGTTAACAAAGGCCTCATGGAGCCTCTAGTGGTGGAATGTTGTAATAGCCTTTTAGCTCTTCCAAACTGGTCTATAATGGCCATTAAAGTCCTGCTCCCTCATTAAAAGGCCTTCAGCTCTTTAATGCTGGAGGGAGCCTTTAATGTCCTTTTAAGCCTGTTAAGGCATGCTTTATGGCTATATTGGAACATTGGAATGTTGGGAGCTCTGTTGAAAACAATGTAGTGCTCCAGGCTTCTAATGGTTGGTAAAAGCCTGGAGTTCCAGCATTCCAAATATTATCTCACAGCAACAGCTGTGTACAAAGGCCTTACTGAGCCCGAGGCGATTTCATTCCCCTCAAGCTCAGTGAAGCTTTTATTTTATTAGAACATTCTGCCCCCTAGTAGTGATGTGTTCCTATAGCCTTATAGCCCACCATAACTGGTCTATTCTGGCCATTAAAGTCTCGCTACCTTGTTAAAGGCCCTCACCTTCAGCTTGGGCCTTCAACGCCGGAGCGAGCCTTTAATGACAGGTATATTCCTGCTACGGCAGGCTATAAGGCTTTATTCTGCCACATCGTCCATTAGCGATGGCATATGAACAAGTTTTGTAATTCAAGTAGACGCAATTTAGTATAAACTGAACTACATTTACAGAGTACATTCACTTGGTTACTCTCCAAATTGACCTTTCCTGTTGGGCAATCAGTATACAGTATCTAATTTGGCAAGAGCTTAAATTGGACTAAACTTAAGTATAGCCTTTGCTCTATACCTTGCATGCATCCTAAGGTCACAGAAGGCATATAGTTTAGAGTTTGTGGTGGCAATTGCGCACAGTACAGTCTGTACTCTATCTTCTCCATGCATCCTCAGATCACAAAAGGCATACAGTTTAGAGTTTGTAGTGGCTATTTGTGAGAAGGTAGCCTCTTTCTAGCCTTGTTACCCCCACTTTTGGCCTGTTTGTGAGTGTATGTCAGGGTGTTTGTCACTGTTTTCACTGTCTCACTGGGATCCTGATAGCCAGGCCTCAGTGCTCATAGTGAAAACACCATGTTTTCAGTATGGTTGTTATGTGTCACTGGGATCCTGCTAGTCAGGACCCCAGTGCTCATAGGTTTGTGGCCTATATGTATGTGTCACTGGGACCCTGTCACACAGGGCCCCAGTGCTCATAGGTGTGCATGTATATGTTCCCTGTGTGGTGCCTAACTGTCTCACTGAGGCTCTGCTAACCAGAACCTCAGTGGTTATGCTCTCTCATTACTTTTAAATTGTCACTAACAGGCTAGTGACCATTTTTACCAATTTACATTGGCTTACTGGAACACCCTTATAATTCCCTAGTATATGGTACTGAGGTACCCAGGGTATTGGGGTTCCAGGAGACCCCTATGGGCTGCAGCATTTCTTTTGCCACCCATAGGGAGCTCTGACAATTCTTACACAGGCCTGCCACTGCAGCCTGAGTGAAATAACGTCCACGTTATTTCACAGCCATTTTACACTGCACTTAAGTAACTTATAAGTCACCTATATGTCTAACCTTTACCTGGTAAAGGTTAGGTGCAAAGTTACTTAGTGTGAGGGCACCCTGGCACTAGCCAAGGTGCCCCCACATTGTTCAGAGCCAATTCCCTGAACTTTGTGAGTGCGGGGACACCATTACACGCGTGCACTACATATAGGTCACTACCTATATGTAGCTTCACAATGGTAACTCCGAATATGGCCATGTAACATGTCTATGATCATGGAATTGCCCCCTCTATACCATCCTGGCATAGTTGGCACAATCCCATGATCCCAGTGGTCTGTAGCACAGACCTGGTACTGCCAAACTGCCCTTCCTGGGGTTTCACTGCAGCTGCTGCTGCTGCCAACCCCTCAGACAGGCAGCTGCCCTCCTGGGGTCCAGCCAGGCCTGGCCCAGGATGGCAGAACAAAGAACTTCCTCTGAGAGAGGGTGTGACACCCTCTCCCTTTGGAAAATGGTGTGAAGGCAGGGGAGGAGTAGCCTCCCCCAGCCTTTGGAAATGCTTTGTTGGGCACAGATGTGCCCAATTCTGCATAAGCCAGTCTACACCGGTTCAGGGACCCCTTAGCCCCTGCTCTGGCGCAAAACTGGACAAAGGAAAGGGGAGTGACCACTCCCCTGACCTGCACCTCCCCTGGGAGGTGTCCAGAGCTCCTCCAGTGTGCTCCAGACCTCTGCCATCTTGGAAACAGAGGTGCTGCTGGCACACTGGACTGCTCTGAGTGGCCAGTGCCACCAGGTGACGTCAGAGACTCCTGCTGATAGGCTCCTTCAGGTGTTAGTAGCCTTTCCTCTCTCCTAGGTAGCCAAACCCTCTTTTCTGGCTATTTAGGGTCTCTGTCTCTGGGGAAACTTTAGATAACGAATGCATGAGCTCAGCCGAGTTCCTTTGCATCTCCCTCTTCACCTTCTGATAAGGAATCGACCGCTGACCGCGCTGGAAGCCTGCAAACCTGCAACATAGTAGCAAAGACGACTACTGCAACTCTGTAACGCTGATCCTGCCGCCTTCTCGACTGTTTTCCTGCTTGTGCATGCTGTGGGGGTAGTCTGCCTCCTCTCTGCACCAGAAGCTCCGAAGAAATCTCCCGTGGGTCGACGGAATCTTCCCCCTGCTACCGCAGGCACCAAAAAGCTGCATTACCGGTCCCTTGGGTCTCCTCTCAGCACGACGAGCGAGGTCCCTCGAATGCAGCGACACTGTCCAAGTGACCCCCTCAGTCCAGTGACTCTTCAGCCCAAGTTTGGTGGAGGTAAGTCCTTGCCTCACCTCGCTGGGCTGCATTGCTGGGAACCGCGACTTTGCAAGCTACTCCGGCCCCTGTGCACTTCCGGCGGTAATCCTTCGTGCACAGCCAAGCCTGGGTCCACGGCACTCTAACCTGCATTGCACGACTTTCTAAGTTGGTCTCCGGCGACGTGGGACTCCTTTGTGCAACTTCGGCGAGCACTGTTTCACGCATCCTCGTAGTGCCTGTTTCTGGCACTTCTCCGGGTGCTACCTGCTTCAGTGAGGGCTCTTTGTCTTGCTCGACATCCCCTCTCTCTGCAGGTCCAATTTGCGACCTCCTGGTCCCTCCTGGGCCCCAGCAGCGTCCAAAAGCGCCAAACGCACGATTTGCGTGTAGCAAGGCTTGTTGGCGTCCATCCGGCGGGAAAACACTTCTGCACGACTCTCCAAGGCGTGGGGGATCCATCCTCCAAAGGGGAAGTCTCTAGCCCTTGTCGTTCCTGCAGTATTCACAGTTCTTCAGCCTAGTAAGAGCTTCTTTGCACCAACCGCTGGCATTTCTTGGGCATCTGCCCATCTCCGAGTTGCTTGTGACTTTTGGACTTGGTCCCCTTGTTCCACAGGTACCCTCAGTCAGGAATCCATCGTTGTTGCATTGCTGATTTGTGTTTTCCTTGCATTTTCCCTCTAACACGACTATTTTGTCCTTAGGGGAACTTTGGTGCACTTTGCACTCACTTTTCAGGGTCTTGGGGAGGGTTATTTTGCTAACTCTCACTATTTTCTAATAGTCCCAGCGACCCTCTACAAGGTCACATAGGTTTGGGGTCCATTCGTGGTTCGCATTCCACTTTTGGAGTATATGGTTTGTGTTGCCCCTATCCCTATGTTTCCCCATTGCATCCTATTGTAACTATACATTGTTTGCACTGTTTTCTAAGACTATACTGCATATTTTTGCTATTGTGTATATATATCTTGTGTATATTTCCTATCCTCTCACTGAGGGTACACTCTGAGATACTTTGGCATATTGTCATAAAAATAAAGTACCTTTATTTTTAGTATAACTGTGTATTGTGTTTTCTTATGATATTGTGCATATGACACTAAGTGGTACTGTAGTAGCTTCACACGTCTCCTAGTTCAGCCTGAGCTGCTCTGCTAAGCTACCATTATCTATCAGCCTAAGCTGCTAGACACCCTATACACTAATAAGGGATAACTGGGCCTGGTGCAAGGTGCAAGTACCCCTTGGTACTCACTACAAGCCAGTCCAGCCTCCAACATTGGTTGTGCAGCGGTGGGATAAGTGCTTGAGACTACTTACCACTCTTGTCATTGTACTTTTCATAAGAGAAAAATATACAAAACAAGGTCAGTGTATATACACATAGCCAAAAAGTTTTGCATTTCCTCTTTTCACTCTTTTCTAAGTGCTGAAAAGTACTTCTAAAACTTTCAAAAAGTTCTTAAAAGTTTAAAAAGTTTTTTCTGTCTTTCCAAAAAGTTCTGAAAACTTTTTTCTCTTTTTCTATCACTTTAACTCTCTCTAAAAAAATGTCTGGCACAGGAAAAAATGTTGAACTGTCCAAACTTGCATATGATCACCTTAGCTGGAAAGGAGCTAAGTCTCTGCATAGAGAGAGGTTTGAGTGTAGGGAAGAATCCTTCTTTAGAACTGTTAATTAATATGCTTAGAGTACAGGATAAGGCCATAAGTGCCCAATCTGTAGAAAAAGTAGCTAATGGTTCTCAATCTGATCCAGGGACTCCCCCAGGAAAAGGTTCAGGAAAGAAACTTCTCAGCCTGCCCATTACTAGACAGTCTAGCATAGTTGGTACAGAGGTTGAATCACATCATACTGATGATGTGCTCTCACATTATGCTGGTAGCCAAGCTGTTAGGGTGCCCTCTGTAAGGGACAGGTCTCCTTCTGTTCATTCCCATCATACCTCTGTATCTAGAAATGTCCCTCCCACCCACCCTGATGACAGATTGTTAGAAAGGGAGCTCAATAGATTGAGAGTGGAACAAACCAGACTGAAGCTCAAGAAGCAACAGCTGGATTTGGATAGACAGTCTTTAGAAATAGAGAGGGAAAGACAGAAGTTGGGTTTAGATACCCATGGTGGCAGCAGCAGTATTCCCCATAGTCATCCTGCAAAAGAGCATGATTCCAGGAATCTGCACAAGATAGTTCCCCCTTATAAGGAGGGGGATGACATTAACAAGTGGTTTGCTGCACTTGAGAGGGCCTGTGCTGTACAGGATGTCCCTCAAAAGCAGTGGGCTGCTATCCTATGGCTATCATTTAGTGGAAAAGGTAGGGATAGGCTCCTTACAGTGAAAGAAAATGATGCCAATAATTTCCAAGTTCTTAAGAATGCACTCCTGGATGGTTATGGCTTAACCACTGAACAGTACAGGATAAAGTTCAGAGAGACCAAAAAGGAGTCTTCACAAGACTGGGTTGATTTCATTGACCAGGCAGTGAAGGCCTTGGAGGGGTGGTTACATGGCAGTAAAGTTACTGATTATGACAGCCTGTATAACTTAATCCTGAGAGAGCATATTCTTAATAATTGTGTGTCTGATTTGTTGCACCAGTACTTGGTGGACTCTGATCTGACCTCTCCCCAAGAATTGGGAAAGAAGGCAGACAAATGGGTCAGAACAAGGGTGAACAGAAAAGTTCATACAGGGGGTGACAAAGATGGCAATAAGAAGAAAGATGGTGAAAAATCTCAAGATAAGCATGGGGATAAGGGTAAAACCAAAGATCGCACTTCAAATCTTAAACACTCTTCAGAGGGTGGGGATAAAACAAATTCTTCCTCTTCTTCCCAACCTGCACACATTAAAAAGCCTTGGTGCTTTGTGTGTAAAAACAGAGGCCATAGGCCAGGGGATAAGTCCTGTCCAGGTAAACCCCCTGAGCCTACCACCACTAATACATCAAGCTCTAGTGCCCCTAGCAGTAGTGGTACTAGTGGTGGGACTGCTGGCAACAGTCAAGCAAAGGGTGTAGTTGGGTTCACTTATGGGTCCATAGTGGAAACTGATGTAATCAGTCCCAAGACAGTTTCTGTCACACCTAGTGGCATTGGCCTTGCCACACTGGCTGCTTGTCCCCTTACAATGGATAAGTACAGGCAGACAGTTTCAATAAATGGTGTTGAGGCCTTGGCCTACAGGGACATAGGTGCCAGTTTCACTTTGGTGACTGAAAACCTAGTGCCTCCTGAACAACACATCATTGGACAACAGTATAAGATTATTGATGTCCATAACTCCACTAAGTTTCTTCCCTTAGCTATAATTCAGTTTAGTTGGGGTGGAGTTACTGGCCCTAAGCAGGTGGTGGTATCACCTAGCTTACCTGTAGACTGTCTCTTAGGTAATGACCTAGAGGCCTCAGGTTGGGCTGATGTAGAGTTTTATGCCCATGCAGCCATGCTGGGCATCCCTGAGGAATTGTTCCCTCTCATTTCAAGTGAAATGAAAAAGCAAAGGAGAGAAGGCCTGAAAACTCAGGATCCCTCTCCATCAACAGGTAAAAAGGGTATCACAGTATCCCCTAACCACCCTACCATTCAGGATACTATTCCAGTGGTGGGAGAAACCTCTCCTGGGGTGGCACCTGTTCCAAGGGAATCATCAGCTGGCAAAGCTGGACTCCCTGAGGTGGAAGTACCTCTCTGTGGGATAACTAACATTGGTGAGAAAAAGAGCACCATTTTAGTTAACATGGAGCATCCCTCCAACCCTCCCAGAGAAACTTTAGTGCAGAAACTCTGCACTGCCTCACAACACTTAGGACAGCATCCCTGCCCTAGTGTGGAGCTGATAGGACAGCATCCCTGCCCTGCTCCAACCCAAGAGAAACAGCATCCCTGTTCTCTCTTCCAGCCATATGGACAAAGTTTTTGCCCAGCTATGGCTTTTCTGAGACAGCATCCCTGTCTGGCATTTCCATCACTACAAATAGGTTCAGTGGACAATTCCCACTGCTCTAAACTAAAACTTACTGATAGAAACTCTGAAAATACATCTTCACATTGTTGCTTAGCTAAAAAACTTCAAACAGGGTGGTTTACATCCCCACAGGGAAGTAACCATATAGTGGATGATAAAGGGAGTAACCAGTCTATTGCAGAGCTACTCTCTACTTATCACCACTTAGACAATAAAGTCTCAACTGGCCAAGGTTAGCCTTATTGTCCTTCGTTTGAGGGGGGGTTGTGTGAGAAGGTAGCCTCTTTCTAGCCTTGTTACCCCCACTTTTGGCCTGTTTGTGAGTGTATGTCAGGGTGTTTGTCACTGTTTTCACTGTCTCACTGGGATCCTGATAGCCAGGCCTCAGTGCTCATAGTGAAAACACCATGTTTTCAGTATGGTTGTTATGTGTCACTGGGATCCTGCTAGTCAGGACCCCAGTGCTCATAGGTGTGCATGTATATGTTCCCTGTGTGGTGCCTAACTGTCTCACTGAGGCTCTGCTAACCAGAACCTCAGTGGTTATGCTCTCTCATTACTTTTAAATTGTCACTAACAGGCTAGTGACCATTTTTACCAATTTACATTGGCTTACTGGAACACCCTTATAATTCCCTAGTATATGGTACTGAGGTACCCAGGGTATTGGGGTTCCAGGAGACCCCTATGGGCTGCAGCATTTCTTTTGCCACCCATAGGGAGCTCTGACAATTCTTACACAGGCCTGCCACTGCAGCCTGAGTGAAATAACGTCCACGTTATTTCACAGCCATTTTACACTGCACTTAAGTAACTTATAAGTCACCTATATGTCTAACCTTTACCTGGTAAAGGTTAGGTGCAAAGTTACTTAGTGTGAGGGCACCCTGGCACTAGCCAAGGTGCCCCCACATTGTTCAGAGCCAATTCCCTGAACTTTGTGAGTGCGGGGACACCATTACACGCGTGCACTACATATAGGTCACTACCTATATGTAGCTTCACAATGGTAACTCCGAATATGGCCATGTAACATGTCTATGATCATGGAATTGCCCCCTCTATACCATCCTGGCATAGTTGGCACAATCCCATGATCCCAGTGGTCTGTAGCACAGACCCTGGTACTGCCAAACTGCCCTTCCTGGGGTTTCACTGCAGCTGCTGCTGCTGCCAACCCCTCAGACAGGCAGCTGCCCTCCTGGGGTCCAGCCAGGCCTGGCCCAGGATGGCAGAACAAAGAACTTCCTCTGAGAGAGGGTGTGACACCCTCTCCCTTTGGAAAATGGTGTGAAGGCAGGGGAGGAGTAGCCTCCCCCAGCCTCTGGAAATGCTTTGTTGGGCACAGATGTGCCCAATTCTGCATAAGCCAGTCTACACCGGTTCAGGGACCCCTTAGCCCCTGCTCTGGCGCAAAACTGGACAAAGGAAAGGGGAGTGACCACTCCCCTGACCTGCACCTCCCCTGGGAGGTGTCCAGAGCTCCTCCAGTGTGCTCCAGACCTCTGCCATCTTGGAAACAGAGGTGCTGCTGGCACACTGGACTGCTCTGAGTGGCCAGTGCCACCAGGTGACGTCAGAGACTCCTGCTGATAGGCTCCTTCAGGTGTTAGTAGCCTTTCCTCTCTCCTAGGTAGCCAAACCCTCTTTTCTGGCTATTTAGGGTCTCTGTCTCTGGGGAAACTTTAGATAACGAATGCATGAGCTCAGCCGAGTTCCTCTGCATCTCCCTCTTCACCTTCTGATAAGGAATCGACCGCTGACCGCGCTGGAAGCCTGCAAACCTGCAACATAGTAGCAAAGACGACTACTGCAACTCTGTAACGCTGATCCTGCCGCCTTCTCGACTGTTTTCCTGCTTGTGCATGCTGTGGGGGTAGTCTGCCTCCTCTCTGCACCAGAAGCTCCGAAGAAATCTCCCGTGGGTCGACGGAATCTTCCCCCTGCTACCGCAGGCACCAAAAAGCTGCATTACCGGTCCCTTGGGTCTCCTCTCAGCACGACGAGCGAGGTCCCTCGAATGCAGCGACACTGTCCAAGTGACCCCCACAGTCCAGTGACTCTTCAGCCCAAGTTTGGTGGAGGTAAGTCCTTGCCTCACCTCGCTGGGCTGCATTGCTGGGAACCGCGACTTTGCAAGCTACTCCGGCCCCTGTGCACTTCCGGCGGAAATCCTTCGTGCACAGCCAAGCCTGGGTCCACGGCACTCTAACCTGCATTGCACGACTTTCTAAGTTGGTCTCCGGCGACGTGGGACTCCTTTGTGCAACTTCGGCGAGCACTGTTTCACGCATCCTCGTAGTGCCTGTTTCTGGCACTTCTCCGGGTGCTACCTGCTTCAGTGAGGGCTCTTTGTCTTGCTCGACGTCCCCTCTCTCTGCAGGTCCAATTTGCGACCTCCTGGTCCCTCCTGGGCCCCAGCAGCGTCCAAAAGCGCCAAACGCACGATTTGCGTGTAGCAAGGCTTGTTGGCGTCCATCCGGCGGGAAAACACTTCTGCACGACTCTCCAAGGCGTGGGGGATCCATCCTCCAAAGGGGAAGTCTCTAGCCCTTGTCGTTCCTGCAGTATTCACAGTTCTTCAGCCTAGTAAGAGCTTCTTTGCACCAACCGCTGGCATTTCTTGGGCATCTGCCCATCTCCGAGTTGCTTGTGACTTTTGGACTTGGTCCCCTTGTTCCACAGGTACCCTCAGTCAGGAATCCATCGTTGTTGCATTGCTGATTTGTGTTTTCCTTGCATTTTCCCTCTAACACGACTATTTTGTCCTTAGGGGAACTTTGGTGCACTTTGCACTCACTTTTCAGGGTCTTGGGGAGGGTTATTTTGCTAACTCTCACTATTTTCTAATAGTCCCAGCGACCCTCTACAAGGTCACATAGGTTTGGGGTCCATTCGTGGTTCGCATTCCACTTTTGGAGTATATGGTTTGTGTTGCCCCTATCCCTATGTTTCCCCATTGCATCCTATTGTAACTATACATTGTTTGCACTGTTTTCTAAGACTATACTGCATATTTTTGCTATTGTGTATATATATCTTGTGTATATTTCCTATCCTCTCACTGAGGGTACACTCTGAGATACTTTGGCATATTGTCATAAAAATAAAGTACCTTTATTTTTAGTATAACTGTGTATTGTGTTTTCTTATGATATTGTGCATATGACACTAAGTGGTACTGTAGTAGCTTCACACGTCTCCTAGTTCAGCCTGAGCTGCTCTGCTAAGCTACCATTATCTATCAGCCTAAGCTGCTAGACACCCTATACACTAATAAGGGATAACTGGGCCTGGTGCAAGGTGCAAGTACCCCTTGGTACTCACTACAAGCCAGTCCAGCCTCCTACATTGGTTGTGCAGCGGTGGGATAAGTGCTTGAGACTACTTACCACTCTTGTCATTGTACTTTTCATAAGAGAAAAATATACAAAACAAGGTCAGTGTATATACACATAGCCAAAAAGTTTTGCATTTCCTCTTTTCACTCTTTTCTAAGTGCTGAAAAGTACTTCTAAAACTTTCAAAAAGTTCTTAAAAGTTTAAAAAGTTTTTTCTGTCTTTCCAAAAAGTTCTGAAAACTTTTTTCTCTTTTTCTATCACTTTAACTCTCTCTAAAAAAATGTCTGGCACAGGAAAAAATGTTGAACTGTCCAAACTTGCATATGATCACCTTAGCTGGAAAGGAGCAAGGAGTCTCTGCATAGAGAGAGGTTTGAGTGTAGGGAAGAATCCTTCTTTAGAACTGTTAATTAATATGCTTAGAGTACAGGATAAGGCCATAAGTGCCCAATCTGTAGAAAAAGTAGCTAATGGTTCTCAATCTGATCCAGGGACTCCCCCAGGAAAAGGTTCAGGAAAGAAACTTCTCAGCCTGCCCATTACTAGACAGTCTAGCATAGTTGGTACAGAGGTTGAATCACATCATACTGATGATGTGCTCTCACATTATGCTGGTAGCCAAGCTGTTAGGGTGCCCTCTGTAAGGGACAGGTCTCCTTCTGTTCATTCCCATCATACCTCTGTATCTAGAAATGTCCCTCCCACCCACCCTGATGACAGATTGTTAGAAAGGGAGCTCAATAGATTGAGAGTGGAACAAACCAGACTGAAGCTCAAGAAGCAACAGCTGGATTTGGATAGACAGTCTTTAGAAATAGAGAGGGAAAGACAGAAGTTGGGTTTAGATACCCATGGTGGCAGCAGCAGTATTCCCCATAGTCATCCTGCAAAAGAGCATGATTCCAGGAATCTGCACAAGATAGTTCCCCCTTATAAGGAGGGGGATGACATTAACAAGTGGTTTGCTGCACTTGAGAGGGCCTGTGCTGTACAGGATGTCCCTCAAAAGCAGTGGGCTGCTATCATATGGCTATCATTTAGTGGAAAAGGTAGGGATAGGCTCCTTACAGTGAAAGAAAATGATGCCAATAATTTCCAAGTTCTTAAGAATGCACTCCTGGATGGTTATGGCTTAACCACTGAACAGTACAGGATAAAGTTCAGAGAGACCAAAAAGGAGTCTTCACAAGACTGGGTTGATTTCATTGACCAGGCAGTGAAGGCCTTGGAGGGGTGGTTACATGGCAGTAAAGTTACTGATTATGACAGCCTGTATAACTTAATCCTGAGAGAGCATATTCTTAATAATTGTGTGTCTGATTTGTTGCACCAGTACTTGGTGGACTCTGATCTGACCTCTCCCCAAGAATTGGGAAAGAAGGCAGACAAATGGGTCAGAACAAGGGTGAACAGAAAAGTTCATACAGGGGGTGACAAAGATGGCAATAAGAAGAAAGATGGTGAAAAATCTCAAGATAAGCATGGGGATAAGGGTAAAACCAAAGATCGCACTTCAAATCTTAAACACTCTTCAGAGGGTGGGGATAAAACAAATTCTTCCTCTTCTTCCCAACCTGCACACATTAAAAAGCCTTGGTGCTTTGTGTGTAAAAACAGAGGCCATAGGCCAGGGGATAAGTCCTGTCCAGGTAAACCCCCTGAGCCTACCACCACTAATACATCAAGCTCTAGTGCCCCTAGCAGTAGTGGTACTAGTGGTGGGACTGCTGGCAACAGTCAAGCAAAGGGTGTAGTTGGGTTCACTTATGGGTCCATAGTGGAAACTGATGTAATCAGTCCCAAGACAGTTTCTGTCACACCTAGTGGCATTGGCCTTGCCACACTGGCTGCTTGTCCCCTTACAATGGATAAGTACAGGCAGACAGTTTCAATAAATGGTGTTGAGGCCTTGGCCTACAGGGACACAGGTGCCAGTTTCACTTTGGTGACTGAAAACCTAGTGCCTCCTGAACAACACATCATTGGACAACAGTATAAGATTATTGATGTCCATAACTCCACTAAGTTTCTTCCCTTAGCTATAATTCAGTTTAGTTGGGGTGGAGTTACTGGCCCTAAGCAGGTGGTGGTATCACCTAGCTTACCTGTAGACTGTCTCTTAGGTAATGACCTAGAGGCCTCAGGTTGGGCTGATGTAGAGTTTTATGCCCATGCAGCCATGCTGGGCATCCCTGAGGAATTGTTCCCTCTCATTTCAAGTGAAATGAAAAAGCAAAGGAGAGAAGGCCTGAAAACTCAGGATCCCTCTCCATCAACAGGTAAAAAGGGTATCACAGTATCCCCTAACCACCCTACCATTCAGGATACTATTCCAGTGGTGGGAGAAACCTCTCCTGGGGTGGCACCTGTTCCAAGGGAATCATCAGCTGGCAAAGCTGGACTCCCTGAGGTGGAAGTACCTCTCTGTGGGATAACTAACATTGGTGAGAAAAAGAGCACCATTTTAGTTAACATGGAGCATCCCTCCAACCCTCCCAGAGAAACTTTAGTGCAGAAACTCTGCACTGCCTCACAACACTTAGGACAGCATCCCTGCCCTAGTGTGGAGCTGATAGGACAGCATCCCTGCCCTGCTCCAACCCAAGAGAAACAGCATCCCTGTTCTCTCTTCCAGCCATATGGACAAAGTTTTTGCCCAGCTATGGCTTTTCTGAGACAGCATCCCTGTCTGGCATTTCCATCACTACAAATAGGTTCAGTGGACAATTCCCACTGCTCTAAACTAAAACTTACTGATAGAAACTCTGAAAATACATCTTCACATTGTTGCTTAGCTAAAAAACTTCAAACAGGGTGGTTTACATCCCCACAGGGAAGTAACCATATAGTGGATGATAAAGGGAGTAACCAGTCTATTGCAGAGCTACTCTCTACTTATCACCACTTAGACAATAAAGTCTCAACTGGCCAAGGTTAGCCTTATTGTCCTTCGTTTGGGGGGGGGTTGTGTGAGAAGGTAGCCTCTTTCTAGCCTTGTTACCCCCACTTTTGGCCTGTTTGTGAGTGTATGTCAGGGTGTTTGTCACTGTTTTCACTGTCTCACTGGGATCCTGATAGCCAGGCCTCAGTGCTCATAGTGAAAACACCATGTTTTCAGTATGGTTGTTATGTGTCACTGGGATCCTGCTAGTCAGGACCCCAGTGCTCATAGGTTTGTGGCCTATATGTATGTGTCACTGGGACCCTGTCACACAGGGCCCCAGTGCTCATAGGTGTGCATGTATATGTTCCCTGTGTGGTGCCTAACTGTCTCACTGAGGCTCTGCTAACCAGAACCTCAGTGGTTATGCTCTCTCATTACTTTTAAATTGTCACTAACAGGCTAGTGACCATTTTTACCAATTTACATTGGCTTACTGGAACACCCTTATAATTCCCTAGTATATGGTACTGAGGTACCCAGGGTATTGGGGTTCCAGGAGACCCCTATGGGCTGCAGCATTTCTTTTGCCACCCATAGGGAGCTCTGACAATTCTTACACAGGCCTGCCACTGCAGCCTGAGTGAAATAACGTCCACGTTATTTCACAGCCATTTTACACTGCACTTAAGTAACTTATAAGTCACCTATATGTCTAACCTTTACCTGGTAAAGGTTAGGTGCAAAGTTACTTAGTGTGAGGGCACCCTGGCACTAGCCAAGGTGCCCCCACATTGTTCAGAGCCAATTCCCTGAACTTTGTGAGTGCGGGGACACCATTACACGCGTGCACTACATATAGGTCACTACCTATATGTAGCTTCACAATGGTAACTCCGAATATGGCCATGTAACATGTCTATGATCATGGAATTGCCCCCTCTATACCATCCTGGCATAGTTGGCACAATCCCATGATCCCAGTGGTCTGTAGCACAGACCCTGGTACTGCCAAACTGCCCTTCCTGGGGTTTCACTGCAGCTGCTGCTGCTGCCAACCCCTCAGACAGGCAGCTGCCCTCCTGGGGTCCAGCCAGGCCTGGCCCAGGATGGCAGAACAAAGAACTTCCTCTGAGAGAGGGTGTGACACCCTCTCCCTTTGGAAAATGGTGTGAAGGCAGGGGAGGAGTAGCCTCCCCCAGCCTCTGGAAATGCTTTGTTGGGCACAGATGTGCCCAATTCTGCATAAGCCAGTCTACACCGGTTCAGGGACCCCTTAGCCCCTGCTCTGGCGCAAAACTGGACAAAGGAAAGGGGAGTGACCACTCCCCTGACCTGCACCTCCCCTGGGAGGTGTCCAGAGCTCCTCCAGTGTGCTCCAGACCTCTGCCATCTTGGAAACAGAGGTGCTGCTGGCACACTGGACTGCTCTGAGTGGCCAGTGCCACCAGGTGACGTCAGAGACTCCTGCTGATAGGCTCCTTCAGGTGTTAGTAGCCTTTCCTCTCTCCTAGGTAGCCAAACCCTCTTTTCTGGCTATTTAGGGTCTCTGTCTCTGGGGAAACTTTAGATAACGAATGCATGAGCTCAGCCGAGTTCCTCTGCATCTCCCTCTTCACCTTCTGATAAGGAATCGACCGCTGACTGCGCTGGAAGCCTGCAAACCTGCAACATAGTAGCAAAGACGACTACTGCAACTCTGTAACGCTGATCCTGCCGCCTTCTCGACTGTTTTCCTGCTTGTGCATGCTGTGGGGGTAGTCTGCCTCCTCTCTGCACCAGAAGCTCCGAAGAAATCTCCTGTGGGTCGACGGAATCTTCCCCCTGCTACCGCAGGCACCAAAAAGCTGCATTACCGGTCCCTTGGGTCTCCTCTCAGCACGACGAGCGAGGTCCCTCGAATGCAGCGACACTGTCCAAGTGACCCCCACAGTCCAGTGACTCTTCAGCCCAAGTTTGGTGGAGGTAAGTCCTTGCCTCACCTCGCTGGGCTGCATTGCTGGGAACCGCGACTTTGCAAGCTACTCCGGCCCCTGTGCACTTCCGGCGGAAATCCTTCGTGCACAGCCAAGCCTGGGTCCACGGCACTCTAACCTGCATTGCACGACTTTCTAAGTTGGTCTCCGGCGACGTGGGACTCCTTTGTGCAACTTCGGCGAGCACCGTTTCACGCATCCTCGTAGTGCCTGTTTCTGGCACTTCTCCGGGTGCTACCTGCTTCAGTGAGGGCTCTTTGTCTTGCTCGACGTCCCCTCTCTCTGCAGGTCCAATTTGCGACCTCCTGGTCCCTCCTGGGCCCCAGCAGCGTCCAAAAGCGCCAAACGCACGATTTGCGTGTAGCAAGGCTTGTTGGCGTCCATCCGGCGGGAAAACACTTCTGCACGACTCTCCAAGGCGTGGGGGATCCATCCTCCAAAGGGGAAGTCTCTAGCCCTTGTCGTTCCTGCAGTATTCACAGTTCTTCAGCCTAGTAAGAGCTTCTTTGCACCAACCGCTGGCATTTCTTGGGCATCTGCCCATCTCCGAGTTGCTTGTGACTTTTGGACTTGGTCCCCTTGTTCCACAGGTACCCTCAGTCAGGAATCCATCGTTGTTGCATTGCTGATTTGTGTTTTCCTTGCATTTTCCCTCTAACACGACTATTTTGTCCTTAGGGGAACTTTGGTGCACTTTGCACTCACTTTTCAGGGTCTTGGGGAGGGTTATTTTGCTAACTCTCACTATTTTCTAATAGTCCCAGCGACCCTCTACAAGGTCACATAGGTTTGGGGTCCATTCGTGGTTCGCATTCCACTTTTGGAGTATATGGTTTGTGTTGCCCCTATCCCTATGTTTCCCCATTGCATCCTATTGTAACTATACATTGTTTGCACTGTTTTCTAAGACTATACTGCATATTTTTGCTATTGTGTATATATATCTTGTGTATATTTCCTATCCTCTCACTGAGGGTACACTCTGAGATACTTTGGCATATTGTCATAAAAATAAAGTACCTTTATTTTTAGTATAACTGTGTATTGTGTTTTCTTATGATATTGTGCATATGACACTAAGTGGTACTGTAGTAGCTTCACACGTCTCCTAGTTCAGCCTGAGCTGCTCTGCTAAGCTACCATTATCTATCAGCCTAAGCTGCTAGACACCCTATACACTAATAAGGGATAACTGGGCCTGGTGCAAGGTGCAAGTACCCCTTGGTACTCACTACAAGCCAGTCCAGCCTCCTACACTATTGCACACAGTTATTCACTATTAAATATTGCACATACTTTGTCTTTAGTACTACATGTTGACAATAGTTTAAAGTGAACTCCAGAGTGGGACTACATATCCCAGACTGTCTTGTGGCATCATGAGGCGGCCATTTTCACCACACCAGCACCTGCATCCACTTGACCTCACCAACTAGTGCTATAAAGCGCGTGGAGGCACTTCGCAGCGCAGGACATGCCGAACTCCAGAGTGGGACTACATATCCCAGGCTGCTTTGTGGCCCTAGGAGGCGGCCATTTTAAACTGCAACTGCATCCACTTGACCAGACTAACAAGCGATATAAAGCGCGTGGGGGCACTTGGCAGAGCGGGAAGCGCACGGACCGTGCCCAGGCAAAGCCCGGGCCAAGGACGGGCCCGTCCACACACGTCGGAGCCCGAAGGAGCCCGGACTGGGCCACGCCCCTGACATTTACTTTTCAAGCAGACTTTGTAAGTGCTTTTGTTGGGTACGGCCATATTGTCCTATCCTATTGTAAGGGATCATTCTCTGATGGGCAAAAGGAAAGCAAATGAGGGTGGGGCTGGGGTGGCACATAGTAAAAATCATAAACAGCAGAAGCATGCAGCAAGTAACTGTGTAATGAATAGGATAGACAACCTCCTAGTTGACTGTGAAGATATTTTGACCTCCTCTCAGGACAGGGCCCCTAAATGTGTTCAGAGTGAAGGTTCCCCAGTAAGACCAACGGAGGGCCGCAGAAAAATTCCAGAGATGTTAAAAAAATGTGGGGCCCCAGTTTTAACTCCTACAGGACAGGGCAAAGCGAGTAGGGCTAATATTCATTCACCATTGTGACCAGCGAGTGCACCTACACCTTGTGGGAAGTGAGCCCCTTCATTGCACCAACTGCTTCAGTCCCTTAATTGACATATCACATGACAATCCTGACCTGCCTAGTGCTCAGTACATCTCATGTTAAAAAAGACCTACAAGATGAGGTATCTGAGCTCAAATCCATGGTTAAATCCCTAATTGTAATAGTCAAACAGCTAACTTCCGTAGACGTGACACCCAGTAGGGATCACAATGGGGGCACCACACTGAATCCCCCAGGGTCCTCAACATTTATGACCAAATTGCCCTCGAACACCAGTAACAAGACTTGCAATTACGCTACTCCCCCAGTTGCTGTAAACCTGGTGCCCGGCACTTGGCATCCTACATCGGCCGTGGCGATCATGAATTCCCGCTAGGCCCCGACGTGCAAATACCTAAACAGCGGTGACAAACCAAGTCTTAATCTTCAATTGCCTAGATTAATGAAAGATAAAGTTCCAAATTACGTTGAACAGCCTGCTCCCAATCGGAGTAATTCTAACAACACTGTCCTAATGGTTAATGTCACCAGACTATCCCTACCAGCCCACAGGGAAGGGGGGGATTCTGTGAGAAACAAGGTGATCCACTGGATCTGTCATGTGAGGGGCTGTTACTTCATGATACGTGATGACATAATTGATGCAGTTAGAGGGCCAGATCCGGTTACCTGTCTTGACACTATTTGCAGGAAAGTACCATCTTTCTTGGTATGTTACCCCCAATTTTGCGAGACTGGGATACTTAAACTGAATATGTGAGTACCCTGGGGTGCTTGTCCTTGCATCTAAGGCCACCAAATGATCAACCAAGCTTCTATCCCCAAGTGTCAGCTCAATAGTGTAGGAGGCTGGCCTGGTTTGTAGTTGGTACCTTGGGTACTTACACCTTACACCAGGTCAAGTTATCCCTTATTAGTAAAATGTAGTAGTGTTCTAGCAGCTTAGACTGAAAGAGGTAGCTATAGCAGGGCAGCTTAGGCTGAACTAGGAGACATGCAAAGCTCATGCAATACCACTTATAGTTACACAGTACTTATACACAAGTAAAGACAATGCGCCGTGTCACCAAAAATAAAGGTAGTGTTTTTGGGTGACACAGTACTAAATATATCGCACAGACAATACTCCTTTTGGAGGTAAGTATTATACACAATATATACACTAGACACCAAAATTAGACAAGTAAATAGTCATAGAACAATGCAAACAGTAGGAAATCCTATAGAATGTAATGGGAGAAAATAGGTTAGGGGCAACACAAACCATGTACCAAAAAAGGGGAATGTGAATCACAAATTCCCCCCTAGACAAGTGTAGTGTGTGCAGAATCACTGGGAGAGTAAGAATACAGTAAAGGTAAGTAAATTACCCCACCCCAGAGCCCAGAAAAACAAGGGGTAAAGTACTGCAAGTTTCCTTAGGACACACTACACCTCGTTTTGGGGATTTTGCATCAGCCAACCAAGTCTGCAAAGAACAACTGCAGGATTATTGGACCTGAAGACCTGCAAAGGAAGGGGACCAGGTCCAGAAGTTGAAAGAAGTTCCAGGAAGGACAGGAGCCCCTGCCACCCAGAAGAGGGTGCAAAAGAAGAGTCCCTGGTTAGTCAAAGACTGCAGAAATGCACTCCAGGAAGATTCCAGCGGGTTCCTGCATGATGCAAAAGATGTCCCACGGCATTAAGATTGTTTCAGATGAGATCTTGTGTTGGAAGGTGCCAACAAGCCTTGGCTACGACAAAAGTGCATTTTTCATCAAAATGACGCTGGATGGACCCAGGAGGGACCTGGGGTCCTCAACTCTGTGTGAGGAGGAAGGAAGGGCTGTTAGCACTTTAGAGAGCCTTCAGGATGCCAGCCAGCACCCCCTGAAGCTGTAGGATCTGAATTCAAAGAGGTGCAAAATGCAGTTGATGCAGCACAACAAAAGAATGTCCCACACTGCCGGAGAACAACTCAGCGAGTTGAGCATCACAGGGAGGAGTGCTGGGGACCTGGGCCAGGCTGTGCATGAAGGAATTTTTCAAAGAGTGCACAGAGTCCTCAGGAGGCAAAGAAGACTCAATACACAGGGGTAACATCGTTCACAGGGAAGGCAAGGTCTTACCTCCTCCAAATTGTGTCAGCAGGACCTCAGGACAGTCTATGTCGATGATGTCCACCTCTGTGTCCTTAGGAGCACACTCGTCACTGTGAGAGGAGTCCCAGGGTTCTGGTCGTCACCTTGGAAGGTGCCTGCTTGGAGCAGGGGAGTGACTCTGTCACTCTTGGGACATTTCTTCGGTCCTTCTGGTGCAGGATGAAGACAGGGAGTCCCGAGAGCATGCACACCATGGAAACTGTTGCAGTTGCTGACTTGGAGCTGAGGTTGCTGAAGAAAAGTGTCTCTTGTAGATACTTTGTTGTAGTTACAGCATTTCTTGGAGCAGGCTGCGGTTGATCCGAGATCAGAAGAGTCTGAAGTTGTTGCAGAGGATTCCTGAAGGAAACTTGCAAGCAGAATCTGAAGAGAACCCACAGGAGAGACCCTAAATAGCCCTGAGAGGGGGATTGGCTACCTTATCAGGTATGGACCTATCAGGAGGGGTCTCTGACGTCACCTGCTGGCACTGGCCACTCAGAGCCCTCCAGAGTGCCCCCACACCTTGCAAAGCAAGATGGTTGAAGTCTGGGACACACTGGAGGAACTCTGGGCACCACCCCCGGGGTGGTGATGGACAGAGGAGTGGTCCCTCCCCTTCCCTTTGTCCAATTTCCCACCAGAGCAGAGGAGAAGGGGTCCCTGAACGGGTGTAGACTCGTTTATGCAAGGAGGGCACCATCTGTGTACCCCTCCCCAGCCTGTAACACCTATTTCCAAAGGGAGAGGATATAACACCCTGATCTCAGGGAAAATCGTTTGTTCTTACTTCCTGAGACTGGGCTGCCCAGACCCCAGGAGGGCGGAACCCTGTCTGTGAGGTGGCAGCAGCTGTAGCTGCAGTGCAAGCCTCAGAGAGCTGGTTTGGCAGTACTGGAGGTCAATGGTGGAGCCCCCAGGATGCATGGAACTGGCTCCCCAATACCAGATTTGGAATGGGGGGACAATTCCATGATCTTAGACATGTTACATGGCCATACTCGGAGTTACCATTGTGAAGCTACATATAAGTATTGACCTATATGTAGTGCAAACGTGTAATGGCATACCCGCACTCACAAAGTCCAGGAAAATGGCCCTGAACTATGTGGAGGCACCTTTGCTAGTGCAAGGATGCCCTTGCACTTAGTAATTTGCACCTAACCTTCAGCAAGTGAAGGTTAGACATGTAAGTGACTTATAAGTTACTTAAGTGCAGTGAAAATAGCTGTGAAATAGTGTGTGCACTATTTCACGCAGGCTTCAATTGCAGTCCTGTGTAAGGGTTTGTCTGAGCTCCCTATGGGTAGCAAAAAAAATGCTGCAGCCCTTATGGATCTCCTGGAACCCCAATGCCCTGGGTACCGAGGTACCATATACTACGGACTTATAAGGGGGGTCCACTATGCCAATTGAAATTGGTAAATGAAGTCACTAACCCACAGTGACAAATTTAAAAGCAGAGAGAACATAAGCACTGAGGTTCTGGTTAGCAGATCCTCAGTGACACAGTTAGGCACTACACAGGCATACACATTAGGCCACAAACTATGAGCACTGGGGTCCTGGCTAGCAGGATCCCAGTGAGACAGGCAAAACATACTGACATATAGGTTTTTATCTATGAGCACTGGGGTCCTGGCTAGCAGGATCCCAGTGACACAGTAAAAACACACTGACACACTCACAAACAGGCCAAAAGTGGGGGTAACCATGCAAGAAGTGATTGTGGCTCTCGAAGCTTAAAAACGGTTCACAGTTGTTGCTGATGAGTCTATAGAGGCCTAGGACCCAGGGGGCATGCACAAGTGTAGAAGACGGTTAATTTATTGTCCGAAGTGAGGTACGTATCATGCGGTAAAATTGACAGTGCCTTTAGTTTTTCTTGAGTGCATGTGAGTTGTTGGTTGGTATTATGTGAATCCTGAGTGCACAGGATCATCCGTGTCAACCATGGTGAGAATTGCCGGTCAAGTTTCACTTGTTGTGTAATTGCGAAAGTTACAGTACGATGTGCAAGCCATACAGATTTCAAAGCGCTTGAGACCTACCCATAGTGTTTAGCCAGGGTTTGGGTTGCTGATCTTGCTGACAATATTTTGCATTTGACATGGACCCTGGGCATGGTCATTGGGCATAGGGGCATGTAGGGGGGCACAAATCAGGCCCCCCTATGCCACAAAAAAAAAAAAAAAATACTTACCTGAACTTACCTTAAGTTCCCTGGGATGGGTCCCTCCATCCTTGAGCGTCCTCCTGGGGTGGGTAAGGGTGGCAGGGGGTGTCCCTGGGGGCATGGGAGGGCACCTCTGGGCTCCTTCTGAGCCCACAGGTGCCTTAACGCCTGCCCTGACCAGGCGTTAAAAAATGACGCTAAAGCGGCTGGACGTCATTTTTTTTGACCCGCCCACTCCCGGGCGTCATTTTTGCCCGGGAGTGTAAATACGGCGCACATGCCTCGGAGTCATTTTTTAGAAGGGAACGCCTACCTTGCATATCATTAACGCAAGGAAGGTGTCCACGCTAAAAAATGACGCAAACTCCAAGATCTTTGGCTCTAGACGGGTCTAACGCCAAAGTATAAATATGGAGTTAGTTTTGCGTCGGATTTGCGTAAAAAAAAACGACGCAATTCTGGCACAACCAGAGTATAAATATGCCCCTTAGTGTGTGGGTACCCTGGCACTAGCCAAGGTGCTCCCACGTTGTGCAGCGCAAATTCCCAGGACTTTGTGAGTGCGGGGACACCATTACATGCGTGCACTACATAAAGGTCACTACCTATGTGTAGCATCACAATGGTAACTCCGAACACGGCCATGTAACATGGCTAGGATCATGGAATACCATTCTGGTATTGGGGGGTACATTGGGGTAAATTGGGGTATTGCAATTCCATGCATTCCCGGGTCTCTAGCACAGAACCCGGGTACTGCCAAACTGCCTTTCCGTGGCCTCCACTGCAGCTGCTGCTGCTGCCAACCCCTCAGACAGGTTTCTGCACCCCTGGGGCCTGGGCAGCCTAGTCCCAGGAAGGCAGAACAAAGGATTTTGTCTGAGAGAGGGTGTTACACCCTCTCCCTTTGGAAATGGGTGTGAAGGGCTGGGGAGGAGTAGCCTCCCCCAGCCTCTGGAAATGCTTTGATGGGCACAGACGGTGCCCATCTCTGCATAAGCCAGTCTACACCGGTTCAGGGATCCCCCAGCCCTGCTCTGGCACGAAACTAGACAAAGGAAAGGGGAGTGACCACTCCCCTGACCAGCACCTCCCAGAGGAGGTGCACAGAGCTCCTCCAGTGTGTCCCAAACCTCTGCCATCTTGGATTCAGAGGTGTTGGGGCACAATGGACAGCTCTGAGTGGCCAGTGCAGGCAGATGACGTCAGAGACCCCTCCTGATAGGTGCTTACCTCTCTTAGTAGCCAAGGTTTGGGTTGCTGATCTTGCTGACAATATTTTGCATTTGGTGTGTATGTGAGTGATTGAGTGTGTGAGAGAAAATTGTGAAGTGACTGGTGTTTCTGTTGATTAAGAACTGATTGCAAAAGGCACTGTGGGATTTAATTTACTTCCTGGTTTCATTGAAAATAATTGTGATTAATTGAATTTGTGTGAAAATATTTTTTTTTAAAGCTTTAATAAGTGTGCTGAGAGATGTGTTTATTTCAGTTAGAGAACGTGGACAGGTAGCACCCGAAGGAACACCAGTATCCGAAGTGTCAGAGGCGAAAGGAGTTTCAGCATGTATTTGGGTTAAACAATTGTGCAAGATCACTGAGAAAGAAGGTCCATTAGCTTTTCCTTGTTACAGAACTTTTAATTTGAGAATTTTAGAAAATTTGCACAGTATTGTGCAAATTCAAGCCTCCTCCAAGACCCTCACAATTTAAAGCCTTTGCTAATTGGGAACTTGTCGCTAGACGGAAACAATTTGAGAGTAGAATGAAAAACTCTGATAAGACATTAACGGAAGCTAGATAGGATGCACAGCAGAAAATGTGGAGAGCTGCGATCTTAGATGGAGTGAGAATGTTTCTGGCTATCACACAGGAGTAAGATGGGAGTACAAAACTTAGGACAAGAAAGAAGCAGATAGCTAAAGCAGAACAGACAGCAGATGAGGGTAAAAAAACAGCCACATGTAAAAAGTGACTCAGAAGATGAGTTCATAAATTAGCTTTTGATGAATCCTATCCCACCATATCACTCAGTTGAGGAAGCACTGCAGAATGTAGCCCCGAATGTGCTCCAGTTACACAGAGCCAATTCAGATAGTTCCAAGTACGCCTGCAAATTCAGTGACACAAGTGCCAGTGTTTTTTCCACCAGTTCCGACTGTCAATACATCACAGTATATTGCAAGCCCAGTTATAAATCACACAGTGCCAATTTCTGATGTGAATCAGATGTTGTCTACACCTAATGTGACTAAATCTGTACAGATTTTTCATCAGACTCTGCCTATGTATATACCAGTGCAGACAATGTCAAATGTTACCCTGAGTCAAACAGGACAGGTTTTCAGTACTGTTTTAACAGGTCAAAATGCTGGATGACACTTCCGCAGATTCAGAAAAAATTGACAGGACGTGATGCATTAACAGTTCCCTTGATCATAGGTCCAGTTGTTCCAGTAAATGCTTCAGGCAACCCTGGAAGCAATGCCCAGTCCATGGATGCTTCAGCAGTTCATGGCACCCCAGTATCAACACAAATGTCACCAATTGGTATGTAGAGATCAGTATATTGAAACAATTTGGAGATTGAGAGAATAGCTTTTTGTGTCCCTGTAGGAAGGTAGCCTCTTTCTAGCCTTGTTACCCCCACTTTTGGCCTGTTTGTGAGTATATGTCAGGGTGTTTTTACTGTCTCACTGGGATCCTGCTAGCCAGGGCCCAGTGCTCATAGTGAAAACCCTATGTTGTCAGTGTATTTGATATGTGTCACTGGGATACTGCTAGTCAGGACCCCAGTGCTCATAAGTTAGTGGCCTATATGTGTTCCCTGAGTGGTGCCTTACTGTATCACTGAGGCTCTGCTAACCAGAACCTCAGTGTTTATGCTCTCTCTGCTTTTTAAAATTGTCACTGCAGGCTAGTGAATAATTTTACCAATGTTATTTTGGCACACTGGCACACCCTTATAATTCCCTTGTATATGGTACCTAGGTACCCAGGGTATTGGGGTTACAGGAGATCCCTATGGGCTGCAGCATTTCTTTTGCCACCCATAGGGAGCTCAGACACTTCTTACACAGGACTGCCACTGCAGCCTGAGTGAAATAATGTCCAAGTTACTTCACAGCCATTTCCACTGCACATAAGTAACTTATAAGTCACCTATATTTCTAACCCTCACTTGGTGAAGGTTAGGTGCCAAGTTACTTAGGGCCGTAGTTATACTTTTTGGCGCACAACTGCGCCAATGCAGTTGTGCGTCAAAAAATGTAACGCCGGCTAACGCCATTCCAAAGCGCCATGCGGGCGCCTTATTTATGGAATGACGTTAGCCGGCGGAGCTGCCTGGTGTGTGCCAAAAAAAATGACTTACACCAGGCAGCGCCGGCGTAGGGGAAAATGGAGCTTGGGCGCCAAAAAATGGGGCAAGTCAGGCTGAGGCAAAATTTTCGCCTCAACCCGATTAGCGCCATTTTTGTTTACTCCCAACCCCCATTGACATGACTCCTGTCTTAGCAAAGACAGGAGTCATGCCCCCTTGCCCAATGGCCATGCCCAGGGGACTTATGTCCCCTGGGCATGGTCATTGGGCATAGGGGCATGTAGGGGGGCACAAATCAGGCCCCCCTATGCCACAAAAAAAAAGATATATATATATACTTACCTGAACTTACCTTAAGTTCCCTGGGATGGGTCCCTCCATCCTTAAGCGTCCTCCTGAGGTGGGTAAGGGTGGCAGGGGGGGTCCCTGGGGGCATGGGAGGGCACCTCTGGGCTCCTTCCGAGCCCACAGGTCCCTTAACGCCTGCCCTGACCTGGCGTTAAAAAATGACGCTAAAGCGGCTGGACGTCATTTTTTTTGACCCGCCCACTCCCGGGCGTCATTTTTGCCCGGGAGTGTAAATACGGCGCACATGCCTCGGAGTCATTTTTTAGAAGGGAACGCCTACCTTGCATATCATTAACGCAAGGAAGGTGTCCACGCTAAAAAATGACGCAAACTCCAAGATCTTTGGCGCTAGACGGGTCTAACGCCAAAGTATAAATATGGAGTTAGTTTTGCGTCGGATTTGCGTAAAAAAAAATGACGCAATTCTGGCACAACCAGAGTATAAATATGCCCCTTAGTGTGTGGGTACCCTGGCACTAGCCAAGGTGCTCCCACGTTGTGCAGCGCAAATTCCCAGGACTTTGTGAGTGCGGGGACACCATTACATGCGTGCACTACATAAAGGTCACTACCTATGTGTAGCATCACAATGGTAACTCCGAACACGGCCATGTAACATAGCTAGGATCATGGAATACCATTCTGGTATTGGGGGGACAATTCCATGCATTCCCGGGTCTCTAGCACAGAACTACTGCCAAACTGCCTTTCCGTGGCCTCCACTGCAGCTGCTGCTGCTGCCAACCCCTCAGACAGGTTTCTGCACCCCTGGGGCCTGGGCAGCCTAGTCCCAGGAAGGCAGAACAAAGGATTTTGTCTGAGAGAGGGTGTTACACCCTCTCCCTTTGGAAATGGGTGTGAAGGGCTGGGGAGGAGTAGCCTCCCCCAGCCTCTGGAAATGCTTTGATGGGCACAGACGGTGCCCATCTCTGCATAAGCCAGTCTACACCGGTTCAGGGATCCCCCAGCCCTGCTCTGGCACGAAACTAGACAAAGGAAAGGGGAGTGACCACTCCCCTGACCAGCACCTCCCAGAGGAGGTGCACAGAGCTCCTCCAGTGTGTCCCAAACCTCTGCCATCTTGGATTCAGAGGTGTTGGGGCACAATGGACAGCTCTGAGTGGCCAGTGCCAGCAGATGACGTCAGAGACCCCTCCTGATAGGTGCTTACCTCTCTTAGTAGCCAAGCCTCCTTTCTCAGTAGCCAAACCTCCTTTTTGGGCTATTTAGGGTCTCTCCTCTGGGCTATTCCTCAGATAACGAATGCAAGAGCTCACCAGAGTTCCTCTGCACTTCCCTCTTCGACTTCTGCCAAGGATCGACCGCTGACTGCTCCAGGACGCCTGCACAACCGCAACAAAGTAGCAAGACGACTACCAGCAACATTGTAGCGCCTCATCCTGCCGGCTGTCTCTACTGTTTCCTGGTGGAGCATGCTCTGAGGGCTGTCTGCCTTCACCCTGCACTGGAAGCCAAGATGAAATCTCCTGTGGGTCGACGGAATCTTCCCCCTGCCAATGCAGGCACCAAACTTCTGTATCACCGGTCCTCTGGGTCCCCTCTCATCCTGACGAGGGTGGTCCCTGGAACACAGGAGCTGGGCCCAAGTGTTTCCCACAGTCCAGTGTTCCTTCTGTCCAAATTTGGTGGAGGTAAGTCCCTGCCTCCCCACGCCAGACAGCAAACCTGTGTACTGCGTGATTTGCAGCTGCTCTGGCTTCTGTGCACTTTTCCAGGATTTCCTTTGTGCACAGCCTAGCCTGGGTCCCCAGCACTCCGTCCTGCATTGCTCCGACGTCGTGGGACCCTCCTTTGTTACTCTGAGTTGACCACTGTCCTCAGATCTTCTAAGTGCCTGTTCTGGTACTTCTGCGGGTGCTGCCTGCTTCTGCGGGGGCTCTCTGGGTTGCTGAGCACCCCCTCTGTCTTCTCCTTTAAGGGGCGACATCCTGGTCCTCCCTGGGCACCACAAGCACCCAAAATCATCAACTGCACCTCTTGCACCTAGCAAGGCTTGTTTGTAGTATTTCTGCGCGGAAATACTCCTGCATCCTCCAGCACGCCGTGGGACATCTTCTGACCAAAGGAGAGGTTCCTTGCACCTCCCGTTGTTGCAGAATCTTTGGCTTCTTCCACCTGGAGGCAGCCCTTTTGCACCTTCACCTGGGGTTTATTGGGTTCCTGCCCCCCCCGGACAATTGCATGACTGTTGTACTTGGTCCCCTTCTTTTACAGGTCCTCAGGTCCAGGAATCCATCTTCAGTGCTTTGGTAGCAGTTGTGGTTCTTGCAGAATCCCCTATCTCGACTATACTGTCTTTCTGGGGTAGTAGGGTAACTTTACTCCTACTTTTCAGGGTCTTGGGGTGGGGTAATTTGGACACCCTTACTGTTTTCTCACAGTCCCAGAAACCCTCTACAACCTACCATAGGCCTGGGGTCCATTCGTGAATCGCATTCCACTTTTGGAGTATATGGTTTGTGTTGCCCCTAGGCCTATGTCTACCTATTGCATTCTATTGTGATTCTACATTGTTTGCACTACTTTTCTTACTGTTACTTACCTGTTTTGGGTTTGTGTAAATATAATTTGTGTATATTACTTACCTCCTAGGTGAGGGTATCCTCTGAGATACTTTTGGTACATTGTCACTAATATAAAGTACCTTTATTTTTAGTAACTCTGAGTATTGTGTTTTCTTATGGTATTGTGCTATATGATATAAGTGGTATAGTAGGAGCTTTGCATGTCTCCTTGTTCAGCCTAAGCTGCTTTGCCACAGCTACCTCTAACCGCCTAAGCTGCCAGAAACACCTCTATTCTACTTATAAGGGCTAACTGGACCTGGCACAAGGTGTAAGTACCACGAGGTACCCACTATAAGCCAGACCAGCCTCCTACAGTCCCACCTTTGAACTCTACATGAATTGCAGAACCTAACCAGATGTTAAATCAAGCAGGACAGTTGTTGATGTAAGATGTTGTCAGTGAACTCCACTTCCTTACATGCCCACACCAGATCAGAGTACAAGTGTACATTGCAGTTCCCCATAAAATATGCCACGGAGAGATAATACTAGTTTTCAGGGTTTTTCAGCCCAGCAGTTAATTTAGTTTAAAGGGGGCAACAGGTATAACAAACGATAATGTTAGAACAGAAGAGACACCAGAAAAGGGCAGAACAGTGAATGTGTCCAGATTAAAATTAGAATATATGAATTAATCATGAGACTGCATGAGACGGAGCAATAGGAAACATACACAGAGGGCGAATTGTGATTCATGTGCAAAGATGTTACACAATTTGCAGAACAGGATTATGAGAATCTAGCAGAATTGGCCAAGAAATATGAAGTAGATTTAGAAAAATCAAAACTCTTAAAAATAAATTACAGATTGGAGTTCAGTACCAAAGGCATCGCAATCACGAGATCATGCGGAATGAGAATGCATATAAAGGAATTAAATACATACATACAAACATGTGGTGGTTAGACGAATGGGAAGGGAGATGGCTCCGACTGGAGCAAATCAAGCTCCTGACAATGTAAAGATGATGCCTATGAGAAATGCCAGGTGGAGGTTATGTACATATCACTTCCCTTGGAGCAGGAGTGACACATTGTCATTCACAAATAATTACCCGGGATTGAGAGAGAAGCCAGTAGAGTGGTACATGCAGACAGAAAGATTTGTGAAGCTTTCAAAATGTCTGTGGGAACATTTGAATACATTATTTGATTCCAGTTGAATTATGGTTTGAATGCAAGCGAAGTGTTGAATGGCCTGATTGTGAACCTCAGAGAGATCCAGTAACAGGTGCATTGTCTGAAAAGGTGATGAAAGGGTATTATAAAGTGATTGAATTCCTGAAGAACAAAGTTTCCCCAAAAGATGTTGATTGGCAAAAGACTGAGAGGACAGCATAGAAAACAAAGGAGTTGATTCATGCCTATTATGAGAGATGCTTGTAAGCGTTCAAACACTGCAGTGGTTCTGAAACTATTGTGCAGAAGATATGAGTCATTTTGTATTTAGATGTGTGAAAGGTTCAAAGCCAAAGGTTAATACATAGATTCATCAACATTTGATTTGTTGGCAAAAGAAAAACAATTGATGAAGTACTACTTTATGCAAGGTTCTGCAAAGATGAAAGTGAATTGAAACAGAAAAAGCTGAAGGGAAATTAATGGTGATGAAAATAATCTGCTCAGACAGGAAATCAGAGCCCACATGCAAGTGAGCAACAGTTTAGAGGTAGAGGATGAAGCGTCTTTTCCCCGACCATCTTAAATAAGTTCTTCTAGTCAGGAGGTGGAGCACTAACCCGCAAGTGACACCAAAAACTGGCTTCCTCTGTGGGACCAAGAGTAGCAACTAAACACCTGTTTCTCTCCTTGGGCCTTAGTGTGCAAATCAGGAGTTAGAGGCCCCTGTTCCCCCTGCCCAGTTTCTAAAATAGACACAATTAAGAGGCCATGGTTCCCTTCCAAATTCAATGTTTTGAAAGCAAAAGCAAAATGGGTAAAATAACAGAGCAACAATAAAACAGTAAAACTAGTTAGCAACTCAGAATGACACAGCATAATACAATACACTCGATAATGGCAATGAGCAGAAAGTGAAAGCACAGCACCCTACCTAGATGCTGCATGTCTGCTCCCCGGCCATCTTAAATAGTACCTGCTAGAGTGCTAACTTGCAAGTTATACCAAAAAATGGCCACTGTTGCAGTACCAGGAGTAATAACTGATCACATGCTAAACTTCTTGGTTAGTGTGCAAAATAGGAGTTAGACTTTATGATTTGGGACAGTTACGGTCCCAGAAAGGCTTTATGACGTATTCTGGACCATCATTCCGAAACGGTGACATTGTTTAACAATTATTAAACTCATTACAGTTACCTCTGAAAATTGCAGTTGTTAAATGTGCAGCATATCAAAAGTCAAATTATTACATCTCATTAGGCAATGCCTATGCTAACCAAGTGGCTCCAGAGAGACAAATTGAAATTTCTTTATGACACCTATTGATACTTGGGAAGAAGGGCCAGAAGAAGAACGAAGGGGTTGGAGAAGAGCAGGTTGTGTTCAAAGACATGAGGATGATGTTTGGATTTTCAGTGAGGGAAATCAGTGTTGCCGAATAGTTTGTTGTCACTGATAGTAAGATATTACCACGGTCAGGCTCATGTTGGCAGAGATGCAATGATCGGAATTTGTCAGACAAACATGGTACAACTTCCGATTCAGATTGATTGCAGAAGCAGTGTGTCACAGATGTGTAACATGTCAACAAATGAATGTAGGCAAATGCACTGTGGTTAACCTGAGTCACATAGGTAGATCAGGAGGTCCTTTCAACAGAATGCAACTTGATTATATTGAAATGCCTTTGTGTAATGGATTAAAATATGTTTTGGTGGGGGGAGTGTATTCTCACATTGGGTCAAGGCTTACCCAACCCGCAGGAATGATAGCCTTTCAGTTGCAAAGCTACATTTGAGGGAGTTGATACCTCAGTTCAGCTTTCCTACTTCTCTAGAATCAGATAAAGGATCTCATTTCGATTAGGAGATCATAAAATTGTTGTATGCTGCTTTACAAATGAAGCAAAGATTGCATTGCAGTTACAGACCAGATGCCTCATGATTAGTGGAGCAAATTAATTTAATGATGAAGTTTTGACTGGCAGAGGTGTGGGCATCTACCAATTTGAAATGGCTGGATGCATTGCATCTTGTCCTGATAAGCATGCACAGCGCACCGAAAAGAAAGACAGTATGGTCCCCTTACAAAATCATTATGTGGTGTGCTATGAGATCACCAGTTGTGCCCGCAAATACACTTATGAACATTACAGATGAGTTGGTGCTGGATTATTGTAAGGGATTAGCTGATGTGGTTCGCTCTTTGTCTCATCTGTTCAACCATCACAAGAACTGTGCCACGACCTAAGTCCTGAAAATTAGGTTCTGGTGAAGAAGCATAACAGAAAGTCATGCTTGAAGCCACACTGGAAAAGGCCTTTCCAGGTTGTCCTGGAGACTACCACTGCTGTGAAGTGTGCTGGTCTACCAAACTGGGTTCATGCGAGCTACACACACACAAAGGCCCTCATTACAACCGTGGCGGTCGGTGTTAAAGCGGCAGTAAAACCGCCAACAGGTCGGCGGAAAAACAAAAATGGAACCACGACCATGGCAGAAACTGCCAACATAGGCAGCCACTTTAACACTCCGACCGCCGCGGCGTTACAATCAATCAATCAATTTGTAAAGCACGCTAAATACCCGCGAGGGTTTCAAGGTGCTGGGGGGAGGGGGGGAGGGTGCTTCTACTGCTCGAAGAGCCAAGTGTTGAGTAGTTTTCTGAAGGAAAGAAGGTCCTGGGTCTGTCGTAGATCCGGCGGGAGGGTCTTCCAGGTCTTGGCTGTGAGGTACGAGAATGATCTGCCGCCGGAAGATTTGCGTCGGATGCGGGGGACGGAGGGGAGGGCGAGGTTAGGGGAGGGGAGATGCCGGGTGGGAATGTAGAAGCTGAGTCTGTTGTTCAGGTATGATGGTCCGGTGTTGTGGAGTGCCTTGTGTGCGTGGGTGAGGAGTTTGAAGGTGATCCTCTTGTTGACGGGGAGCCAGTGAAGGTCTCTTAGGTGGGGGGGTGATGTGGCAGTGGCGAGGGATGTTCAGGATGAGTCTGGCGGAAGCGTTTTGGATGCGTTGGAGGCGTTGGAGGAGTTTGGATGAGATACCGGTGTAGAGGGCGTTGCCGTAGTCGAGTCTGCTGCTGACGAGGGCCTGGGTTACTGTTTTTCTTGTTTCTGTTGGGATCCATTTGTAAATTCTGCGAAGCATGCAGAGGGTGTTGTAGCAGGAGGAGGAGATGGCGCTTACCTGCGTTGACATGGAGAGTGAGGAGTCGAGGGTGAAGCTGAGGTATCGTGCGCTGTCGGTGGGTGGCGGAGGGAGACCCAGCGTGGACGGCCACCATGAGTTGTCCCATGCGGAGGGTGTGCCCCCAAGGATGAGGACCTCTGTTTTGTCCGAGTTCAGTTTTAGCCGGCTGTCTCTCATCCAGTCGGCGATGGCTTTTAGTCCCTCGTGGAGGTTGGTTTTGGCGGTGTGCGGGTCCTTGGTGAGGTGAGAGGATGAGTTGGGTGTCATCGGCGTAGGAGATGATGTTGAGGTTGTGCTGACGGGCCACTTGTGCGAGGGGGGCCATGTAGATGTTGAATAGTGTCGGGCAAAGGGATGAGCCCTGGGGTACGCCGCAGATTATGTTGAGGGCTTTGGATTGGTACGGGGAGCGGACTCTTTGGGTTCTGTCGGCGAGGAAGGATGAGGTCCATTTGAGGGCCTGGTCCTGGATTCCTGCTGCGTGGAGGTGGGATTTTAGGGTGTGGTGACATACGGTGTCAAAGGCAGCTGATAGGTCTAGGAGGATGAAAGCTGATGTTTCTCCATTGTAGAGGTGGCTTCTGATGTCGTCTGTGGAGGCGAGGAGGGCGGTTTCGGTGCTGTGGTTGCGTCTGAAGCCGGACTGGGAGGGGTCGAGGATGTTGTTGTCTTCGAGGTACCGAGTGAGCTGAGTGTTGACAATTTTCTCGATGACCTTTGCTGGAAAAGGGAGCAGAGAGATGGGCCGGACGTTTTTCAAGTCCTTGGGGTCCGCCTTAGGTTTCTTGAGAAGGGCATTGATTTTGGCGTGTTTCCAGCTGTCCGGGAATCTTGCAGTTTCGAAGGAGATGTTGATGGCTTTCCGTAGGTGTGGTGCGATGGCCGTGTCTGCTTTGTTGAAGATGTGGTGTGGGCAGGGGTCTGATAGTGATCCGGAGTGGATGGAGTTCATGGTCTTGTGGGTTTTGGCTGGAGCGGGTGGAGTTCGTGGTGGGTGGGGTAGGAGTGTCCGGAGTGTGAGGGGAGATGAAGCTGTCATAGATGTCAGTGATTTTTTGGTGGAAGGCGGTTGCTAGGGCGTTGCATAGTTCTTGGAAGGGGGTGATGTCGTTGACGGTGGCGTTTGGGTTGGAGAGTTCTTTTACGATGCTGAAAAGTTCTTTGCAGTCGTGGGCGTTGTTTTCTAGGTGGGTTTTGAAGGAGGATCTTTTTGCTAGCCTGATGAGTTGGTGGTGTTTGCGTGTGGCATCCTTGAGTGCTGTGTGGTTGGGTGGAGTGCGTTTGAGTAGCCATATTTGCAAACAAACACTGCGGCGGTAACCGCCAACAGACAGGCGGAAGTCAATGTACCGCTCACAGTATTACAACAGGCCAATCCGCCACCTTTTCCGGGGCGGATTCACCGTGAACAAAAACACAGCGGAAACAGGACTTGGAAGGGAAAACGCTGACCTCTACACACCACACGAGGAACCAGGACGCCATGGAGCCAGACCTCCATATTCTACCTGCCTTTGTCTTCCTGCTCCTCTACCAGGAGCACGAACACCGGTGGCAAAGACCACGGTGAGTACTGCACCTATGACACAGGGGAGTGGGGAGGGAAAAGAGAGTGACACACACACGCAACACGCAACACCCCCACCCCCACCCTCACCCACTACAACACACACACTAATACATGTTGCTACATTACAGTTACACCCCTCAAACCCCCCGGAAGAATGCAAAGACAAAAGGAAATGATTCTAACGATTGTAATCAATTAAAATCCAGCACTCAAAAATATATATACACTATTAACAAATATATACTGCACCATTTATAGTCCGTGGACCACTGGGCCCAAAATGCATGGGCGAAGCCCACACAAGATACCCGATCAAAACGGAGAGAACACTGCAGGGGCATCAGATAGAAATACAACAGGCACCTCAGGGGGAAGGGAAGGGGGACACCTAAGCCGGATGAGTGCACGACGCCAGATCCACGAGGGGGCTCCATGCCCACTGCTGTATCCTGGGGAGTGCAAAGCCACAGTCTCTCAAGTCTCTCCAGTGGGTGGTTTGCCCACTGCTTTATCTTGGGGAGGTCAAAGCCACAGTCTCTCAAGTCTCTCCAGTGGGTGGTTTGCCCACTGCTGCATTCTGGGGAGTGCAAAGCCAAAGTCTCTCAAGTCTCTCCAGTGGGTGGTTTGCCCACTGCTGCATCCTGGGTGAGTGCAAAGCCACAGTCTCTCAAGTCTCTCCAGTGGGTGGTTTGCCCACTGCTGCATCCTGAGGAGTGCAAAGCCACAGTCTCTCAAGTGGATTACAGTCTCCACTGGTTCTGGAGGGGGCTTTGTGCCCAGAGTGCTTCATCCTGCCAAGGACTGAGGTAGTGGATGTATCGTTCCACTGGTTCTGGAGGGGGCTTTGTGCCCAGAGTGCTTCATCCTGCCAAGGACAGAGGTAGTGGATGCCTTTCTCCACTGGTTCTAGAGGGGGCTTTGTGCCCAGAGTGCTTCATCATGCTCGTGGCGGCCTCAGTTGCGGCTGGTGGCTCAGTGAGCATGCTGGTGGCATTGGTGTCCTGGGCAGCGGTGTTGGTGGCGACGGTGTCCTGGGCAGCGGTGGTGCTGGCGGCAGTGTCCTGAGCAGCGGTGCTGGTGGCAGCGGTATCCTGGGCAGCAGTGCTGCTGGTGGCGGTGTCCTGGGCAGCAGCGGTCTCCTGGGCAGCGGTGCTGCTGGTGGCAGTGTCCTGGGCAGGGGTGCTGCTGTGGGCGGTGTCCTTGGCAGCGGTGCTGGTGGCAGCAGTGTCCTTGGCAGCGGTGCTGGTGGCTGTCTTGTCCGCCGTGCAGGTTGGCGGTGACTTCCCTTTCTTTCTGTGCCCCTTCCCCACCTTGGACGGTGGCGCAGCTGTCTTCCCACTCCCAACTGTAGTCCTGTATGTTTGTTGACTTTGAGTGAAGATGCATGGGCTGGAGGCTGTCGTGAGGTGGATGGCTGTTGGGTGGGTTTGTGACTGCGTTTGTGTACCTTTGGAGGTGGGCTCACAGACACACTGGGAGAGGACACAGGGGATGTGTGAATGGTAGTGGGGTGGTGAGTGCACGTGAGTGGTATGTGGTGATGGGTGTGCTGGTGATGGACGTGGTGGATGAAGATGTAGTGCATGCAGGTGTGAGTGTAGACGTGACAGGGAGGGAGGAGGGAGACAAGAAGTGGGGGACACAGTGGAGACAGTGGCTGTTGGTATGTCTGCATGGGTATGATGCTTGTGTGAGTGCCTGTGGGATGTGTGGTGATTATGTTTGCCAGAGCTTCCCTAGTGTGTTGAGGTGTGTGCATACTGGTCTGATGGTGTGCTTGGGATAGGCTGAGGTACAGGGGTTTGGGTCTGGGTGGAGGAAGTTGGAGGGGGGAAGCTGGACACAGGGACAATGGCTGCCATCAGTGCTGAAACCAGAGTCTGAAAAGCTTGCTGTTGGGCTGCCTGACCAGAATGAATGCCCTCCAGGTATGCATTGGTCTGTTGCAACTGACTCTCTACACCCTGGATGGCATTCGGAATGGTAGACTGCCTAACAGTGAGGGATCTGAGGAGGTCAATGACCTCCTCACTGAGGGCAGCAGGACTGACAGGGGCAGGGGCTAAGGTGCCTGGGGCGAAGGAGATGCCCACCCTCCTGGGTGAGCGGCCATGGGGCACACGTTGAGGGGCTGCTGGGAGGGGAGTGCTGGTGGGGGGGGTGGCAGCTGTACCTGTAGATGCAGGGGGCACAGTGGGGCCCGCCACCGCATGGTAGCTCCTATCAGAGGAGGTGGTCTCAGCTCATGTCCCCGCCGTGGAGCTCCCCTCGCCCTCTGTCCCACTGGTGCCTTCAGACTCCGTTGTCTCGCCCTCCAGGGCCTTGTGGGATGCAGCTCCCTCCTGCTCTGGTGCCACTGCTTATCCGCCCGATGATGCTATTGCACACAAGAACAGGGAGACCAAAAAAAGGGGGGGAAAGACAGAAGAAAGACATGTTGAGTGCATGCATTACCGCTACCGTTGGCGGACACTACAGCCACAGAAGACCTCTGCACTACGCCGTGTACTTAGAGTTCCCTAATTAATCACAGGGACATGGGGTACAAGGCCTATGCCCAATTGCTGCACACATGGAAGTCACACGAGCCTGACTAGGTGTAGTTGGTTCTGAACACTGGTGGGGTGGGGTGCCACATGGCCTGTATTACGAAGGGACCTTGCCTACTAAACTCGCCCTGGTCTAGGGGAACCCACAGCCCACCTCCCCCACCTCCCCCACCCAGACACCTCGTAATGCACGCTGATTCAGCTCAATGAGAGTGTACTCACCCCCTTGTGGCTGCTGTGATGCTCTCAAACGCCCATCCAACTCCGGATACGCCACCACCAGGATCCGGAACATCAGGGTGGTCATGGTGAGATGGGCACCGCCCCCACGTTGGGAGTCCATCCCCAGCTGGGGGTCTCCGCCGTCTTCTTGCTCCAGCGGCAAATGTCCTCCCATCTTTTCCGGCAGTGGGTGCTCCATCTGTGGTGGACCTCCAGGGTCCGGACTTCCTTGGCGATAGCACGCCAAATATCCTTCTTCTGGTGGGTGCTGACCTACAGGAATAGTACAGGGGAAAAGGAGAAGATATAACTGTCCGGACCGTCACATTCATTGGTCCACGTTCCTACCCTTGCCATGACGCACATGCACTCACTGTCATTTCATGCATGCATCATTCCCCCCCATCTTACATCCACACCACTCCAAACAGGTATTGCCCATACAGCATGCTCACAGTGTACTTACCTGTTTGTCTAGAGGACCGTAGAGTAGCGTGTACTGGGGGAGGACCCCATCCACTAGTTTCTCCAACTCCTCCGAGGTGAAGGCAGGGGCCCTTTCCCCAGACACATGAGCCATTGTCTCTTCCAGACTGAGGTCACAGCAGCACTTGCAGTGTAGGTCCTCTCCTGTCGAAGATCAGGTATCAAGAGAGTGAACAGATAAATAATGGTAGTCACGTCTGCGGCGGTACGTACCGTCACCGCCGGCGTAAATCCTCATTGGCTCCTGGGACCCATAGGGTCCAATGTTAACCAATGCAGGATTGAGCTGCGGTCTTCGACCGCTTACCGAGATGATGCACACGTCCGCTGGGGCAGGTGAGGAGATGGGGGCATCCTCCGGTGTACAGACCACTGGTGGACCTGTCGACAATGGAAGAGCGACATGTAATTGTCACCTACAGACTGGACCGTGCCACAATCCAGGAACTGTGTGCCCAGCTGGAGCTGGACCTGTTGTCAGCTATCCGCCATCCCACAGGTATCCCCCCTCTAGTGCAGGTGCTGTCAGTACTCCATTTCCTGGCAAGTGGGTCTTTTCAGACGACAGTGGCCATAGCCTCAGGGATGTCCCAGCCTATGTTCTCCAACGTGTTGTCCAGAGTGTTGTCTATCCTGCTGAAACACATGAGCAGCTACATGGTTTTCCCTCAGGTGGAGGACTTGCCTACAGTGAAAGGTGACTTCTATTCCCTGGGACATATCCCCAACATCATTGGTGGCATTGATGGGATATGTGTGGCCTTGGTGCTCCCTCCGCAGGAGTGAACAGGTGTACAGAAACCGGAAGAGTTACCATTCTATGAATGTGCAGATGGTGTGTTTGGCCGACCAGTACATCTCCCATGTGAATGTCAAATTTCCTGGCTCAGTGCATGACGCTTACATTCTGAGAAATAGCAGCAACCCTCCAGGCACCATGTGTGGCTATTAGGTGAGGACATGGACCCTATACAGTGTGACTAGGTGTCTGGGTCTGGGGTTGTCCCTAAGGGTTAGTGTGTGTCTAACAGTTGTCCCTTGACATTTGCAGGTGACTGGCTACTCCAACCTGTCATGGCTACTGACCCCAGTGAGAAATCCCAGGACAAGGGCAGAGGAACGCTACAATGAGGCCCATGAGTGAACTAGGAGGGTTATAGAGAGGACCTTCGGCCTCCTGAAGGCCAGGTTCAGGTGCCTCCATATGACAGGTGGTCCCCTATTCTACTCACCAAAGAAGGTGGGCCAGATCATCGTGGCCTGCTGTATGCTTCACAACTTGGCTTTGCGATGACAGATGCCTTTTCTGCAGGAGGATGGTCCAGATGGAGGTTTTGTGGCAGCTGTGGAGCCTGTGGACAGTGAAGACGAGGAAGCAGAAGAAGAGGATATCGACAACAGAAACACGTGACTCATCAATACTTCCAGTGAGACACAGATAAGAAGACATCACTGCCTGCTACATCTGATAAACTTGTTCTACCTCTCATCTGTCTGTCACTTTCACCCAGTGTATGGATCCTGAGTTGTCACTTTCCCTTTTGATTTCACAGATGTAGGTCCCACTGTGTGACATTTGCTTTGTTTCCTCATGGACTAGAGCTGTGTGACATAGGTATGTTGACAATACAATGGATATTGCATTTTTCCTCAGTTATTGCAAATACAAATTTTCGAAAGCACAGACAGACTGATAGTTTTGTGATTCAAGGGTTTTTATTTAAGTGCTAAATAGTGGAGGGGGTTGTAAAATGGTCAGGGGTGATGGTGGAGTAATCTCCATGGCAGAGTACAGTCTCTTAGTCTCACAGGTGCATTGTCCAAAGCGGCATAGGAAGTGGAGCTGGGGCAGTTGATGGATGTACAGGGTGACAAAGTGGGACAAAAGGATGACAATCAGGGTGGTCTCATTTCTTGGCTGGGGTCTTGGCATTGTTCTCTGTCTTTGTCCTGGATCTCAGGGACCGCTTGCAGGGTGGTTCTCCATCTGCAGGGGGTGGGTTGCTGGTGTCGTGGTCCTGTGGCGGTGCCTCCTGTCCACTAGCACCGGCGGAGGTGGTGGGCAGCTCATCATCCAGGCTAGTGTCAGGGGCCCCTTCTTGTGCCACAGAGTTCCTCCTGGTGTTCACGAGTTCCTTCAGCACCCCTACAATGGTGCCCAGGGTGGTATTGATGGTTTTCAGTTCCTCCCTGAACCCCAAATACTGTTCCTCCTGCAGCCGCTGGGTCTCCTGAAACTTGGCCAGTACCATTGCCATCATCTTCTGGGAATGGTGGTAGGCTCCCATGATGTTGGAGAGGGCCTAGTGGAGAGTGGGTTCCCTGGGCCTGTCATCCCCCCATCGCACAGCAGCCCTCCCAGTTCCCCTGTGTTCTTGGGCCTCTGTCCCCTGAACTGTGTGCCCACTGCCATCGTCCGCAGGTCCCTGCTGTTCTTGGGGTGGTGGGTTAGCCTGGGTTCCCTGTAGTGGTGGACACAATGCTGCTTGACGTGTCCTGGGGACAGAGGTATGGGCCTGCTGGGTGGGTGCTGTGCTGGTGTTTCCAGAGGGGGGAGGCTCTGTTGTGGCTTGTGCCAGTGTGAGGGGACCCGACTGTCCTGAGGTCCCAGATGGGCCGGGCTGGTCATCTAGATCCAGTTGGACAGAGCTGCTGTCATCACTGTGGGCCTCTTCTGTGGGGGGAGTGGACATGTCTGGAACCTCCTGTCCGGTGACGTTGGGTAGGGGTCCTGCAGGGGTGTAAAGGGATCATTATTGCATCTGTGTGTGCCATGGTGTGCAATGGGTGGGTGACCCTGTACCCCAGTGCTTGCATTTTTGTGTAGGACCTTGTGTGATAATTGTTTAGGGGTATGTGGGTATGTGCAGTGGCCATGCATTGCTGATGGGTGTCCATGCTTTGGTGTTGCATGCAGGGCTTGGTGTTGGGATGGGTGGGTTGTGATAGTGGGACATATGTGAAGAGTTGGAGTGATGGGGTGAGGGCGAGGGTGGGGGTATGTGATAGCGTGCAGGTAGGGTGGGGATGAAGTGGCGAAAGATTTGACTTACCAGAGTCCATTCCTCCAGCTACTCCTGCGAGGCCCTCACGATGCAGTATGGCCAAGACCTGCTCCTCCCATGTTGTTATTTGTGGGGGAGGAGGTGGGGGTCCGCCGCCAGTCCTCTGAACCGCGATGTGGTGTCTTAAGACCAGGGAACGCACCTTCCCCGTAGGTCATTCCACCTCTTCCTGATGTCATCCCTAGTTCTTGGGTGCTGTCCCACTGCGTTGACCCTGTTCACTATTCTGCGCCATAGCTCTATCTTCCTAGCTATGGTGGTGTGCTGCGCCTGTGATCCGAAAAGCTGTGGCTCTACCCAGATGATTTCCTCCACCATGACCCTGAGCTCCTCCTCACAAAACCTGGGGTGCCTTTGCGGTGCCATGGGGTGGTGTGGGTGATGTGTGAGGTGGTGTGTGTTGTGATGTGTGGGGTGATGTTTAGGGGTGTGTGGTGTTTTGTGCGTGGATGTGTATTTGTGATGGTGTTGTGTGCCTCTGTATGGTGGGGTTGTCTTTGCTGTGCTTTCTCTCTGGCCTTTGTCTAAATTTCTGGTCGTAAGGGTTTGTGGGTGATGTGGGTGTGTGTTTTATATTGTATTGAGGGTGTGGTGTGTGTATGTGTATCAGGTGTGTGTTTGAAATTGTCCAATGTGGTAGTGTTTTGTAAATGTGTGTGTATTTTGAGCGCGGCTTAGTGTAACGCCAATGGAATACCACGGTTGAAAGACCGCGTGGATTCGTGTGTCGTGATAGTGTGGGCGTATTCCTGTTGGCGGGCCGGTGGAGGTTTTGTTTTTGCCAGTTTATCACTGACCTTTGGTGTGGCGGACTTGTGTGGGTGTCTGGATTTTGGCGGATTCCGAGCTGTGGGTCATAATAGCTGTGGCGAAATTCCACGGCCGCGGCGGTGTGTTGGCGGTCTTCTGCACGGCAGTAAGCGGCATTTACCACCAATGTTGTAATGAGCCCCAAAGTTCCAAGTCCTCTTGAAGATACAGTGCCTGTTCCTCTAGGGTCAGATACAGTAAGAGAAGGGGTCTACAATAGCAAACTGTGAGGACTCGACAAGTGGCTATTGCAGAGCATGCACAATCTGGTGAAAGTCTGAGCACATCAAAGGCAGTCGAAAGTGCAGGAGAGTCGAGTCAGAGTCGGTCGATTCTTGCTAGCTCAGAAAACCCTGCAGTCCCAGTAGTGCCTGGGAAAAGAATTGTGATTGGAGACCAGTGGCCCGCAAAAAGTCCAGACCCAGTGATAAATGTGACTCCTCCTGCTATTGTTAAAGTGACTGAAGAATCAGAACAAAGTGATAGTGATATTGAAAGTTGTACAGCAAGGAGGTCAAAGAGAAAAAAGTACACATTCAAAAATATTCAGCTCCTAAATGGATTTATTGCACAGCTGATGATTGGGGGAAGGAGTTTGTTGCCCTTTGTGCTGACAATTTGAATCCAGCTGAACATTTTGCAACCTGAAATTTCTTTGGAACTGAACATTGAAATCTCACTGCTGCTTGATGAACACAGATATTACTTGCAGGAAGTGTTAATCACTGATTATCAGATGGTTTATTATCAGAGACACTTGAACTTTTGATAGTGATTTTGAACGTTTTCAAGTAGAGAAAAATCTTGATGAACTTCTTATAAGGTCAAGAACTTTGAAAATAATTGTAACAAATTTGAGAAGATTTTTTGTTTTTTTCTTTGCTCACAAAAGAAAAGGAAAAGTAATTGTAAATGAATTGAGAGCCCCTTTTACACTTTTGTTTTTTTATTTAAATTTTTTGAATTTTATTTTTTTGATCTGAGCCCAAGAAAGCCATGAAACCCGACCAAGGTAAAAGGAGTAAATGCAAGTATGTGTGTGTAGGATTAGCAACAGGGTGTGTGGTGGTGAGCATTTTGAGTCCGCTAGTGAAAGAAGAGGTTGACAGCACAATTACACCAATGCTAGGAGATTCACATACAGAACAAGATCCCCTGCAGGAGGATGAGCGATTGTTACACGTTGAGGTCTCTAAGGGATATTTGTCTTCTAGTGTATATTACAGGCTATTGTATGAATATATTGAGATTTTGGAGGTGTGTGATTGTTATGTTTGTACACAGATCCCTTCATCAGTTCAAGAAGGAATCACTTATCACAGATTTTCACTAACATTTGGAATTTCCTGTAGTCTGTTACTAACACAGTTGTATAACCAGGAGTACATCCAATACTTCTATTTAAATAATGACCTCATGTTTTCTTTCTTGCCTATTAATCAGCATCTGAGTAGTCTTGCTAAACTAAAAAAAAAACATTAACATTGTGGAAGGTTTCTTTGAATCGACCCTGACTTTTGGAACTGCATACCACACAAAAACAATTTAACCTGTTTTCTTACACCAGTAGAAAAATAGTTTAATGGTCAAGTAGATGACAGAAGAAAAGCAATGAAAACCAAAATAGAAAAAGAAGTAGTTTTACAGGATTGGCAGAAATAAGCTGCACACATTACAGATAGTGATACACAAGGACAAATAGCTTTAGACTGGCAACACATAGGGACATTTTGTATATATAGACCTAAGTCAAAAACAGACACACATTTTGTAGGTAGTAGTAAATTTAGACATGTATTTTTGATTGGGAGCATTTGGACTTTTATGCTAAATTCACAAGATCCCTCCCTACCAGGTGTTTACTTAACTTGTGGGAAAAATGCCTATTACAAACTGCCATAAGGCTGGTACGGTACATGTTATCTGTGAGTGTTTTTTTCTGAAAATGTATCATGTGGACAATTTTGACAACCCAGTATGGAAAGAGAAACCGAATTCCAGAGTTAAGAGAGGAGCTATTGCAGCAGAGATTACAGGTGATTTATCTTGTGCCATCATTCCATCAGTTGGTATGATTTTCAATTAAATCAAAATTAGAAATCTGTCAATCATAGTGGACAAAATGTCTACTGATTATGCTAGAGCTATGCTTTTAATGGATACAAAGATGGTTGCTGTGAGATCAATGGTTTTGCAAAATCATCTTGCGATAGACATAGCATTGGTGAAGGAGGGCAAAATCTGTAAAGATTTGCATGTGCAACATTATTGCTCCTACACACCGGATAATAGTAAAGAGAAAAGGAAGTGTGGGCCATATGTACAAACACATTTTCCCATAGACACAGAATGGGTAAAAACCTTTGCTACATCTGGCCCTGTATCTCTAACATCACAAATCTGAAAAATGACCTAAGAGGACGTACCGCCACTGCTCCATGGGGAACAATAGGTAGTGTTTTTTCAACCATTAGAAAGTGGTTTGGAAACCGGGAAAAGGGATTAGTAGAAATGATCTTGAGACCTGTGTTGATTGTGGCTTTGTGTGCCTTAGTTGCACTTGGGTTATACATACTATGCAAATTGTTGAAAGAGAAAAGAGCTATGAGTGAACAGAGGAGGGAAGAAATAGAAACGGAGAAGAGGAGAAGCATTTAATATGCTAATCTCAAGAAAATTGAGAATTAAATCAGACCTTACCGGAAAAAGACATCAATCTTTTGAGTTGTCTCATTGTCCTTTTGTGATGGCATAGCTGAGGGTCTGTTGGAGCATACATTTTAGTAACGCTTTTAGTGAACTAGACATCAGTAGAAGGTTTCATGATTAAAAGCCTAACATAGAAAAGCTACACTGACACGTATTTTAAAAGTGCACGATTTCATTTGTGGTGGTCACCCTTGTGCCTACCAAATTGAACAATGTGCTACTAAGATTTAACTGATGTCAAAGTATATTTTAGACTCTTTATTACTTGCTAGTATTGATCCAAAATGTGTTCTCTAATGTTTATTGTGTGATTTATGAGTTTAAATAGATGTGCACATAAAAATAAATGCACCTCCCAGTCATATTTAAAGTGGTGCCTTCACAAGTTTGCAATTCATAATGTGATGTTTTATACTCTCTTCTGACATCATTAATGCTGATTGTACAAGTTTGCAGATTATGCGCCTCATTACTGTAGGAAAGTACCATCTTCCTTGGCATGTTACCCCCACTTTTACCTGTACGTCTGTATGTTTTTTGCCTGTCTCACTGGGATAATGCTGGTCAGGACCCCAGTGCTCATAATTTATGGCCTAATGTGTATGCCTGTGTAGTGCCTAACTGGGTCACTGAGGCTCTTCTAACCAGAACCTCAGTGCTTGTGCTCTCTCTGCTTTTAAATTTGTCACTGTAGGCTAGTGGCTTTATTTACCAATTTCAATTGGCACACTGTATCCCCCTTATAGGTCCCTAGTATTTGGTACCTAGGTACCCAGGGCAATGAAGTTCCAGGAAATCCATACGGGCTGCAGAATTTCTTTTGCCACCCATAGGGAGCTCAGACAAATCCTTACACAAGCCTCCCATTGCAGCCTGCGTGAAATAATGCACGCGTTTTTCACAGCCATTTTCACTTGCTTAAGTAACTTATAAGTCACCCATATGTCTAACCTTCACTTGATGAAGGTTAGGTGCATAGTTACTAAGTGTGAGAGCACCCTTGCACTAGCAAAGGGGCCCCCACATAGTTCAGGGCCATTTTCCTGGACTTTGTGAGTGTGGGAACACCAGTACACGCTTGCACTACATATAGGTCAATAACTATATGTAGCTTCACAATGGTAACTCCGAATATGGCCATATAACATGTCTAAGATCATGTAATTGTCCCTCCATTCCAAATCTGGTTTTGGAGAGCCAATTCCATGCATCCTGGGGGCTCCACTATGGACCCCCAGTACTGCCAAACCAGCTCTTTGAGGCTTGCACTGCAGCTACAGCTGCTGCTACCTCACAGTCAGGGTTCTGCCCTCTTCGGGTCTGGGCAGCCCAGTCCCAGGAAGACAGAACAAAGCATTTCCTCTAAGAACAGGGTGTTATACCCTCTCCCTTTGGAAATAGGTGTTACTGGCTGGGGAGGGGTAGCCTCCCCCAGCCTCCGGAAATGCTTTGAAGGACACAGATGGTGCCCTCCTTCCATAAACCAGTGTACACCAGTTCAGGGACCGCTTCTCCCCTGCTCTGGCGCAAAACTGGACAAAGGAAAGGGGAGTGACCACTCCCCTGTCCATCACCACCCAGGGGAGGTGCCCAGAGCTCCTCCAGTGTGTCCAAGACTTCGGCCATCTTGCTTCGCAAGGTGTGGGGGCACTCTGGAGGCCTCTGAGTAGCCAGTGCCAGCAGGTGATGTCAGAGACCCCTCCTGATAGGTCCTTAGCTGATAAGGTAGCCAATCCCCCTCTCAGGACTATTTAGGGTCTCTCCTCTGGGTTCTCTTCAGATTCTGCTTCTAAGTTTCCTTCAGGAATCCTCTGCAACAACTTCAGACTTGTCTGACCTCAGATCAACTGCAGCCTGCTCCAAGAAACGCTGAAACTGCAAAAAAGTGTCTACAAGAGACACTTTTCTTCAGCAACCTCAGCTCAAAGTCAGCAACTGTAACAGTTTCCACAGTGTGCACACTCTGGGGACTCCCTGTATTCATCCTGCACCAGAAGACCGAAGAAATCTCCTGTGGAGTGACAGAGTCACTCCCCTGCTCCAAGCAGGCACCTTCCAAGGCGACGACCGGTACCCTGGGGATCCTGTCACAGTGACAAGCATGCTCCTAAGGACACAGAGGGTGGACATCACCAACATAGACTGTCCTGAGGTCCTGCTGATGCAATTTGGAGGAAGTAAGACCTTGCCTTCCCCGAGAGCGATGGTGTACTGCGTCTTCTTTGCCTCCTGTGGCCTCTGTGCGATCTTTGCAAAATTCCTTTGTGCACAACCTAGCCCAGGTCCCCAGCACTCCATTCTGCGACGCTCAACTCACTGAGTTGTTCTCCGGCTGCGTGGGACCTTCTTTTGTTGTGCTGCATCAACTGTGTTTTGCACCTCCAGGAGTCACAGGTGCTGGCTGAGTTGAGTTGAGTTGAGGCCCCCAGGTCCCTCCAGTGCCATTTTGCAAAATGTACTTTTGTCGTAGCCAAGACTTGTTGGCGACTTCCAACACAAAATCTCATCTGCAATGATCTTCACACCGTGGGACATCTTTTGCATCCTGCAAGAACCTGCTGGCATCTTCCTAGGGTGCCACCCTGTAGTCTTCGACTAACCGGGGACTCTTCTTTTGTACTTTCTTCTGGGTTGGCAGGGGCTTCTGTCCTTCCTGGAACTTCTTTTGACTTCTGGACTTGGTCCCCTTCCTTTGCAGGTCTTCAGGTCCAATAATCCAGCAGTTGTTCTTTGCAGACTTGGTTGGCTGCTGGAAAATCACAAAAACGAGGTGTAGTGTGTCCTAAGATAATTTGCAGTACTTTACTCCTGTTTTTCTGGGCTCTGGGGTGAGGGAATTTACTTACCTTTACTGTATTCTTACTCCCCTAGTGATTCTGCACACACAACACTTGTCTAGGGGGGAATTCATGATTCGCATTCCACTTTCTTAGTATATGGTTTGTGTTGCCCATAGATCTATTTTCTCGCATTGCATTCTATAGGATTCCTACTGTTTGCATTGTTCTGTGACCATTTACTTGTCTAATTTTGGTGCCTAGTGTATATATTGTGTATAATACTTACATCCAGAAGGAGTATTGTCTCTAAGATATTTTTGGTACTGTGTCACCCAAATAAATACCTTTATTTTTGGTCACATTGAGTATTGTCTTTACTTGTGTATAAGTACTGTGTAACTGGAAGTGGTATTGCAGGAGCCTTGCATGTCTCCTAGTTCAGCCTAAGCTGCTCTGCTATAGCTACCTCTATCAGCCTAAGCTGCTAGAACACTACTACATTTCACTAATAAGGGATAACTGGACCTGGTATAAGGTGTAGGTACCCACTACAAACCAGGCCAGCCTCCTACAATTATGACTTTGGTGGTCTTTTGGGAAGACCGCCGTGGTAATAGCCGCCAAAAGACTGCCATGATGGTGGTCATCCAACCACTGTACTAAGAGTCACACTGTGAAGACTGCCATAAAACAGCCAAAAACCAGACACCGCCAGGACACAGGAGGAAAAAGGTGGCTCCACCACCAGCACCGCCAGGTCGACACAAATTCACCCACCAGATTGTGAGCCACCAATCAGCACAGTGGTACTTCCATGACGGTAAACCATTGGTGGTGCAAACTGCCACGGTCCATACCCACTACTGTCAGAACACAACACCACATTGGAAGTTTGAATACCCAACACCTGACACATATTCACACACCAGGCACACCTACTTACTGCACTATATAACACACCTTTACACAACCCAAAATCCTTTGCAACTTAAACAACATACATATAGACAGAGAACAGGCAATCACAGAGAGAGAGCACCCTAACAACATATGCGCAAACACACAGCACACACCACACGCATCACACACCAGCACAACTTGTAACAACACATTACAAGCACACGTAAATCACCACAAGCGCCCATCACTCACAACGCACCACCCAAACCCCATCAATCACCCATCACTGCAAACTTACCCACACACAACAACCCCTCTCAACACAACCATGTCCCCACAAAATCACCCACGGCTCACAGATGACGAGTTGAGGGTCATGGTGGATGAAATTGTCAGGGTAGAGCCATAACTGTTTGGAGCACAGGTCCAGCAAAGGTTGATTGCCAGGAAAAGCAAAGAATAGTCAACAGGGTCAACTCAGTCAGCAACCATACACACACAAGGAAGGGCATCAGGAAGAAGTAGAACGATCTATGGAGGAAGATATATTCCATGGCATTATGACACCAGATTGTTGTGCACAAGACTGGTGGTAGGCCCCCACCTCCTCCCACACAGTTCACATCTTGGAAGAAGAAGGTCTTGGACATTCTGCACCCAGAGGGTCTGATTGGAATACCGGAGGGACTGGACTCTGGTCTGTAGCCACAACTTCCATGTCACACAATTGTTGTGTCCAGCATGTTTCCTCACCACCCAAATTTTTACCAATTCACTGTATGTCTCATTACACCTCCCACCTATTCATCTAATGCTCCTCTCCTGCATGTCATACCACCACCCAGCCCAACTCCCCACACAAAACCTGGCATAGGCATGGATAGCATTGGCTCATACTATCACTACGACTACCACAATGCGCTAGCCCATCTATGTTAAAACCTAGAATGTGCACATCACATCTCTTGCCTGTATGACTATTGTATGAGCTACACCAACTCGATGGTAGAACTGAGGACCACTTGGCACTAACAGCAATGGCACACCACAATGCCAACCAAGGCTAAACACAGCTACAGCTCTGTGACTAATCCAAATGGCCACTCATCCAGATCTCCAACCCTCTGAAGTGGACACACTATGTTATGGCAAGTAAAATGGCAGACTCCACGCACATGCACAACATGCACAGACAGGACATTTAACTTTGCATACTCACATACTGTCTTCCCACTGGGACACCATGGTGCAATGTCCAGCCATTTTGTGTCACATCTAGGAAGCCTGACTATTCACCAGGTAACAGTGCTGAACAGTCATGTGAAGTATTAGACTGTACCTGAACCCATCCGCAGTGATATATGTACCAAACATGAATTACAGCACCCAACATGGAGTATGGAAAACATGTCACAGACAACTATGTACCACCAATGCTATGCTATGCAAACTCTGTCATTGTCATAGTTTGGATTCATGTTAAGCCACTGTATGCATCTGACGAAGAGATAACCAAACTGTGAAATAAACTTACGAGTCTCTTCTTGTAAGAGGCTGAATTTCTCCAAGATAGAATACAAGGATTCGGAATATGCTTCAAGATAGCATTTTATTTGCTGCAGCGCTCACCTCCAAAGAGTATCAAAATGAAACTCGTTTGCCAAAGCACCTGACCTTTCCCTCAGCCTTTGATGTGTTTTATTGCAAAAAAATTACTTTATCACACTATACATGCGTCACAATTTCCAGATTCCTTAAAGCAAACATTTCCTGAAGCACCTTTAAACCACAAGAGCAGGATGTTCAAACACAGAGATAACATTTCTAGAACATAGGGTGGTTTAACACATCTGCAAAGTTTCACATCTGCAACAAATGAAATTAAACAGGTGATGAAGGCATACAATTTTGTTCGTAGCACAGATCAAATGGAAACTGAAATGTTAGACAAAATGGAGCCCTCACGCCAAGATAAGAAATCAACTTTTCACAAACTGCCCTTTTTGCCGTGAGGCGAAACTTTTGTATCATTCAAGTAATAAAAATGTCACCAATATGAGTAAACAAATACAAATCAGTGCAGTCAATATTACGATACCCCATCTTTTCTTTGTTCATTACTTTTTTCTCCTCAGAAATATTGTCATACCTAGCCATTTTCCCTATCTACTATAACAGACAAAATATATAATAATCGCCAGTGTCCTTTACTTCCAAGACTCACTGGCAAGCTTATGTACTGGTCCGGACGTTGGCGGTCTTGACCACTGGCATTGGGTGCAGTCCCTCCTGGGACTGTTTCTTCCTTTAAGTCTCTTCTTAGTTAAACCGTACCCTATTCCTCAAATTGTATCTACGTCTATATATCTCAGAATCAAAAAGTTCAGGAGAAGAAGATTTGTCATTGTGTTCTTCTGGTGTCCTGATTTCACCATTTAAAATCACTTCCCCATTCCCAAAAGGAACTTGGTACGGAATGTGCTCAGTCTCAGTATCCGGGCAATTGTCTTATACACACTGGTCATAAGGTAAAGGCAAAGGGCACGTTTTTACATTTGATTCATGAATCCAATTTTTCTTTCCATCACATTTTACAGCAGTCTGGGTGGCCAGGAGAACTTGCAGGGGCCCCTTCCATCTGGGTTCAAGGCTCCTTTTCTTTTGGAAATTCTTTACAAAGATCCAATCTCCTGGCTTGATTGAGTGTCCAGAGCCCTCAAGTCTCCTGGGCAGTGCCTCTTTGACCTGTTCATGGATAGAACCCAATTGTTCAGTTAACTAAACAAGGTACATATTATCGCCAGCATATACCTTTTCTTGTTCACTGGTTCCATTTCTACAAAATCCATTCACGGGACTTCGAGTGGCAAGTCCGGTGGTGCAAAATATTCTTTAGGGACAAGAGTGCCTTTTCCTACATTGTATGCTTGGCATATGGTGCACCTTTGTACATGAGAATGTGCACATTTTGGTATGTTCTTGCTATGCCATACATGATCCACTATTCCTTGAGTGTTAATGTGTGAAGGTACATATGCTGAGGAAACTATGGCATTCACATAAGCATTAGGTAACATCCCTCTCCTTTTATTTGTCTTGTCTATCCAACATCCTTCACTATATTTCCTCCGGAGTAGGTGCGTTCTGAATATCCTTTACACAATCTATTGTCTGGTTCATTATGTCAACTTCTGGTAACCATCTAACTGTCCCTGTCACATACATGATACAGTACTCAGTTTGTGCAGTATTTTTCGCTGTCTGGACTGAAAATGCATTTCCTTTTCCTATTTCATTCTCAATTTTCTTGTGAACTGAACATTTTACCACAGCCAATTTCTCAGGTAACGTTTAAGCATTTAACAACCTTACAATGAGTTCACCATGACGTATTTGTGTTCCATGAGAAGTCATAAACCCCCTCTTCTTTCACAATCTGCCAAAAGAATGTACTATGCCAAAAGCATACTATCTGTCAGTGTTCACATTAACCTTTAAACCATCACTCAATTCACCTGCTTGCATCAACGCTATCAATTCTGCAGCCTGCGCAGAGTTGTAAAGTATCTTCAGGTAGTGACAGCATAGGCTGCAATCGCGGTCCCATCAGATAATTTTGAGTAGGAACCATCAACATACAATTCACCATCCCACTCTTCCAATGGCCTGTCAGTGAGTTCCACTCTACCTTTGGTCTCTTGTTCAGTTCTTATAATACATTAATGTATTTCTTCTGGTAACACTTCATCAAGTAAAAGTAACATAGTTGCCGGGTTCAAAACATTACATCTTCATATTGAGATATGCAGAGAAAACAAAGTGAGTTCATAACCTGTCAACCTATCATTTGTCAAATGTTGTGTCTGTGTTTTATTCAGTAGGACATCTACTGCATGGGGTACCATCACTGTGAATGGATGTCCAAGTACATATACTTCACTCTGTTTTACTGCTGTAACCACTACTGCTACAGTACTGAGACAACATGACAAAGGTTGTGCTACCAGGTCTAAACTGTATGAAAAATAAGCACATGGTCTGTTTTTGTTTCCATGTGATTGTGTCAATAATGCAAGACTGCAACCTTCTTTTTCATGTACAACTAGGGTAAATGGTTTCTTATAATCTGGGGTGGCTAACACAGGTGCTTTACACAAAGCCTTGTTCAATTCACAGAAGGTTCTTTCACATTCATCATTCCAAGTGGTTGGTACATGTACATCTTTGAGAGTGAGGGCAACCACAGGTTTTGCTTTGGACAAATAATTAGGTATCCATTGACTGCAATATGAGGTAATACTTATAAAACCTCAAACATCTTTCTGTGTTTGTGGGAATTGTAAATTGCCAAATTATTGATCATCTTCATGAGTCTAGTCTTCTACCCCCCTTCAACGGGAGGTGCCCTAAATAGAACACCTCCTGTTGACAATATTGCAACTTGGAAAGGGAGACCTTTTTTCATGTGTGGCTAAATGCGACAACAATTCTGGTGTGGCCCGTTCACATTGTTCAAGTATGTCAGGTACAATGAGTAGTTCATCAATGTATTATAAAAGAACATTGCACTCTGGTGATTTTAAAGTGTCCAAATGGCATTTTAGAGTGCAATGGATTTACTAAAGAAAACATTCTTTACATCTTTTACAGAGAACAATTTGGCAGTGGGTGAAATCTTGTGAACAGTGTAGTGACAACTGGTGTACAACTGGGTATTGTGGTACTAATATGTAGTTAATTACTCGCAAGTCAATAACCAATCTATATTCTGTCTGCTGCCCAGTAGGACTTTTTTTGATGACACGAAGTATGGGACTAATACAGAGACTACCATAACTCTCCTTCACAATACCCTTATCAAGGAGGTCCTATACTATGGAAAAAAGTCCTTCCTCAGCTTCAGGGAATAATGTGTATTGTGGTATGAGGGGTAAGGATGTGCCTTCTTTAACGCATATCCTGACTTGTTCCATGTTTATGAAATCCAAATCTTATTTTTCCTCTAGCTCAAAAAAACCCAGATCTATCTGTGACAACTGTTGGGGTAAATTAGATGCGAAAAGAACAAGGTAACTCTTTGAAATGGAAGTATTAAAAATTGTCACAGATACTCCATGAGGGAAACAATAAATATGAGCATTAACTTTCTTTAACAAACCCAACCCCAACAAATTTTCATCACAGTCTTCAGTGAGGATGAATGAATGGGAAAACTGTAAGGTCCAATAGTAATATCCAAATGCTTTGTTATGGGGCTTCGTACGTGCATTCCAGCAAATCCAAGTGAAGTATTAATAGACCCAGAGAGGGGAGCCCCAGGAAAATGGCTGTGGATGGTGGAGGTGTGGGTAACTCCAGGGTCCCCGCTGATCTACTGCAATTGCCAATCTCCCTTCCTTCTCCCTCTCCTGTGTATCCCTAGTCCATATTGTCTATTTGGTCATCTACCACATATGATCTGTCCATGTGTTGCATCAAGGTAATTAGAGCGCATCTGTTGTTGAGAATGTGCAGCAAAATCTTGTCTAGACCTTTCACCTCTTCCTCCCTGTTATCTCCTATTTCCCACTTCTCTCTGCATTCCTTGGCCAGAATTTTGTAGTTCTGGACAAGTGTCTTTCCAATGCCCTTCTTGTTTACAATATGCACAGGTATTATATCCTATGACTCTCATTGCCTGTTGCACAGGAGTATTTGTTTGTCCTCTGCCAACCCACCATCCACGTCCTCTTGCCCTCTTCATCTGTCCTGTACCTTGGGCCTAATTAGGGAAGCCTGTGGCATTGACGCTTTTGTCTTCAAATCCTTCTTTTCTTATCACAAACCTCTTTCTTGTTTTTTAATACATTTTCATAATATGTAGCCATAACTAGGAATTCTGATGGGCACTTAGTTGGTCATGTATTTTCACTATTTTAAATAATCACAGAGGTCCTTTTGCATGTTATTAATGAATTTATCTGCAAACATTTGTTGGCCAGTCTGCTCCTCGACTGCCTTTATTCTGTCAATAGGGGCCATGTTAAACATTCCCCCTTGATCCATCTAGACATCAAGTCCAAAAGACAATGTTTCTGAAAATCATTATAACTTTTTAAATTCATGTAAAATGATGGCTGAGTTTGTATATGGAGCGTCTATAATTCACCAGTTTACAGTGACTGGCAAGGCCATTCCATTTGTTCGGAACTTATTCTTTCTCCTTCAGAGAGGAGACCATCTTGCAAACTAATGCGAGAAAACCTCACTGTGGCATCATTCCGAACACTACATGGAGTGGTGTGTGAAGTGTGTCCCACAGAGGAGGGCATGTGTCCCTTCTTGCATTTCTTAGATTTAACATTGTTACTAATGTATAGTGACTGTTGTGGAGTATAGGAAATAGTTTCTTGTTGCATGTTAGAATGAATCTGTGGAGTCACCATTATACTTTGAGTACTTTTCAATTGAAGTATTCTTCCCATTGTAGTGTTTAGTATAGCAGCATTTTGTGTAATTTGTATGGGTACTGGGTTGGGAGGAATATTTATAGTCTAAGCCGGAATAAATATTTGAGGGCCAAGAACTTGATGGCCAACATTGGGGACATTAGGGGCAGATCCCAGGAGAGGAGGAATTGTAACATGAGGAAAGAGATTAGGGATATTAATGTTAACATTTTGCACTGGAACATTGGGCTGGACGGGAACATAAGGTGGAGTACTGTCCAAAATATTCTCCAACAATTCGTCCTATGCAGTCCCTTGTCGTATGTCATTTTCTGACCGACACATTTAATTTATAGTAATTCTAAATTCCATGTCTCCCTCTTTTAACGTCACTATGGGGGTCATTACAACATTGGCGGTAAAAGGCGCTTACCGCCATGCAGAAGACCACCAATACACCGCCGCGGCGGCGGATTTCCGCCACAGCTATTATGACACACATCTCGGAAACCGCCGAAATTCAGACACCCACACAAGTCCGCCTCACCAAAGGTCAGTGATAAACTGGCGATAACAAAACCTCCACCTCCACGCCAACAGAAACACACCCATGCTATTACGACCCACGAATCCACACAGCGGTCTTTCAACTGCGGTATTCCATTGGCGGTACACACTGCCACGCTCAAAATATACACACATCTCCGAAACACTACCACATTGGACAATTCCAAATACACACACCTGACACACATACAAACAACACTCCCACACACCCAACGCAATATAAAACACACACCCACATCACCCACAAACCCCTACGACCAAAAAGTAGAGACGAAGGCCAGAGACACAGCACAGATCAGACAATCCCACCACGCAGAGGCACACAACACCATCACCAACACAACATCCACGCACAAAACACCACACACCACGACACATCACCACACACATCAACACTCACACCGCCCCACACATCACACACACCACCCATGGCACGCCAAAGACACCCCCGCTTTTCCGAGGAGGAGCTCAGGGTCATGGTGGAGGAAATCCTACGGGTAGAGCCACAGCTATTTGGCTCACAGGTACAGCACACATCAATAGCCAGGAAGATGGAGCTATGGCGAAGAATAGTGGACAGGGTCAACGCTGTGGGACAGCACTGAAGAAATAGGGAGGACATCAGGAAGAGGTGGAACGACCTACGGGGGAAGGTGCTTTCAACAGTCTCCAGGCACAACATCGCGGTTCAGCGGACTGGCGGCGGACCCCCACCTCCTCCCCCACAACTAACAACATGGGAGGAGCAAGTCTTGACCATCATGCATCCAGAGGGCCTCGGAGGAGTCGGTGGAGGATGGGACACTGGTAAGTCAAATCTTAACTAACATATCCCCCACCCTACCTGCATGCTATCACACACCCCCACCCTCACATCCTCCCCTATCACCCCAAATCCTCACTAATGTACTAATAACACAAACCACACATCCCAACACCAAGCCCTGCATGACACAGTGAAGCATGGACACCTATCACCTAAGCATGCCCACTGCACATACTCAGAACAACCCCCTAACCATCATCACACAAACCCCCACACAGGAAGCTAGCACTGGGGTACACTCTCACCCACCCATTGCACACCATGACACATACACATGCAATAATCATGCTCTTATGCCCCTGCAGGAACACGAAGGACCGTCACCACACCAGAGCGTCCAGACAACACCACTCCACCCCCAGAAGAGGCCCACAGTGACGATAGCAGCTCTGCCCTACTGGAGCCCGATGACCAGCCCGGACCATCGTGGGCCTCAGGACAGTCGGTTCCCCTCGCACAGGCACAGCCCAACAATGACCTTCCACCCTCTGGTAACACCAGCACAGCACCCACCCAGCGGGCCCAAACCTCCCTACAAAGGACAGGTCAATCAGCGGTGTGTCCACCACTACAGGGAACCCAGGCTAACCCACCACCCCAACAACAACAGGGACCTGGGGGCAGTGGTAGTGGGCACACGGTCCAGGGGACGGAGGCACAGGAACACAGGGGGACTGGGAGGGCTGCTGTGCGACAGGGGGCAGACAGCCCAAGGGAACCCACTCTCCACGAGGCCCTCACCTCATGGGAGCATACCACCACTCCCAGGAGACGATGGCCACGGTCC